>NC_139238.1:35780764-36090764 GCF_977018435.1 Lepisma saccharinum
TGTTTATTTCTCGTTATACAGAGATGAAAAACTGAATTTCTTTCACTAATAGTTTTTGACTTTATTCCAATTTTCTAGTCGCAATTAATCATAATGCACTGTTATTACAAAGAAACACTTCATCCACAACTATTTAACTTTGAAAATACTGTAAGGAACGTAACCTACGCATTTAGTAGTGATAGAGCGTGATGTCCCTCAAATCGCCCAACTACTTTATTTTTATCGCTAGTGAGCGATAGGTCTAATGCATGAGGGGCTAGAGGCGAAGGGGAGGAAAGTTGTATCAGGTTGGATCCTGTCGATTCCGAAGAAGCGGCGCGGCACAATGGTTTAAGAATAGGGTGACCAACTTTCGGCCGTGAACTGAAGTGAGATTTCCAACTCTCGGCATTGAATTTATGGAAGATTTAGTCGCCACAAATTTAGTGGCGCAGTATCCTCCAGCAAATGTTTATGGAATTTGTAATATTAAACAAAATAATATACAGATCACAATAGAGAATAAAAGTTAACAATGTGCATGTTTCTTAGTCTTAGCCCACATGTAGCTATTTGTCCACTGCTGCTGCAGACATATGCGTAGCAAGGGGTGGGCGAAATGAGGACCGCCCTGGGCCTCGGACCTGAAGGGGCTTCCCATCCCATGAGGCTTACAAAAAGAACTGTAATAAATAGAAGTAAGAAAACTAGATTGAAAAGCCTAATTCTTGTTGGCAATAAAACAACAACATTCTGTTATATAATCCGGTTATAAATTCTAGTGAAACGTTATAATTTGAATAAATAGTCAAATATTAATTATTTCAAGGTATTGCCACCATATAGGAAGTGGTCTCCAATTACAAGGCAGAACGGTTATTTTGACAAAGCGACAACAGCTGGTCACTGCCAAGGACGTATTTAGGGGGTCCGGAACGCCCTCCCCACCTGAAAGACTTATTAAATACGAAAATTAAATAATGAAAATATACTTGTTTAGCATTTTTTGTATAATTTCCTCTGGCCTTATTGGGAGACAAGGATTATACGGCTTTGAAGGACAGGAAGGACATATTTAGGGGGTCTGGACCCCCATCCCCACTTGAAAGACTTACTAAGTACGAAAATTAAATAATGAAAATATATTCGTTTAGCATTTGTTGCATAATTTCCTCTGAACTTGTTGGAAGACAAGGATTAGGGTAGACCAGGGCATTACGGATCAATTTTTCTTTACAACAGTTTTTATTGGCCAAGGAATTATGCTAGCAACACAAAACTCTACCAAAAAATTAATTATAGTTTCTACTACATGTGCATAGCATTGAAAGAACTAGAAGTTGAAAATACAATTCAGAAAAAAATATTTTGTGAGACACTGCAATTGATCCGTATTGCCCTGATAGCAGGGGTAAAACGGATCACTAACGGAGCAATATGGATCAGTTTAATTTTATGTATATAACATAAGATTAAAAACATAAAAAACATAAAAACAAGTACCGTATACTATATTACAGTTTTGAGATCTGACATATACCGCACACAAATTGTTTTCTTCCGACAGCATTTACGCAACGCTCATGATACCATTTACGACAGGACTGACATTGAATCCAATCTCCCATCTGTGCACATCTTGGGTCATCATATGAAATGTTACAAAAACTACAAGAATTGCTAGCAATCATGTCTACATTCGACATGAGATTTCTTCGTACGCCCTGACTTTAGAAACGCCCTGCTTTCTGCTTGCCTTTGGAAGTGGTTGCCGTGCTTGTGTTTTGTTTTGCCTTCATTGTTGAAATGTGTTGTGGAGATGTAATGTGCAATGTTGTTCGGCGCTGTCTTTGTACTCGTGTAGACATCACTTTCTGTGGGGATGGCAATAATTGTCGAACTTGTTCTTGTGTGCCATCGCCGCTTTCTCTACTGCAACTTGCTGTGTTGCTCGATGAGAGATCGAACTGATCCTTGGTTGCTGTATCTGAATTGTCCTTATTAGCAATTAAATTTAACTTGTGTGCTGGAATTGCACACCGGTTTAGTGGAAAGATTCCAGTGGTCTCAAATGCTTTGACACCATTCCCAACTGTTGCGGCCTCTCTCCAAGCTCTGTCGAAAATATGTCCAAACACAAATTTATTAATAGTACGATTATGGTGTTGGTGTTGCCACTGAGTTGCATACTGGTGATAATACGATTTCAGGGGTTTGAAAACAACGACATCAGGAGGTTGCAATATGTGTGAGGTGTGAGGAGGAAGCAATAACAATTCAATGTTATTTTCTTGGCATGTATCTACAATGTCAAGTGCTCCGTGTGCACGGTGTCCATCAAGAACTAGAATAACTTTTCCAGGAGCTCGGTGTTTCTGGAAATTGTAATGATGCGATCATTACTGGATCCTTTTTTATGTTATAAATTGTGTATGCCTATGTCTATGTCCTGTACGTTTGAGTTCTTGGCCGTTGGGGAGCGGTAAGTTTCCAGTAACGGTTTAGGTCATTAGCGGGGCCTATAAAAGGAAGGGAAGGCAGCAGTCGGCCTCAGATGTTTTGGTGCGATACGGCGAGGTAAAGAGGTGTCTCTTCTCTATGGGGCGAAACGAAGACTTCTCTTGATAATATGAATAGGCGGATACTTTAACTTTCTTTCTTTCCTTTAATACACACACTTGCTCTTTTCACACTATCCCAATAGTTTATTTCATGTGGGAAACCGGGTACACAACACACATACCTTCAGCCACCTTTTTTGGTACTGAGGGTTATATTTTTTTTTTACTCGTGGAGCCAGTGGCTACGCGAGTCTACACACTCTCTTCGGGAAGGGGGGACAGGGTACACCGGAATGTAATTTTGTGAATAACGGCCAAGAATTAACTTCTGTAAATATATTATGAATAAACCTATATATATCTAAAATGAAATGGGCGTTAAGTTGTAATTTGAAGAGGTACGTGTCTATTGCCTAAACTAGCATCCACAGAACTTCAGGTACTGCAAGTTTTGAACCTCGGGACAAGGATTCAAAAATGTATGGTAGTGTATATTGTGTATGTTGCTGAGAATCAGCTTAAAAGCACAAAATATACCGTTACATACTGGGGGCTCGTCCGGGATATTTTTTGTGAGAAGTACTGAAGGCATATGTTATTGCGAAGTGGAAAGAAAATAATAGAAGACAAAATGGCAATTCAAATAGACAGGGAGCTCATTAGCAAGTTGCTAGGCAATGCGAACTTGGAAGGAAGGCCTGAGGAAGATATTGTTGGGGAACTTGAGAGACTTTCTCTAAACCGTACGCAAGGAACTTCGGCAAGGACGGGCGAGGAGAAAATGAGCAAAATCTTGGAAAAAAGCAACATTAACATTCCGATCTTTAAGGGAAACGTCGGCGATTTAAGTCCACACGATTATTTGTATGAATTACGCAATTATCAGGAAATCATGGAAATTGGGGATACTTTTCTCTTAGATAGAATCTTGCCGCTTTCGTTGAAGGAAATCGCTGCAGATTGGTTCAGATTTTCGAGACCTTTCGGCACTTTTAGGGAATTCGAGAAGGCTTTTCTTGAGGAATTCTTTAGTGTCGATTATGATTCGGAAATAGCAAGGATAATTCAGAACAATTACCAGTCACCAGACCAGTCTCTTCTTGCATTTATTCGACACACCAGGAAGCTTTTTGCAATGAGGGAGAAACGGGGGACAGAAGACGAGGTCATCCAGCACGTTTTGAAATTTTCCCATCCTAAATTCAGAGCACACTTGTACAACAGAACATTCGCAACAATCAAAGATTTGGAAACCCATTCTATGGACATTCAAAAGAGACTGTATTCAGAAGCCCTGTACTATTGTCCAGAACTGAGGGACAACAGTTCGCCGCATCTGTCTGCCATGCCGACTTCAGCGAGTGGCACAAGGCAATTAGCAGCCGCGGGGACAATGAACACTTTCGGCCGCGTGGGAACAGAAGTATCAATGAGCGCCATAAATCCTGGACTGGTCAACCGGCTAAGCTTTTCCGGGAATGTTGGGACCCCGTCGAGAGCAGAAGAACCGACGAAGAGAAGGGGGATCCGTTGTTTTCGGTGTGACGGTCTTGACCACAAAGCCGCCATGTGTACTGCTCCAAAAAACTCGTTAGGCCCGAACAGAGCGACACCGCCATCGTAGCAGGCGCTGCGTGGAAGAAAAACAAAGGGGGGAGTAGGAAGATACGCAACTGCAGGAATTTCACTTCTGGCGACAAAGAGCCGTTAGTCCCCTGTAAAATCAATGGAAAGGACTTCTCCTTATTCGTAGACACAGGGGCCTCTGTGAGCACTGTAAATTTAGAGATTGCAAAACGACTGGAAAAACAAGGAAATAAGATTAACAATAAACGTATCAATATTTCTTTGGCAGTAGGCTCTGTACAATCATGTGGGGAAATGTATCTTACTGTACATTTGAATGGGGTGAAACTTAGGCATAAATTCGTCGTTTTGCGCGATTGTTTCAAGGGATTCATCGCAGGTCGTGGGTTCATAAGGCAAGCCGGATTATCTCTGCACTTGAAAGAGGGAGGCTACAGCTTTGCAGACAGTGACGTCATCTATTTGTTTTCTGCGGAGAAGAGGGAAGCGGGGATGAGTCTTCCGATTCTGCAGGGGATAACGTCGACTGTGGAGGCTGGAGCTGGGGCAACCGCGACGGTAACCGCGACGATGGAAAAAAGTGAAACATCTGATGCAACAACCGCGACGATGGGATATTGCCAAAGACGTCCCGAAATAGCAGAATTGATTGAGCGTGCAGAATGTTCACCAGAAGTAAAGAAGAAATTAGCAGATATTTTAAACATCTACAGTAACGTCTTTTCTGAAAAACCTGGCGTTACACACATCTTACAGCACAAAATAGAACTAACCGATAGGACACCATTCTATTCTAAGCTTCGTATTTTGACTCCAGAAAAGCAAGAAATAATGGATAACTGTATCGATGAGCTGTTAGCTGGGGGTTTCATTGAGCCCTGCAAATCTAATTACATTAATTCACCGTTGTTAATCAGGAAAGGGGATAAATACAAGGTGATCCTGGATCCTCGAAAGACAAACGCAGTAACAAAGAAATCTAGGAATGAAGTCCCGGATATGTTTGAATCTTTGAGTAAATTAGGCAAGGCTAGATATTTCTGTAAATTAGATTTGGTAAACGCTTTTGGCCAGCTTTTATTGGAAGAAAACTCACGCCAATATACGGCATTCAACACTTCACGAGGAATCTTTCGCTATTTGAGATGTCCCTATGGATTGAGCATGATTCCTAACACACTGGCGAAACTGATGAATATTGTCCTTGGAGAGCTGCAGGGTGTCTCATGCATTGCATTTTACGATGACATTTTGGTTTATGGAGAAACGGAGGGAGAATTGTTGCTCGCGCTGAAAGAAGTTTTGGAGAGAATACACAAGGCGAACTTAACACTTTCACCATCGAAGTCCCAACTTTTTACTTCGGAAGTGGATTACCTGGGTTTCAGAATTTCTCACAAGCAAGTGATGTGCCACCCATCCAAGATTGAGTATTTGGACCAGATAAGGGCTCCGAAGAATGTGAAGCAACTCCAGAGCATTTTAGGATTCTTCGGATTTCTGAAAGGTCACATTAGCCACATGTCAGAGTTGACGAGTCCTCTCACTGACATGTTACGTAAGGGAATTCGCTTTCGGTGGACGGATGTTCACGAAGAGTGCCTGACCAAACTGAAGGAAGCTGTAAAGAATAACGTTTCTTTGTACATTCCCGTACTGAATGAGCCGTTCGTCATCTACAGCGACGCGAGCGATAACTGCGCCGGTTTCTTACTAGGACAGAGGGACCAAGGGGGGAAACTGCATGTTGTATCCTTTGGAAGTAAAAAGTTCTCACAAGCCCAGAAGAACTACAGCACAACGCACAAAGAATTCCTCGCTTTGCTCCTTGCAGTCGAGACTTTCGACAAGTACATCTGCCACGCTCCGGCAGTGGAAGTTTTCACTGACCACAGTGCTCTGACCACGATATTCAGTACTGAAAACAAGAGCGCAAAGATGTCAAGGTGGACCGCTCGTCTCTCGCGCTACCCTCTGCTCATCAAATACGTGAAAGGAGAGCTAAATCTGGTAGACTTTCTATCGAGAAATGAAGTATGCAACACCCATCCGTCTGAGTACGACGGGTTACCCGCAGCGCAGGAAACATTCCCCCTGGAAGATGAAAATGATGAAGGTTACGTAAAATTCGAGATGGAAGACGGAGTTGTGATCGATTCGTCAGATATTCCACAGAAACCAGTTGCTGACCTCAGTGCTTTGTGCACTATACAAAGCGCGAAGCAAATAAAGAAGAAACGACGAGAAAATTTGCTTCGAGGGATCAAACTACCCAAGGTTCGTCTCTCTAAAAGTGAAAAGATGCAGGGCTTTTCATTGTTGCCTTTTTCCGTGGCCGAGGGGAATGAAGAACACGAACCGCTGGATCCGAGCAGGCTTCTGGACACCACTTCAATCATTTCAGAGCAAATGAAAGATAATTTTCTTGCAGACTTAGGGAAGACTGTTAGGAACGAGGAGGTGGAAGGGACGAAGATGTACAAGGAAAAGTTGAAGACACTGGCCAAATCTTCGTATTTCGACGATGATGGAATCCTTAGGAGAAATTTGCCTGCAGAAAAGTACAAAGAGAAAGGAACTGGCAAAATATGGGCACCTCTTTCTCTACGTGCGCAAATTCTTATGTCCTTGCATGATAGTGCATTCGCTTCTCATCCTGGAAGATTAAAAACTTTAGCAAAGGTCAGAGAACAATACACGTGGTTAGGCCTAACAAAAGACGTTATTCAATACTGTAAGTCGTGCCAACCATGCTGTGTATTTAAAGGGGACACTACTAAGAAGCAAGGCTTCATGGCAAGTAATAAGGAAACAGAAGTTGGCAAGAACTTATACTGTGACATTCTGGGACCAGTCGTTCGTTCGAAAAAGGGAAATTTCCAATACGTTCTAGTATGCGTTGATAGTTTTAGCAGATTTACTATCTTGCGCCCTCTTCGCGTTGTGACTGCGAAATCTGTGCTAGAACAATTACTGGATATATTCTCGATCCATGGATTCTACCCGAGAATCTCCACTGATAATCAAAGCATTTTCAATTCCAGAATGTGGAAACAGATGATGAAGATGTTTGATTCCAAGCAGATCAGAATTTCTCCATATCGCCCGCAGGGCAATCTCGCAGAATGCTACGTAAAGGCAACTAAACGTGCTCTTTCCACACTAATTTCGTCGCACAACGAGTGGGCGTCATCGTTACCGTACGTGCAGTTTGCATTGAATTCCCAAGTTTGCAACACGACCACATTCAGTCCAGCATATTTGCATTTTGGACGTTCTGTGAGGGGTCCTTTCGAGAAGGCCAGGGACGCTTTGCCTCAAGGACCTGAAATCAGACAGGAGGACATCTTGGAATTCGTGGAGGAAACGAAATTCAGGATAGAAGAGGCCAAGAAGATAGCTTGCAACAATCAAGAGCGCATGCATAATGCACAGAAGAAAGTATATGATAAGAAACGCCGCAAGTGCACGTTTAAGGTGGGGGAAAAAGCTTGGCTTAAGGAACATCCTCTCTCTGATAAGGCCCGTGGAGTAACTAGTAAACTCTCGGGGAAGTTCTCTGGACCGCACGCAATTGTTGAGCAAACTTCGGCAAATACTTTCAAACTAAAACACAGCGAGGACGGAAGAATATTGAGAGCCAACAGCGATCAGTTAAAACCTTATTCTTCGCCGCCTGAGTTCGCGAAGAAAGTAGCCGGGCAAAATTCAGCGAAGGGAGCGCACGTATCTTCTCCAGAAGACGAGAATGAAGATGTACCCCAGATGCGTTACAAGCTGAGAAACAGATTCTGATCTAATTTCAAAAGGGGATTTTTGTAAATATTGTATATAGGGATTTATCTATCTTTTCTTTATTTTTTATCTTTCATTTATTTTCTCTCTCTGATACCTCACACACTACTCCTGCAAACGTTTCGTTCCGCAGTCAACAAAAGTAACGCAAAGTTAGTGCGTATTTTTTTACCGCGTATTTTCGTCGAGAAGCCGCAGTTCGGTGGTGAGAAAATCCAGTGAATAGCAGTGACATCTCTGGATGTAGAGCCATTTAGACCCATTCATGTGGAAGCCGGTCGAAGCGGTGTCTTCCGATCTCGGCAGGAGCGCAGAGCAGTGGCGTTGCCGGGAGTCGAACCAGCAGCCTTGGTGACTTGGATGGATTTCCAGGAGACTGTCCCTAATTGGTCCAGGAGGAAGGATGGAAGAGATGCTGAGTGGGTAAGAATCGACGTGGGTTAACCAGCTCCAGTGCTGAGGGAAGAACGCAGATCTCGAAGTACACTTGTGGACAAAATTAGAGTGAACATTGACTGTCAGTGTCGTGTGACCTAATGAAAGTGTGTTTGTAGTGAACAGAAACTGCGGACAAGTGTATTGTGTATATTATTATTATTTTTCTAGGTTACAGAACTTTGATTTTTCTCTCTTCAGGAAGGGGGGACTATGTAATGATGCGATCATTACTGGATCCTTTTTTATGTTATAAATTGTGTATGCCTATGTCTATGTCCTGTACGTTTGAGTTCTTGGCCGTTGGGGAGCGGTAAGTTTCCAGTAACGGTTTAGGTCATTAGCGGGGCCTATAAAAGGAAGGGAAGGCAGCAGTCGGCCTCAGATGTTTTGGTGCGATACGGCGAGGTAAAGAGGTGTCTCTTCTCTATGGGGCGAAACGAAGACTTCTCTTGATAATATGAATAGGCGGATACTTTAACTTTCTTTCTTTCCTTTAATACACACACTTGCTCTTTTCACACTATCCCAATAGTTTATTTCATGTGGGAAACCGGGTACACAACACACATACCTTCAGCCACCTTTTTTGGTACTGAGGGTTATATTTTTTTTTTACTCGTGGAGCCAGTGGCTACGCGAGTCTACACACTCTCTTCGGGAAGGGGGGACAGGGTACACCGGAATGTAATTTTGTGAATAACGGCCAAGAATTAACTTCTGTAAATATATTATGAATAAACCTATATATATCTAAAATGAAATGGGCGTTAAGTTGTAATTTGAAGAGGTACGTGTCTATTGCCTAAACTAGCATCCACAGAACTTCAGGTACTGCAAGTTTTGAACCTCGGGACAAGGATTCAAAAATGTATGGTAGTGTATATTGTGTATGTTGCTGAGAATCAGCTTAAAAGCACAAAATATACCGTTACAAAATGTTGAAGCCACACTCGAAAAGCATCTTCTGTCACCCATCCGGAATCTGTCATACAAAAATCTGTACCCGGAGGCATATCATCAAGAAATTCATCATGCCTTCGTATGCCTTTAAATATAACAAATGGCGGAATAAACACTCCTGTTGCACTTGCACAAACCAGAACAGTCACATTTTCTCCTCTTTCGGCACTTGTTATCGACACTACATTACGGGCGCCTTTCTGCGCTACTACTAGCGGGGGTGATTGTTCAAAGGAAATCCTGTTTCATCTTGGTTGTAGATGCATTCAGGACGATTTTGTAGGTTACAGTCTGTCATTATCTGCTGTAACGTCTCGTAGAATTGTTGAACATTAGCACCTGTCATAGCCATACCTCTTGCCTGCGAGAGACCTTGTGGTTTGCGTATGCTGAGTTCTGGGTGGCGTTGCTTAAATCCATGGAACCAGTCTTCACCTGCTAGTCCTTTTTCTTTATTAAAGGGATGCGGTATGTTCTCTTTCTCTGCAAACTTGAAAACGTATCTTCGCGCAGCTTTGGGTGTTAGCCCGAATCCTCTTCGAGCTAAATCACACAATCTCGAAGAAAGAGCCTGCTCAAACTCATCACTAAACACTTGCTTTACACCAGGACGACCAACGTCATCTGATCCACCAGATGTTCTTCGTTGCAATGAAGTATATGGCACACCACAAAGTTCCGCAGCTTGCCGAATAGTCTTTTCTCCGGAATGTCACCAAACGCACAGCTTCACACATTCCTACTACAGACCACGAATTCCTGGTGGACTTCTTTTGATAATCGCGAACCATCTGGAAATTGAAAGCGTCGTGTTAGAAGAGATACTGTTAAGTAAAAGTACGTAAAACGTACTGAAAGTGGGAGATCCGTATTGCCCCGTTTTGGCCGATCCGTAATGCCCTGATTTGCATATTCTCGACATATGTCCATTTAAATAATAACAAATAGGGTTAGTCATATCACATACTGGCACATCGCAAAAACACACCCTACCTTATTACATGTTAAATTGTAGAGCATTTAAACCCCTATATTCTACAATGCAACCTTACCAAACGTCGAACAAAACTTACAATGGGTACTTTTCCTGCACCGTCTTCACCAACTTGCTTACAACAATCACTTGTTACAGATGCGCGCCAACTGCCACAGCGAACAAATACAGGCAGCGAGTAAGCGGACAGATGGCAGCATGATCGGCTATATTTTTCAAGTTCGTGCCTGAAACAGTTTTCTTTGCAGGTCACATGAACCTTACATTGATCCATAATGCCCTGTGATCCGTAATGCCCTGGTGTACCCTATATTGGATCATACGGCTTTGAGGGACAGGAAGGATGTATTTAGAGGGGTCCAGGGGTCCGGACCCCTCGAAAAACTTACCAAGTACTAAAATTAATTAATGAAAATATTAGCATTTGTTGCATAATCGATGGTTATTAATTTTCTCTGAACTTTTTAGAAGGCAAGGAATATATTGGGATCATACAGCTTTGAATGACATTACAAAGAAGATTTATGCACACTACTTCTCAAAATATTAGTATGCATAAAATATTAATCAGAAACTTACTTTTCTCCAACTACATGTATCATATTTTTTGTTATTCGATAAATATTCAATTATTCATTTATTTGACATTAATTTCATTGCCAGGTCACTTGCTCTTATGTGAATTATTCCGATCTTAATTACAGGTAAGCTAATTAATATGCGCTGTTATATCTCTATTCTTATGCAGTCTTTTTACCTAATCATGTAATAATAATATAATATTAATTTATGTATTGTAATTAGTATTAATTTGATTTAATATAATTATTTTAATTTAAACATTGTTATTATTATTATTATTACTATTATTATTATTCCTGCGACACTTGGTTCGGACCCCCCCCCCAAAAAAAAACAACATATTTCTAGGTACGTGCCTGGTCACTGCCATAAAGGCTTTCCACTGTAAATATCCAGACCGGTAGCAGCCTGATGTTAAGTAATGTCGGGTAGAAGTGGGAAGAAAATTCCCATCCGGAGCATATAAATGTAAAAGGAAGATAGAAATAGCAAAGCAGAATAAAAGGTCAGGTGGGTGATTCATTGATGAAATATCTGAAAACAAGAATATAAGGAAAAGTGTTGCAACTGGCATTAGTGTACAGTACCAGTTAACCAACACAATCTCATTTAGTCTCTAAGCGGGCATTCCCCGCGCATGCGCTACCAATAGACAGAGACACGAAAGAAAGATACACTATAACTATTAGAAAACGCAAGGAAGAAGCGACACGTGCCGCTCGTCGGAAGGTTGCTACGGAAGATTGCTTTTATTACTTAGTGTTCATTTCTAAGCCGCAGATGCCGCTTGTATTCCGTCTTAGGATTCTTCTTACTCCTTTGACTTCAGGTAAGATATATTATTCACGTCAACGCACAGTATCCAAAACCCGAATCACACAAAACTGGATTTCCAATAGGAATGCCCTAGTTGGCGCTGGACTGGCTACCCATTTGCTTGTTTTCGCCTCACACGATACTTAATTGTTTTGTACCGTACTTGTCGATAGACTTGTGTTCCCATAATTCATTGCGCAGAGCAGACAATTTTTAAAGATGGGCGAGCAATTTGAAGAATACTGCTTTGTGCTTTTATTAAAAATTAAAAAAGAAAAGTATGGACTAGAGATTGGCTCGAAAAAAATATGGTAATCAATGCTACTTTATTACTATTATTGTTATTGTTGTTGTTGGCACGTTTATCCAGGTACTTGTTCCCCCCCCCCCAAACGAAGGTAACGGCAATGTCCCTGGCCCCTGGCTGGCTACGGCCCTGGTGTTCGCAGTAGAACAGTGTGTTGTTCGACTCGCGACCTCAGCGTCGAACGTGACATGTTTCATTGCCCATCTGTCGTTGCGCCACTTCACCCCCTTCCCCCGTACTTGCTTTGAATTTTAATCGACTTGAAAATACTTTATTTTCTTTAAGAGTATAATATCGTTTAATAACAGCGACAAGATTCTTCTACACTAAATTTGTAGGTGAAAGTATAATAATGTAGGGAAATGGACGTCTAGAAGGGAAAGAGGGCAAGGATGGCTATACCTCCACCTTAGAAATCGGATGTCACTATATATTTCACATGTATAATTTGATTTCAGTCATAGTAATTTACATTAATGCGATAATTTCAAATTCAAGTGGATTTTTTTGAGGGGACAACACTATCATCGGGGTAATATGCCCCATTGAAAAAATCTACGGACGTCTATGATGTGTCTCCTCCGAGTATCGAATCTGGGACCTCTTAATTACAAGGCGAGGGGCGTTCCCACTTCTTCCCCGTGAACGCCAAACGTAAAATTATATACTGCGTATTGCATATGTTTGACAGATAATGAGCTTTTGTGTGTACAGAGCTGTTAGAGCAAACAGCTCACAGGTGAAGCCCGTTTATATTGTAAACATCATTGAATCAATCCAATAACTTTTCGTTGGAACACCAAGTACTCGTATATTGAGAAATGCAGGCTCGACCAAGACTCGAACCCGAGTCTCTGGCATACCGTACCACTGATCGACCAACTAAAATTTCGCTGAAATTCTTAAGTAGCATATGTCTTGTGTTCGCCTAAAAATAAAGAAATTACATTATCTAAGGTTCTGTTATCAATACTTCAGTTTCTGGAGAACGTGAAGAATTTGCAAGAGTTAACGCTACTCACATCTTCATTAACTAGAGTTAATCTATCGCCCGTCTTCAGAGAGGATTTCGCCTTTTCAAGAGTTAAATTCCATTAATTTAATTAGCCTGAGAAGATCTCGAACGTTATAGAACTAACTCATTTTCAATTCTGAAGAGCCTCACCTTCCGGCACACCCTTGGTCACGATTTATCGGGCGAACACAAAGACTTTTGTTTAATGTCATTTACATTTGGTGTCAGGCAATTCTCGGCAGATTGTAAACCGATTTTTGAAAAGAATACCACTTTCCTTGGCCTATATAATAAGTCAATATGGCGGACAAAACTCAATTTGAATTTTGGGGGACCTTCAATGTGTTATTCCTTATGCAGATATGGACATTCTTACTAAATTTGATAAAACCACCGCGAATATATTTTGGTAATAACCTTGAGTTTCCTCAAGGGTAGCTCGGGCGTCACTGCAAAATTTTAAAAGAATTGCACCGTAATCTTACATAAAGTTCACAGTTTGTCACGGTTTAAGTAGCGTATGTGATACTGTCATTCCACCGTAATTTTGCAGAAAATTTCCTGTGATAGCAACAAATTTTGTTACTTTGCATTAACTTCCACTGTAACAATACTAACATTAACATACTTTTAATGGCTTATTTTTTCGACGTTCGCATCAATGTAGCCTACTGTAAAGGTTGCATGAACATGGTGACCAAAAGCATTTCGACAATATAAATTTAAGCCAGTAAAAGTGCATTACTTTTATTACTATTGTTACTAGGCTTGAAATTATACAGTTACTTTAATAAACAAAATTACAATGTATGATCCTCATAAAAATAAAGATGACAATGTATATTCAGCAATATAGACATTCATGATAGAAATAGGTTAGGCATAAGGGGAATCATATTGGTGTGTTCCAAGCGGACATCTACCATATTGGTGGCCGCCATATTGAATTCAACTCAAACTTTTTAAATGGGAAGGGGGTGATGTGATATATCAAATCAGGCTAGAATTTTACGAGAAATGCAATGGTGAAATTTTTTTGACCTATCTGTAAGCAGAAAAACGTTATTAATGAATGCTTTTACCCATTAGCTCTTTTTCGAGGTGTCAGGAAGGAAAGCATTAAAATGCCTGTAACGTGTACGTATCGCTCGTATAAACTGTCTCACAACGTTCCCATAGTGTGGTGGAGCTCTATCCTGTTGAAAAAAAACGAAAAAGTAACTTATTCCGTAAGCAAGGATGGAAAAACATGTTCACTAAACAAATTCAAGTAGTCCCCAGCATGGCCAATAGGCAACCAGTCGCATTCCACACACCTTACCACATTTAAGGATCCGTCGATGGAAAATGGCCAACCAGTCGCGTTCCACACACCTTACCACGCCATTAAGCTACCAGCATCAACCAATCAACTGGGATATTTCCAATGTGGATTATCAGATGACAAGTAGGATACTTTTGAATCATCCTGTACATAACAAATCAGGGATACTATCTTTCTGAATCCTTCAACAGAGTGGAAAAGCCTTACCAATAAACTTCCCAATCCTCCACTGGTCTAAGCCAAAGATCAGTTTTCTACCATCTGACACCCTGTAAGCGTTCCCCAGGCATCACTTGGTATGCTGGGGTTGAAGTAATTGGAATGAGGGTAGGGCAGCAGAGTCGCCGAGCACTTGACAAATTAGTTATCACCTGTCATTGCCTGGTCACGGGTCCACATGTCTTTGTCACGTCCAATCTGGCCCAAATATGTCTGTGACACGTAGGAAAGGGGTGGGTGAGTGCGTTGGGTCACTGCGTGATAATACAGATTGGTTTCCGAGGGAAATTCCCAGGGAAAGAAATCATAAATCTAGCTGTTGCCGGGACTTGATCTTCATATTCGACAAATTAAAAAAAAAGACATCCTTAGTAGTTTATCTTCTTGTTGTATTCATTGATATGAATGGAGACAATTATGCAACATATTTTGCAAACGTGTCTTCTTTATTCTGTCTACGTGGAACAAATAAATTTTCTTATATCTCGGGCCTTCCAGATAGTGTGAGGCCCCGGCACATAATGGTTCGTATTCCAGTTTAAAGTGTAGTTTCATTCAGTGGCGGCCGGCGGTAACTATGATGGGTAGTGCCAACGTGATCAAGAAATCGAAAAAAAACCTCCGCAATGTCCCCCCTCCCGCCCCCTCCTTGAGGTTGCGCCACTGGCCAAGATGTTTATCCTCGTTTGGTAACGTGGAATACAACGTGTGTTTAAGTAATAACGTATTAATCCTATTCATATTCATTCACTAACCTATCTTTATACTCTACAGGACACTTCCCTAAAAATATAACAATTACAAGAGGGAAGGAAAAGCAATTCCTATCACCTTCTCCTCCCCCATGCACACGTATTCTAACTGGATGTCGAAAATATCTTTGTTAAAGAAATTGTCGAAATGCCAAAGGAAATTCGCATCTCATAGGATTTTTTACTTTTACTTTTTTAAAAAAAGTCTGGATGGCCCTCTTGGTGCATCTATCTATTAACAAAAAATGTTCATTTTACTTTGGAAAAATACTAGGTTTGTTTATCCAAAAGTAGGCAGAAATTACTTCCCGTCTTACAAATCAGTCGTATTTAGCGACTTTTCTCTGAAGATGGCAACTGTGCCAACGCTGCGAAAGTTCCCTTGCTGTGCCAGGCGAAGATGGGCACGGTTTCTTATGGGCTAACCCCGCCCCTTGCCACTTTGTTCTCGGCTCATGGTGGAAATGTTCCTCGCGGAGACTTCTTCAACCCTCTGCACGTGTGTCAACTTGGTTAGGTACATGGGTTAGGCCAGCTCTTGGGCGGCACGAACTGTTGCCTCGCGAGGGTACGAACGAAACAGCTGGCGATGCAGTGAGGAGTTTGGGGCTGTCGTCACGTCAGCTTGACCGATTTCAAGATTCGACTCTCCTCGTCTGTTGTCTGTAAACTATCAATGTATTCATTTAACAATACTTGGCGAGGTATGCGTTTCTTCTGAGAGTAGTGCCATGGCACGGCGGCTCTACCCCTTGAGCCGCCGCTGGTTTCATTACCATCTCTGAATAAAGTAGGCATAAAAAAATTAACTTTTTTTCTGCTAAAGCCCTTCTCCAAGCATTACAAACCTTTATCAGCATTGTTAAAGAATTTGTAATTTGAAAAATCCGTTAGAGATATTAAAAGTGGTGTATGATTTTCCCAAATTCAACAATAATAACCCGTAGTGCAAAAGTCATTCAGGGCCAGGTCCTACTAAAGGACTGTCGGCCTCACTCACAGATGCTTCAGCATAGGTGGGCGATCATCCAACAAGTTATGAGGTGACATGTGGTCAGCACGACGAACCCTTAATTGTAGTTATCCATGACCAGGTTAAATATGTGGTGCATAATTGTCTCCATTCATATCAATGAACACGACAAGAATATAAATCCGTTGCCAGTTTGATTTCAACACATAATTTCTGTTCCGACGGCTCTGGCTTGATTATGTCTATAGTGATACCACGAGCAAAACAACCTGCGCAGACCCGCGACTCCTGTGCACCGTACCCCTGCAAGTAGGGGAGGGGGAGAGTGGACCATGCTTCCTTATGGCCCGAGGTGGAGGGAAGAAGGGAAAGCTGCGCGGGGACTTTTCGTCCCAAGGTTTTTTTTCCTTGTGGTCGATCTATACCCATTCAATCAACTAAACAGTCATGGGCAACTCGCTTTCACATGTGAAGGCAGGCCAGCAAGCGCTCCGTGCACACTGCCTGCACACTGCATTTTAATGACCTCTGCCTCGCCCCTCTGTCCTTCACCTTCATTACCTCTTACGATGCTACAGTGCCACTGAGCGCTCTTCACAAATAACATGTGACCAATCGACTATTCTACGAGGCATGGGCATAGAAGAGAAAACTTAAATTGGAACTTCCAAAAAAAAAAAAATTCAAGGTGCTACCTTGTGAGCAACTATTCTGTGGATTAGGTAAATAAATCTTGTAAGGAGAGGATACATTTCATTTGGAAACTTTAGGATGCAGATGTGCGAATTTGTTGGCATCTCAATTGTTAACATTTCAAATAGTTGAAGATAAAGTGAGTATATAGGTAGCAGTGACATCTACGAGGGTCACTATTTATATTTTGAGCCTGATTTAACACTGATTGAAGTTAGGCGCGATTTGACGTTTGCACGGAATCGTCTGGCATTATTGACCATAACGTACTTCAAATGTTTTGTCAATAGCTTCATTTGTGTTGTTTATGTTGCCTTGGAGATTGCGCGACAACAATAAAATGGAATTAACTCGTGAACATTTTCGTGCGATGATTTTTTACGATTTTCGACGTGGATTATCAAGACAAGAGTGCACCTATCAACTTACTTCCACATTTGGCGATGAAGCCCCATCCTTTGCCACTGTGAAACGCTGGTATAACGAATTTAATCGTGGTCGCCATTCGCTCACCGACGAGATTCGCGAAGGTCGTCCAAAATCAGTTGTTGTTCAAGAAAACATTGATGCTGTGCAAAACCTAATACTGCAAGATAGTCATGTGACATACTGTGAGATTGAGGCAACCATAGGCATTAGTTCCACCAGCATATATAAAATTTACATGATCATTTAGCTGTGAGAAAGGTATGTTCTCGTTGAATCCCACACAATTTGACAAAAACTCAAAAAGACGCTCGCGTCAATTAGTGCAAACAAATGCTCAATAAATACAATCGTGGTGTTTCAAAAGACGTATATAAGATTGTAACAGGTGACGAATCATGGATATATGCATATGAGCCGGAACGTAAACAGCAGTCGACTGTATGGGTGTTTCAAGATGAACCCAATCCAACAAAAGTTGTTCGTGCTCGAAGCACATCGAAACAAATGGTCGCCTGTTTTTTCGGGAAAACTGGTCATGTGGCAACTGTGCCTTTAGAGGAACGTAGAATGGTACACAACAATTTGTTTGCCAGAGGTCTTCGGTCAAATACGGAAAACAAACAAACGCCGTCGGATCATTCTTCATCAAGACAATGCCAACTGTCACACATCTCGTCTAACAACCGACTTTATGAACAGTCAAAAAATCGAATTGATGGGTCATCCGCCGTACAGTCCTGATTTGGCACCCAATGACTTCTTCTTGTTCCCGAATGTCAAGAATAAATTGCGTGGACAACGGTTTTCGTCGGCGGAAGACGTCGTTGATGCGTTCAAAAACCATATTATGGAGGTGTCTCAAGAAGATTGGAAAAACTGCTTTGACAAATGGTTCGAACGAATGGAAAAGTGTATTGACCATAAAGGAGAATACTTCGAAAAACAATAAAGCAGTTTTCAATGCCAAATTCCTGTTTTTTCATTGTTAGGCTCAAAATATAAATAGTGACCCTCGTACAAGGAACATTAATAAATTTTGGCACTCATTTGGGAACGTACGTACAATGTATACAACCACACAGGAACTCGAATGAATGAATTTATTGACTAAATGCAAAAGGAAACAATACATCAAATTAATGTTATTATTAATTCGATCATTTACTAATTTCTTGGAAGTATTTTGCAATGTTGTCTCGAACGTTATCCCAATTAAAGAATATGAATTTTAACCGAACTCTCAAGCAGAGAATAAACGCTATGAACGTTTGCTATTCTGAAGTTGTGTCCCTGCTGTTAAACACTTGTGTAGAGATTTTAATGGGGGAAACAAATCATGATAAAGATGTGACACTTGAATATGAGTTTGAAGCAGTAGAGGCGATTATGGGTGCTTGGGGGCAGTTGTCCCTACTTTCTGTATATCGCCTACCAAGTCATCAATCCTTAATCTTCTCCTCAACTGTATCTCTGAGTGTTTTACTTTTGAATTTATTTTGATTTTTGTTACTTAGCGTCGCATTTTGCCACCTTTGGCTAATGGCGAAGATAAGGATGAGTGATGATATGATGAAATTTATGAAGAGAAGGGACAGATACAGGCTGTAATTCGAACCCAGGACCCCTAGTGTCGTAGCGCACTGTGCTACCCAGTCCGCCACAGAGGTCGGTAACTATTTCAGGACAACGAAATATTTCTGAATGAATTTACTTTACTACAGGGCACAAACAATATTTGCGCGCTTTATTCACTTCACAGACCATATTCCTCATCTTCTTTTTCTTACTCCCACAAGGGCCACCCCGATGGCGCAGTGGTAGCGTCGTCGCCTTGTAATCAAGGGTTTCCAGGTTCGATACCTGGTGGAGGCACATAATGGTTCGGATCCCACTTTAAACTGTAGATCCAGTCCCGATTAACCTTACTCTGCATATAGTGGGCTTAGAACACCAACTGAATCAATCAGTCTTACTCCCACAAGCCTTAGCCAGCGACACGGTTGTCTGAAACGTTCCCAGAAAATGCCTTTCCCTCAAGGCAAACCTTTCACAATCAAGAAACAGACCCATAGTAGACAGAAAGTATACACGCTTCACATCTCCAGCCAACAAGACATTCTTGCATTTCAGAACTAACCTGTCAACCAACTTGCTTAATTTGACACACACCACACCTTAACGGAGTGCAACAGTAGGGAAAATAGCTCAATCTAGTGAAGTTGCGGCTTGTTTAATGAGGAATAGGACAACTACGTACGTATACATATGGTTAGATAGTCTTGCATGCATGCAATGTAAGTAGGGCCAAGGTGGGCCAAGTTTCTGGCCGTGGGTTTGACATGGCTACAACCATAATTTGCTAGTTACCTTAAAAATTCCATGTTTTATGGTTATTTTAGATTTTCCTCAACAGGCGCAAACATTTCATCCGATTGAGCATACAATGTGATTGCCCTATGGCTTCATCACTCAGGAAATTTGATTGCCACTGCGTCACAAGGATGTTTATGGTTATTTCTTCATAACTTTCTACTTCATTATTAACTCAGGTACCCTCATTGGTATGCACGTAGGCTTTGGCTCTCATGTGTCTGCTGGGCGGATGTTGATTTGCTACAGGCGAGAAACTGTTCGGGTCTTGCAATTACATTTAAACTTTGGTACAGGCAGATCTTGGTGGAAAGAAGCACAACGCCGCTAACGTCTCTACCATCTGTGAGGGTCTCATTTTTTTTAGTTGGAAGAGGGACGCAAGGCCATTTGTACCTTACAGCCTTGCGCCGGAGAACCAACTGCAACCGATATGCAAATACACTCGATATACATGTCGATTGCATCTGTGCATAACAAGCTCTCGCTTTCGTGTACACATCAAAGGATCTTGTCATGCAACACAAATTAATTCTTCGTTTTGAGTCTGTACAGACTAAAAAGACAAATCTAAGTTCATAAAGTTTAAGAAGCAACTTTGCGGACCCAAAATGAAGAATGGTACAGTAATAAATAATAATTAACAATTTCTTCATATTAGGGAAAAAGTAACGCATAAGCATTAAATTATATGTCTTTTGTGCACCTTGGTGACTTCCATTCATTTTGTGTGCATGAATAAGGTCGAAAACTTGATTTCTTAATGCATGAGGAATACAAAGTCTATCCCTATTACCAGTTTTGATTTTATTAGTCCTGTATAAGACTCCATTTTTGAGTACATAAGAATACGAAAGCTTTTCTAGTTTAGGGTCACTAGCTTTGTCTTTGTTTTCTAATAAGTCAATAATGTCTCTGAAATAGGGGTCTTTACGTTGTTCTGAACTAATATCAAAATCTGCTGCTTGTGCATGAAATACTTGATGAAAGAATAGATCATCATCATCATCATCATTTTTCTTGTCATGATTAGTCTTTTCTATAGGGTTGTCTTTGGGAATGACAGGTGACTGAGTGTTTACTGTATCATTGGGAAGGACAACTGGATGCTGGCTTATAAGGGAAGCAGATGGTGTAAAAAGTACAGGCTTAGGTGTATTAGGTGTCGTAGTGGTGATGTTCAAATTGATATAAGTTTCTGTTCGTGGACTTAACTGAACTGTGTTTGAAAGGGTAGCTTTTCCCTCATACACATTTACATTCTCAATTTGGGTAAATATGTCATGCGACAGCTGGTGAGTCTTGTACTTTGATCTTAAAATACTATAATCTGGAGTACGTTCTAAATGATAAATAGTTATTGTATTGTCTTTTAGCGACATTTCGCACCTTTGCGTTCTCAAAAAGTCATTTCCTAAAAGGGGAGGGACGTTAGTTGAATCTACTATTCTAAATGGGTGCGAATATTCACGCTTTCCAATTATGATTGGAAGAACTACAATTTCAGACACACTCAGTTTCGATCCGGACACACCTTGGATTGTGGATTGTACCTTGTATGTTTTTCTTTCAGTAGGGAGAAGGTGGGAAGGATAAATTGAGATTTGGGATCCCACGTCAATAAGTAAATCTACCTGTTTCCCTTGTATGCTACTATTAATAAAGTATAGGCCATTTCTCTCAATTATAGGAACTTTATCTAATCTGCTATTATCTTCGATTTCGTTCCTGCAAGTCGAAGACGATTTTAGTTTAAACCACTCTCTCGTTGTGGCTTGTAAAAGCAATTGTCGCTCTCGTGATTATAACGACCGCAAAACCTGCAGGCTGAGGTATTTGCATCGTCGCGATTAGCCTGATCTCGACGTTGAAACCTCTTGTTACTATTACCTCTGAACTGGCCCCGAGAGTTCGATCGAAAGTTACCTCTGTGATTAGCTCTAGAATTACCTCTGTAGGAAGAGTTAGTATTCCCCTTGTTGAAACCTCTGTTATGTGCGTTTTGATTAGCCGTTTTCGCAAATTCCAGTACATTTGAGCAAAGATTGAAAAGAGAACTGGCGTTCATCTCTTCAGTTGAATGCAAAGCTAAGGTCGAGATTTGTGACGAAAGTTTGTTTATTTCGTCACCAGAGGCGGCATTTGGAGCGTGTTCTACTCTGGCTACGGCTGGTGGCGCCGCGCAGCGGGCACTATCAGAACTCGGTACATGATACATTCCTTGATACACTGTGTGGGAATTATTTACGGGTGCTGGATTGGATTGTAGACTTTGGACTTGATGAGTCGATGGTGGGAGAAAAGGAGATGGATACTGGTTGTATGACACAAACTGCTGAGTCGGGTTGAGTGGATTACTGGGGAGGGGGGAATAGACCTGTGCATGCGAACAGCTGTGAAGTGGTGACGGGGTAAATGTCTGGGGCAAGCTTGCCTGAGCAATTGCCTGATCTATTTCCAATTTCTCCTCCAACATACGTGAATTAATTAATGACTGCTGGCGTTCGAAATTCTGTAGGTGGGCAATTAATTCTTCTGTTCTAGCAAAATGCTTGTTGGTTAAACAGCCAATGTATTTGGCTCGCAGTCCCGTGATGATGTAAGAGAGAGTTTGTTCTTCAGTGGCATTCGGGAAGTATTGCTGGACTAATGCCTTTTTAGCAATAACATAGGTATGGATCGGTTCACTAATCATCTGTTTCTTTTGGAGAATTATCTGTACAGGATCTGCTGACAGGTACGATCCCTTAAATAGCGTACTTAGCTCGTCTTTGATATGGGTATATGTCAAGTCTACAAAATTGGGTCGTTTCTGTATGTCATGAAAATAAGTTAAAGCGGAGTCAGTCAAAAATAAAGGTAACATCTCTTTACGCTTAGCTTCCGTCCATCCTGCGGCGTGTGCTACATTTTGGAACTTGAGGAAAAATGAGTCAATGTGCTTAGGGTCATTTCCGCTAAATGGTGCCGGGTACAATGCAGTGGGGATTGGGGTGGCCATGTTAGTGGTGGAAATTTGTACAGCTACGTTACCAGAACTATTAACAGTGTTAGAGGAAGTTGAAACGGGAGCTGGGGTACTTGCTAAGGGTTGGGGTTGGTTTTTGTTGGGTGTTTGTAGTCCAAGGACAAATTGAGGGTAATTTCTATTAGCAGACCTTAACCGTGTTAGTGGAGGGGAGGGAATTGGGGATAAAGGTCGTGAATTTATTGGATTTGCCGTGATTGCAGTTGCTAACTCTATGATTTGGTCGAGTGAGGAATCTAGGTGTTCGTGCAACGCTATCTGTGACGTATTCATAAACGAAGGTTCGTCGTGCTGACCAAAGAACAAATGAAAGTATGGGTATACAGTTATTTATGTCATTAATATATCGCTGGTCAAATAAGTATAAGCAAGTGTTCTCATTCCTGTGTGAATGATGCGTGAATACATGTTATGCAGAAGAACTAGATTTTTGTTGAAAAAGGGGGGGGCTCGGCATAAAAGAAAAAGAGGGGTTGTTTTCCATAGGGTAATACACAAAAATGTCACTGGGTGTGACGCATCTTAAGCGTACTGTGGGAGTATGAGTTGGAATTACTAAAAAATTACTTTAAAAATGCTCCCAAAGTGGGAGGGAGGGGGGGAGAATAATTTAATGTAAAGCAATTCGTACAGGAGGGTACTTAATTGCAAAAAGGGCCTGAAGCAACTCCACCATGTTGTAAGCCCGTTTTACCTGGGCTCTGAGAGGTCACAGGGAAGTTTCATTTAAACATTTAGGTAGAGCTTAATAATGTATGTTGGCTAAACCTGCTCCGTAGGAGGGTAGAGATATGGAAAGTTGGTGTAATAGGTTATTCACGCTTGTTCATACCTGGTAGATGTGTGTGATGTCTTGTCCTAATAGTAGTCCAGTTTAGACAGTTCACCAACCTCTATTGGGGCTCAGGGGGCTCGCAGTGTTGCCAGCTGCTTATTCGAAAAAATTACCAAGGTTTTTCTTGGTCTAACCTAACCTAAAGCAAGGAGCTGGCAATCTTGCTTGAGAGTTCACAAACCGGAAGTGGGGCTCAGGGGGCTCGCAGTGTTGCCAACTTCTTACTCGAAAAAATCACCAAGGTTTTTTTGGTCTAACCTAACCTAAAGCAAGGAGCTGGCAATCTTGCTTGAGAGTTCTGCAACCGGAAGTGGGGCTCGCAGTGTTGCCAACACCTACTCGAAAAAAAATCACCAAGGTTTTTGTCTTGGTCTAACCTAACCTAAAGCAAGGAGCTGGCAACCTTGCTTGAGGCTTGTTTGACAGTGCATAAAGCAAGGTTGCCAACCTACTGGTACTTTTGCCATAGCCTTTTACAAAAAAGAGAGAGGAGGGAGAGAGAGAGGGAAGAGTTAAACAGCCGACAGCCTACCTACAGCTTTTTTTTTTGTCTAACCTAATCTAAAGCAAGGGGCTGGCAACTTTGCTTGAGGTTTGCTTTACAGTGCATAAAGCAATTTTTGCCAACCTACATATACTAAACAAAGAGAGCCGGCACTGCCGTAAAAGAGAGAGATGGATGGATGGGAACACTACACGGGTTCAACGTCATCAAATAAAAATCGCCTTAATGGTTTTTTCTTGTAAGGCATGATCTCTATTTTCTCGCAGTGCTGCCAACTCCTACCTACACTTTTTTTTAGTTGGCAAGGGGCTAGAGAGAGAGAAAAACTTATAGCTGGGAACAGTAATGAGCGAATGCGCCATATCGTAATTTTCCAACTCCCGGGGGCCAATGTTTGTATATCGCGACCTTTGTAAACCTCTCTCTCTCGGGGAAACGACGTGCCGCGCACGCACACACACGCACACACACGCACACACACGCGCGCGCGCGTATGTATTGTAACACAAACAAACAAACAAAATAATAATTGTTGTTTTTTAGGATGCCTGGCCCCTATAACCTCGCCAGGGTGCGTGGTGCCCAACCAAAAATGTAAAAGTTTTCTAATGGCTGCGGTTATAGATTACCGCACCTCTGTAGAGTTTCACGTGTTTTTTTTTTCCCCCAAACTTCCATGAAACTCTACAGAGGACCTCCGTAATGCATGCAACGTGTACTAACGACTCTAGTGTTATTTGATGTTGTGATATTTTTGTATATAGAGTTTTATTGTGAGATATAGATAAAAATAATTATGTTTATTATAATATTTTCTTGATGAAGATGGAGAATATGTGTGTGTTACAAATAAAGTTGCATGCTTTTTTTCTAGTGTGTGTGTATGTGTTTTTGATGTTTCGACAGCATCTGAAACGATAAAAAAAGAAATTTTATTGTTAATTTTCACGTGTAAAAAACAACAACAAATTTTTTTGTGCAAATTTTCTGATTGTCTCGTGCTATAGTGCAAAAAAAAAAAGATATTGTAACTGATAACTAATGAAATTGACATTTGTAACTGATCTGAACTAGTGAAATTCGTATTGTGCCATTGTAACTGATTGTGCTAGTGCAGAAAATTTCTTATTTGTGCAAGAAAAGATGTTAAAAACTTGTTAAAACTGCTCTGTGACCCTCTCGTTCTTCACGTCGTAGGCGAAGGACTTCTCTGCAATCAGGATGACACTGCATAGGGTATCCTCGGGCAAGGCATCGTGGAACTCGCAGACGACCTTGATGTTGGTTCGATCGTTGACCACAACCTTCTTTCTCTTAGATGTGTTGATGACGGTCATGGGTCTCCGTGCTTTGAACTCGCTGGGCGTGTAGTACATGTCCACGCTTCCCTCGGTTACGCGTTTGTAAGCCGAGAACGCTTCGTAAAGTTTGAGGTAATCGTCTTTGGTCACGTCGAGGTTGTAATTCTCGCGCGGGAACACTTCGTTGCGTCCATTCTTCAGATAAACGTTCTTGATCTTGCAGTCGTCGAACTTGCTGGAATCTTTTTCCTGATTCTTGTCCCTCCCGGTCTGAAAGAGCACTACGACGAAATCTGGCATGTCGAACTGTATGTTGTTGAACTGCGTCGTCACGTCGAATTCCATGTGACTTCCCGACGCCATCTTCTGCACGCACTGGTAACCGTGAAAGTGAATCGACACCTGCGGACTTTTCAAGATCTCCGCTTTGTACTTGAGGGCGTAGTTCGTTTCGTATTCCACCACCGGCATTCTCAATTCCATGCTTTGGATGACGCACTTGGCCGCTTCGGGTAGAGTGTTGGCTATCGGCGTGGTGCCGTCCGGACCCAAAGTAGCGTATCGCATCAGTGCGTCGTTGTCGTTGGCCGCTCTTCGAAATGTGATCCTCAGTCCTCCCTTCCACATGATCTCCTTGTAGTCCGAGAAGAAACCCGGCAGCAGACGCATGGGAAAGAGCACCGTGTGACTTCTCGTCGATATTTTGGTCCCGGCTTCGAATCCCCCGGCCTGGTAGTACGCTGCGTCCGTTTTGGATAATTTCAACGTTCCCACTGCCGTCGACGTGATGCCTGGATAATCTATTCTGTCGATGACGGTGTTGTGTTTCCTCACCTCCACCTGCGAGAACAGGTGAGGCACGAAGTTGTCCACGAGTATCAAGTTTGCTGCTGCAGGAAACGCGTCTCCGCTTTCCTTCTTCACCACGTCGAATTGAAGGTAGAGGTCCGCTCTGTGAGGATGAACGAACCCGTCGCCTACGTCCACGTCGTATTCGATCTCCCTGTTCGCCTCGTTCAGATTGGCGAACGTGCGACGGTTGGGAGGGAAAGATTGCAATTCGTAACTTTCGATTTGCTCCATTCTCACTATGTATGGTTATTTATTATACGTTGATCTCCACGATGGCCGTCGTAGTGGCACCTGCGAAATCCACCACGTCTCCTTTCTCGTTCGTCACCACCAACTCTATGTCGTCTATGCGGTTGCGACATACTGGAAAATAGATCGGCGAAGAGGGCGTGTAGATGATCGGTTCCATGAACTCGGAACTTGGTTTGAACGTGGCTATGATTCCCGTCTGCTTGTGACTTCCTAACAATCCGTCCGAAGATTTCGTGATCATGCCTTCCGCCACGTTACAGTGTACGTTCAGAGTCTCTATGGCCAAGAATTTAGGAATGTTGGTTGCTACGTGCTTGATACCAGCTTCGAGTTTGGTGTCGTTCTCGAAACCTAAAAGTTCTCCCATGGTGCCCAGGTCCACGGTCTCCGTCGCGGATAGGATTTCCACTCTGTGCGTGACCGAATTTTGAGAAAGGTATGTGCCTTTGGGTAATTGAGCTTGCAAAGTGGAAAGATTGTATTGTCCTGGCGTGACGACGATGTGTTCGCTTCCGACGCTAATTTTGTTGTTGTGCTGCGTGACGTTAGGTATGAGGTACATGCTGTAGAATGCACGCAGAGCCACGGATTTAGGATAGACGATGTCGTCGTGCAGCGTGAGTTTCAAGATCGATGATTCGCTCGTGAGATGGAACACGCCCATCCTAGTGATGCTGTTTGAGGTTCCACAATGCTTTCTGGAAATCCTCGATCGTAGGGTTATTTATTTTAGAGAGAAACGCGAGCACGGAGAGGCAGAGATGACCGCAGTTCACGTCTCCGAAATTTTGAATGCGTTCGTCGTTGTAGTATATAGAGGTTTTGTTCGTTTTCAGATAATAGACTAAATTTGTAGGTGGAACACCTCCGAAAGAATCGAAAACAAATGCTTTATCATCATTTTTGTGGTAACATATCCAATGCGTGCCTGGATTTTCTTGACCGTCCAAGTTGACTACTCCGCATTCTCTTCTTTTGACGGTTGAAGGTAACGAGTCGGACATGAAAACTCCTCTGAAGTGTTTGATTCGTAACGGTTCGATCAGAGATTCAATGTCTCGGTTGGTGAGTGCTTCTGTTTCTTTTTTTTAAACTTCTTCATCACGCCCTTTCCTCCTTTCTTCTCCATGGCCAGGTTGTGACGTTTCTGTTCTTCCAATCCCGCTTTGTTCTTCTTCGAGTCGATGACGGTTTTCGCGATGGCGGCACTTCCGCCGGCCAAACTTCCAACGGCCCCCAATGCTGCCAGGATGGCCGGGATGCTGAATATGAAGCCTCCGATCTTTTGCTGTTTCCGCGAACGCTGCAATCTTTTCAATTGAGGTGTGCTGAGCAGCAATTTCATTCCATGTCCTTTCGACAAGCAAGAACGTTTCTTCTCGCGTTGTTTCTTGGTGAGTAACCCATCGAGGGCACCTAGATTTTTAAGATTGGAGTATGGTATCTGGTACACGACACCCTTGGGCTTCATGTTGATGCTCTATGTGTTATTTTCACGGTATGTTATTTATATATATATTCTGAGATTTTTTCTTGTGTAGTTTTTTACGGTATGTTATTTATATATTTTCAAGGCCTCGCAGTCGTTACACAAATTCTATAACGTGCTTCGTTTTCTTGCCAAGAAGTTCCTTTGTCCCCTTGTACACGATTCGAGTTTTGTTCTCGATTAAAATAGATAGCTTCTCGTCGCATAACATGTTAGCGTATCGATCTGGTAAAAATAGACTGTATTGTGCGTTGAGCAACAGGCGTACCTTGGGACCATACTGGGTAGAAACGATTGAACCGGAAGTTATCGTGTAAGGTTTGTCGACTTCCAATTCCTGAATTTTTACATACTCAACTGACAAATTTAGCATTTGTTTTAATGCTTGGAGATCACTTATTTTTTCGGTCGTCATATCAAAAAAAATTTCAGAGTGTTAGAGAGAAATTTAATTGTTTTTCACGATGTGTGTTATTTATATATACCGAAGATTATTTTTTTTTCACGATGTGTGTTATTTATATATCAAGTTTTTTTTGGCACGTATATATATTATTATTTTTTTAACAGAGGAAGAAAGTCCGTGCTTCGGAAAACGCGATGATGTGCGTAATGATATCTTCCTTCTCCTGCATAGACTTGTACCAATCTACTGTGTACCGTCTTCTTCCCTGCATCGCCTCGTGCAGTTCGTCCGACCTCTCGTTCAATTTTTCCCCTGCAGCCGAAAGCAGAATGTTGAGATCACTGCACCTCAGGCCGCTGATCCCCCGAAGATGGTCCTTGAGAACCATTTCACAAGGGATGCGAAATTCCGGCGTCGTTCTTGCTATGATTACAAGTTTCCCTACATCTCCGTTAACTACCTTTTTGAATATTTTAGATAGTAGCTCGGGTGGCAAATCAGTTATGCAAGCCATGTTGTTTTTTTTTACTGTATGTTATTTATATACCCCACCCCAATTTTTGTTTCGTGTTCATGGCGATGGTGGTGCCTAGTGCGGCGACCCGTTCACCCAACGATGCGTCTCTGCTCACGAACCTTTCGAAAGCTGCGTGCTCTAACTTTCTGTCTGCTTCGTGACGTGCGTCCAGATCCGTCTGCGTGGTGTTGTAGGCGATGTCGTGATCTTTGCATGCCGCGTCCAACGGATTCACACCCTTGTCTCCTCTCTCCAATCTTTTCTCGAGTTTGGTACCCGGTCCGCAGTACTGGTAGCCCGGTAGATGCATCTCGAAAGGTAACTTGTTGATGATGTCGTTCACGAGTCCCTTTCCTTCGGCCACGTTCCAAAATTTCGGAGGCAGCGTGTTGATGATTTTGATCAGGTAACCTATGCCCTTGTCATCGTTCACGATGAAGTTGGAAAGTTTCGTGCTGATCATGTCCACGATGCCAACCTTCTCGTTGTAGAAATTACGATTGCCTGCATTCTCTTCGCCGGCTATCACCAACAATCGGTCCACGAGTTTCCTAACGTCGTCCACCCAAACGAATTCTTTGGGTAACGTGTTGTAGCGTTTGACGCCGCTGCCCGTTTTGACCTGGTTCCAAATCGGTTTGATGAGATTCCTGTACTTCTCGCCGCTGCTCGATTTCACCCTATTCTGCGAGGCGTCGTTGTTCTGGTACAAGGCATCCGTCATGATCAGAATTTCCTTGTAACTCTGGTAATCTTCGTCGGTGTAATCTTTCGGCTGCTTTTTGGCGACGAGTTCCCACAGTCCCACCGTACCCGGATACCTGGTCCAACTATCCTTGTCGCCTAAATTGACTTTAATGTCGTTGCCTTCGAAGGTCACCTTCGATTTCCCAATCTTCCACACCACACCGCCGCCTTCGCTGGTTTCGATGCTGGGATACAATCCGAACACTTCATCCTTGTCGAATTTCCCCGTGCTCAGGTAGTCTCGTGCCAAAGGTCCCAACTCGATTTTATCCGAAGACGACGTGCTACCAATGGCTCGACGTCGTGCCGGTGCATCCTTCAGTTCGAACGGTGTCGAAGGAATGCTCGAAATAGGCGTGGGTACGGCGTAACTTTTAGCTGCGAGCGGTACGAGTTCATTAATCAAATTTTTATTTTGTTCCGTGACACTTTTAATTTCTTTACCTAGACTGCTGATGGCATCGATCACGGGTTGATCCTGACGTTTCTTCTCTTCGTAGAATCCGCGATTCTCGGATTTCCAACCTTTGAAGCGTTTCGCGAGGTAATCGCGAAGCTTGAGATTTTCGTCTTCGATTTTTCGTTTCGTCATGACGTTATTTATACACGTCGTTTCTCACAACGTTGCAACGTTTAGAAAGTCGTTGATTTTGTTTCTGTATTTTCCGTCGTTGGGTTTTCTCGTCATGTCGATCGTCGCGAATCCGAAATCGTCACCGTTCCAGCAAGTAGAGCAGCAGCGTTCCGAAAATTGATTGTAGTTCATGTCTCCGCCTACGTAGTCATCGTACGCGTGCTTGAGGTTGGTGTGATCTTGACGAAACAAACATATGAAATTAGCGTTGTCGCGTACTAACTGTTTTGGAATTTTGGAAAACGTTTGAGCTAGGTAGAAGCAATCCATTCCTTTGTGACGACCTTGCGTGAAAAAGTTGCGAATTTCATTTTGATTTTCCAGGATGGCGTCGTCGAACACAACGACTGAATTTTCACGACAATCGTCGAGTGGTTTTATTTCCGAGGCGAATGTTGCAATGTCAAGACCATCGTACAGTTTCATCAGTTGCTGGTATTTGGATTGCTCCAAACTTTTCGAGAACACGTACAGGTGCCTGTTCTTCCAATCTAACCAATTCGGTGCGAGGAGAAAATTGTCCACGAGCAGTGTCGTTTTCCCACACCCCGAAGGACCTACGATCAGACAGCGGATGCTGTCGGGAAGCAACTTGCCGTTCTTTTTTTTCTCGTTTGACTTTCCGGATCCGGTAGACGCTTCACCACGTTCCACGTACTCACAAGATCACTTCGTCCGCGTCGATCCAACTCTTTTCCGGAAGTCCCAGCCATTTGACAAACAGTTTGTCACCTTTCCTACGCAATACTTTCTCGATGAGGTACGTGTCGGGGTGTTTCGTTTTAGAGAGTTCCTCTTCGTAAAATCTTCCTTTCAAAATTTCGCCGCTACTATCTTTTATTATATACGTGTGTCGGTTTCCGGGTAAAACTCGAACCACCGTAAAAAGTTCCGTGCTCCAATTTTTTGTGAATCCCTTCTCAAAGGTGCGTTTGAATTTGCTGATCCTCACCTGGTCTCCAATTTTGTATTTAGCTTTTTTTGTCGTGGGTGTGTACTTTGGACAGTAAACTGTAGAAATTAAACGCTGCTCGTCGGACTTGGTAACGTCGGCTGGCTTCATGCCTATCGTTCTGTGTGCCGTGTGATTATAGGTGTCGACGAGTTCCGGCAGGATGTCGACCCATTTGTAATTTCCCCGAAGCGTGAATCGTTTCCACATGTGTGTTTTCAAGGTTCGATTGAATCTTTCCACGATGCTGGCTTTGATGTGACTGAAGCTCGAATAATGTCGAATCTTGTGTTTTTGAATGAACTTTTGGAATACGGCGTTGTAAAATTCCTTCCCGTTGTCCGTTTGCAGAAACCGTGGTCGTCTGCCACCGCTTTCGCGAAAAATTGTCTTGAATGCTTCCGTGACGCACGTTCCCGTTTTCGCCTTCAAAGGTAGAGCCCATGCGAATTTCGAAAATGTGTCTATGACAGTGAGAAGATACTTGTTGCCCTTGTTCAATTTATGTACGTTTTTCAAATTGCCGCTACTCATCTCCACGAGGTCGCTTTGCCAGAGGTCGTCGATGCCCTTGGTTACCACAGCCAAACGTTCGTAGTTACGGCGTGCAGGTTTATGCAATTCTTCGACGATGGCTTGCCTAGACATTTTTTTAGAGATTACGTTTCAAGAGAAGCACAAGCGTGATGGGATTCAAAGAGGGTGGCACTTCGCTCGTGTTTTGAATGATCAGCTTATCGCCGGCACTCACGTCGAAAACGGTAAGATCTTCGTCTTCGTGTATTTCATATATGTTGCGCGTTTCGTTCCAACGTGCCAGAGGAATGTTTCCTGCTTTCTGGACACCACGATTCGATATCAAAGTCATGGTAGGAACGCTAGCTTTTCTACCGTGAGACCAGTACGAAAATTCGTTTATCTGAATCGTGCCATCGAGGAGAAACTTGTAGTACGGATGATAAGGATGCAACATGTACAGTTTGTTACCTTCGACGAACGTGGAGATAATCTGTTGATTGGGTACGCTGTTGATTTCGATGGCTTGCAGAGAATGCAGTTTAGCGAATTTAGTGTCGACGCCGAGCAGATTACTGTGAACTTGTCCGAGTTTATTTTCGATGGGCAGCAAATGCTCGACTATGGTATCCGTTACGGCAGAAAACGACGGTTTGATTTTCACTTCCACGTTCAACTGCTTGTAGTTTTCGTTGAGTTCTTGCAACTTGGCACCGAAAGAGGCCAGCGTCGATTCCTGCGTGGATTCCAGCACTCCGACTTGATCTCTGATGTTGACGACGATGTTCTGAAGGTTCTCGACTTGATTCAATTTCGAGCTCTTCTCGGTAAGATCGTTCACGATGCTTCGCATCTCTGTAAACTGCGTGTGAAGGTCGGCGACGCTCTGCGAAGTGGGCAGCGTCGACACCAGCGAACTAGTAATAGTTGGTTTGAGTTGGTGTTTTAAGTCCACTTTATGCACAGTAAGGCTAATCGGGACTGGGCCTACAGTTTAAAGTGGGATCCGAACCACTTGTGCCTCCACCGGGTATCGAACCCGGGACCCCTTGATTACAAGGCAATGACGCTACCACTGCGCCATGGGGGAGGCCCTACCAGCGAACTAATTTCGTCTCGAATCTCTTCCACGTTCGCCGTTTCCGTTTCCAGTCGTTTCAGCATTCGAGATATGTTTCTTTTCAAAGCGTGTAATTCTTTGGAGGTGGGGAGATTGGCCACTTTACTCTCGAGATCGCTCAATGAACTTTTGATGTCGCTCGATTCGGATAGTGCCGTCACCGCCGTTTTCAATTTTTCCAAATCTTCGCTCGAAGGCACGCTCGTCCGTAACGATTCCAAGTCACCCTGTATGTTGTCCAGTACGTGATGAAAATGAGCGAGATTCGTTTCGACGTTCAAATTTTCTAAATATTCGATCTTCTGCTGAACCGTGCTTAACGTGTCTTGAATGCTCGTCAGCGCGCTCGCTTCAGCGTGAATATTTTTAATTTCTTCGTTGATCAATTCCAAGGACGCCTGAAGCGTAGCGATGGTGGTTTGAATGTGTTCGAAATCTTGATAGGCCTCCAATTGAATTTTTATGTTCGCGACGCTTTTACCGATGACCTGCAGTTCGTCCGACGATGGTAGGTTCGTCATGGTATCTTCCAAAGTCTGCAACTTGGATTTAATTTCTTCCAACGTGCTGGTGAATTCTTCTTGTAATTTGGAAACGACGACATGCAAGCGTTCTGCGTCTATATCGTTCACGACGGTTTGAAGTTCAGAGAAATTTTTTTCTATTGCGGAAGTTCGTTCTTCGATTTCGAGTTTCAGTTTTTCCAAATCTTCATTTTTCGATTGAAATTGCTGTAATTTGGCCAAATCATTTTGAAGCGAATCCACGCTCAACTGTATATTTTGAACGTTGTCGTAAGAAGGTACGTCGACATAATTTTTTATCAGCGTTTTCAGTTCGGAATCGATTTTCAGAATGGGGTCGAGACATTGCGTTTGGAGCGTAGCGATTTCCGACTCTAAACTTTTGTTTAAGGTTTCCTGCAAAGCGATCAAATCGGTCCTCAACTTCTTAACTCGAATGTCCAACATGAGAATCTCTTCTGCGTGGTCCACACGCTTGGTGTTGCCGAAAATGTCGTTAGGCATTTTTGGTTAACGGTTATTTATAATAGGATAGACGATTCGTAATTCTACGAAGAGAGGAATAAGTTTGTCGTAATCTCCGAGGAGTTCCACGTAAAGATAATCTCCTGCAGACACATCGTACGTAATGTTAGAAAGCATCTTGTCGTGCTTGATTCGAAAAATGTTCTTGCCGGTAGAAATTTTGATTTCGCCTGCGTTTTCCGGATTCACGGTGATTTGAAGTTTCCCGTCGATCGGAATTTCGTAGAAATGTAAATTGTTATTAAAAACATAAAACATCTTGCCCACATCGTCATTCAGTTTCGTCCAAATGCTGTTGAGGTGAATGATCAACAGACCGTTGAGTTTAGGTAACACGGAAGGTAAGACTTCATGATCTGGTATGGTTTCCATAATGATCTGTTTTTTGAAACCGAACAAATTCATAGGCATGCTGGTTATTTAAGAATACGGTCAAAGTTTTTTGTAATGACAGTCAATGTTTTTTTTGTAATAACTAACAACATGATTTTTTTTTGTTTTGTTTTGTTTTTTATGAATCTTCTGTTGAAGATGGGCATATGTTGCAGGTTTTGCTTTCTGCTAAGCGATAGTGCCCCCACGGCAATGTGTGAATACCACACTCGAGGACGCACCTCTTGTCGTCGTTGGGATCCAGGGCAATTTTTCTAACTTTGTTTGTGGTCAACACATGGTCGACGCTCTGGATGCGTTGTTCTACTCTTAGAACCGACGACCTGGTCTTGAGGCAATCGACAAAGTCCTCGAATGTGAGATGCTCCCGTACCACCTGTCTGCCGACACCCTTGGCCTTCTTGGTAACGCTACCCTCGGCTTTGATGGCATAGGCCTTGGCGCGAAGACCTGCAAACTCGAGAATTACATCACCGTCCTTCTCGTCTTTGAGTTTGCCAGGCACCTTTTTGTTTCGGGGCAGGATGCCGTACTGGTTCGGCTGGGGATAGCCCGAGGTGTCGAAGAGGTTAACCAAAGCTGGTACCGTGACTATATCCCTGTATGCATCGGCTGAGTGGACGTGGTACACCAAGCTGTCCGTGTCCGTGTAGAGAAGCGAGATGTTGTGGCTATAATGTGGACGTAATATGTCGTAGTACGTCTCGAACATGAGCAGCTTGCTCAGGTCTAATACTGAGGCACCAACATAAATTGGCTTGTCGAGCCTCACCTCACCCTTCCTCATATGCACCAGAGCAAGCTGCTCATTATAAATGGTCCTCGATTTGAATAACGGGTTCGCTACGAGCCTGCGACATTGTGCTTTCCTCGTTACCAATTTTATGTCCATGCGATTCCGTACATTCTCCATAGTTTTGCCAAACACCGCATTGTTCATAAGCTTGAAGAAATCCTTATCAAGCTCGGACGTGGCTGCAGTGCGGTGTTTGGTGTTGACTTCAATATATGGCTTCAACCATGGAGAATGCTCGAACTTGAGGATGCGGTGAACTGCGCGGACCGTGACCCCTCGCTGCATCAACCACCGGAGATTCTGGTAGTGCAGGACATAACGCTCTTTGGGCTCGAAATCCATGACGAGCTTCTTCTGGTTGGAATCGGGTGGACACTTGAACTCGGGTGCAGGGGGAAGATCGCAGAACAAATCCTGCAGCTTCTCGGAGAACTCAAGGTCCACCTCGGCGAAAAACCCATGTTCCGAATCGTCGAAGCTTTCGACGTCGAAGTTGGAAGGGTCAGCCCACTCGAAGCCTCTAAAGGGGAGTGGCTGCATCATGGAGTGTCCGTAGAGGTTATTGACGTCCGTGTACATGATGTAGCTGGACGGTTGTGAGGGGTCGCATCCGGTGGCCATGTGGTGATTGTTGGCGCGCGAGTGTCGCTGCGACACCTGGACCATTCCACCCCGCACGGCGCGTTCCACAAACAGCATCATGTCCACGTTCGAAAGAAGCTCCAGCTTGATCTTCGTCACCAGAAACATGGCTGACCACGCCAGTCCGGGGAGACTGTAGAAGTAGGCGGGGTCCAGCTTGTAGATCTTCATTGCGGTCGCACGGAACGTCTGGAACACGTCGGCGAGGAGCGTCACGTCAAGTCTGAGGTAGGCGTCGTGGTAGTCCCCGAGAGTTCGACAGCCCAGCTCGCGCCACATGGACTGGGCGTGGTGATAGTCATCCTCAGAGATGCCCGAGCCTCGCAGCTTGCTATAGAACTTCGCCTGGGGAGGTAGCGTCGTCTCCGCGAACTTGGAAGGATCTGTGACGTATTCGTAGGGATAGACCCCCTTACGCTTGAAGAAACCTGCGTCCAAGTTCGGAAAGTTTCCGGAGGTAATAAGCATTTGCTCGTCGCTAAGCTTCCCTGCGAGAGCATCGAGGCTGGCCGGGAGGAACCTCAGGGAGTCGAGGAAGCGAAGCTCGACGGTAGAGTGTGATCCTGAGATTCGCACCCACTTGCTCAAGCTAATGTAACGCTCCTCGTTCTGCGCCAGGACGTTGATTCGCATGTCGTCGTACCCAAAATGAGGCACCAGATGGTGGAAGTCGTATCCCGAGCCATTATGAAAAAACACAGGGATGAAGCGCGGGTCCCGGGCCATGAGGTTGCATCCGTTGCACCATGGACCAACATACCTACCGTTAAAGTGATCGTGGTGTTGGACTTTACGATTGTTGGCGGTGTACTTCTTGACGCAGACAGGGCAAGCGATGGCCTCGTCGTGTCTACGCTGATCGTCGGGAGACAGTGGGAGCATAGACTTGGGGGCCAACAGTACCTTCCCTATCTCGTTGGCCTCGACAACCATCCTCTCGAGGAAGTGTTTGGCGGCGTCGGGACCACGGTACACGTAGGGCTCGGGGGTGATATGCTGGTCACGTCGCACCACAACGTATGCGAAACTGGATGCCTCGTGGAGTTGGTAAGGGGTGGTGGAGGAAACTTCGGGATCGGGATCGCAAGTGGACAGGGGTTTGAGGAAGGCTTCGAAATCCGCGATGATGATAGCGGGGTGCTCCACCATAGCACCGTGCATGTGGAAACGCTCCACGGTGCCAGGTTTGGGTAAGACTGCCACACCCGGCTCGTTGTTACTACAGTAGAACTTGTGGCGAGCGAGCTTCTCTGCAGCGATGTTGGGACCTCTGATGTGCTGATAATCCTGCTGTTTTTGATTGTCAAAAGTTGACAAGCACCTGCGACAAACTTCTATGCTACCATTATGCTTGCTTTTTTGGCTCGACACCAACCGGGAGAGCAAACGGATGAGGGTGTAGTGGTGATGGGTCTCGTCCTTGATAAGTAGGAGATGGATTTCTCGAGCATCATTGTTGTTTACGTCACTCACCCGGATGGGGTACACCGCATTTTCGTCAGTGAGACCGTAAACGTTGATAGCCAACCGCGTACGAGCCTCGAATTTTCGAATGTCCGGGACCTCTACCGGGTAGCCGATCCCAGCCGTGGCAACTTCCAGCTCTGCCTCATAGGGTAGGTAGTGGTTAACTCGGTGTGGTTGGTTTTTCCAGTGGACAGGGTGTAATGCTGCAAGCACCGACCAGAGAAAGCACTTGGCGTCACTGTTCTGAATGTTCAGGACGGCCTTCTTTGCCGCAATGGTAGGTGGTAAGGGGGCATAGCTGGAGGCGGAGAGAGGTATGAACTTACAAAGTTTGACGCACAGTTCGTGAGGCTCGCCACACAGCGAACCCCCCGAGCCTTTAGCTTGATGTTCCTCCTGTTTTGCCACCAGCTCATCGGTAAACTGGTTGTAGATGACCTCGAGGTTGTCGACATCCGCCAGATGCAGCGTCTTCGCCTTGGTGTTGTGGCAGAAGCTGTAAATTTCGTCAGACGGCTTCTTGTACTGGCAACGTAGCGATGCGTAGAATTTGGTGGAGTGCGTTGCAAGCGCATCGCCGAGGATGGAAATGATTTTGGCTTGCACGTTCTCCAAAAAACTACGCACGTCGCATGAGCCCTCCGAAGTGAGGACAAAGTCCTCTAACAACCGCTCGAAAGCAGACTGGTTCGCTTTCGCCACAGGCTTGACGCGTTTGGCGGATGGTGGCGAGTCGGCTTCCGCTTTCCTCTTGGTCGAGCTGGTCGACGGTTGGGGGACAGGTGTTCCGACGACAACTTTGCATGATGTTATATGCCTCTTCAAATTATTAATAGTAATATGTATACCGCACCTGGGACATGATTTTTTAGCGGTTACACGCTTGCCTGGCACGCAGGTGCGACGATGTCTTGCAAAACGTTTGCTTGATATGCTTATTTTGCACACAGGACAACTTTTCATGGAGCGCATTTTTTTGGGGGGTATGTTTATTTATATGTGATCTGTTGGTGGTAGAGTGTTTACAAAAAAAATGCCTTACGAGAAAAATTTTGTAGGCTAATTCTAATTAGTGTTAGTTTGAGGGTTTATTTATATATGGGTGGCGTTGTTTTCCTCAAATATGTGCTTTAATAGTTTGAGAAAAAAAAAACACGTGAAACTCTACAGAGGTGCGGTAATCTATAACCGCAGCCATTAGAAAACTTTTACATTTTTGGTTGGGCACCACGCACCCTGGCGAGGTTATAGGGGCCAGGCATCCTAAAAAACAACAATTATTATTTTGTTTGTTTGTTTGTGTTACAATACATACGCGCGCGCGCGTGTGTGTGCGTGTGTGTGCGTGTGTGTGCGTGCGCGGCACGTCGTTTCCCCGAGAGAGAGAGGTTTACAAAGGTCGCGATATACAAACATTGGCCCCCGGGAGTTGGAAAATTACGATATGGCGCATTCGCTCATTACTGTTCCCAGCTATAAGTTTTTCTCTCTCTCTAGCCCCTTGCCAACTAAAAAAAAGTGTAGGTAGGAGTTGGCAGCACTGCGAGAAAATAGAGATCATGCCTTACAAGAAAAAACCATTAAGGCGATTTTTATTTGATGACGTTGAACCCGTGTAGTGTTCCCATCCATCCATCTCTCTCTTTTACGGCAGTGCCGGCTCTCTTTGTTTAGTATATGTAGGTTGGCAAAAATTGCTTTATGCACTGTAAAGCAAACCTCAAGCAAAGTTGCCAGCCCCTTGCTTTAGATTAGGTTAGACAAAAAAAAAAGCTGTAGGTAGGCTGTCGGCTGTTTAACTCTTCCCTCTCTCTCTCCCTCCTCTCTCTTTTTTGTAAAAGGCTATGGCAAAAGTACCAGTAGGTTGGCAACCTTGCTTTATGCACTGTAAAACAAGCCTCAAGCAAGGTTGCCAGCTCCTTGCTTTAGGTTAGGTTAGACCAAGACAAAAACCTTGGTGATTTTTTTTCGAGTAGGTGTTGGCAACACTGCGAGCCCCACTTCCGGTTGCAGAACTCTCAAGCAAGATTGCCAGCTCCTTGCTTTAGGTTAGGTTAGACCAAAAAAACCTTGGTGATTTTTTCGAGTAAGAAGTTGGCAACACTGCGAGCCCCCTGAGCCCCACTTCCGGTTTGTGAACTCTCAAGCAAGATTGCCAGCTCCTTGCTTTAGGTTAGGTTAGACCAAGAAAAACCTTGGTAATTTTTTCGAATAAGCAGCTGGCAACACTGCGAGCCCCCTGAGCCCCAATAGAGGTTGGTGAACTGTCTAAACTGGACTACTCCTAATGCTTCTCGCAGACCGAATCGTGACAGTTCCAAGGTTCTATCCAGCGACCCTCAGTTCACCAAGCCAAGCGATCCCTTGCGCCTTGTAGCATGCTAGGCAGCGGTAACTCCGTGTTCCATCGTCGTAGTTAGCAGTGTAACGTGTTGTAAAGTAATCGGACTAGCTATCCATGTAGCGTTGATGAGTGTCTGAATCAAAAGAGAGCTAGCTCCGGGTAGTTAGCGCATTCTTGGGATCACTCGCTGGTCGGACAAGTTCAGGAAATAAACAAGTGTGAATATTAACATGACGAGGTTTCCTCGGTTTAATGGTCTCCATATCTCTACACTAGGTTAATTTCGACATTGATAATGTGGGATAGAGTGATAGCATGGATATGAGATATGTAGAAAAATAACTCTCCTATTGTAGATTCATGTCAAGGTCTTCGCAGCGCGTTAACGTTAAGAACACAGATGCTGTAGGTCATTTGTAAATCTACCTTTTGCTACTTTTTTTTATTACTGGAACAGTTAAAAATTATTTCATTCGTGTTAACAGTAGTTATAGAAAAAAATAATTATACACAATGACGCTCTTGGAACAGGAATATTAGCGGATATATATATAAATGTACTATATACTAAAACACTGCTGCTGTTGTTCAAACGCCATTGGACCCAAATCACCTGATGTTCCTTAATACTCTATGACGAACACTTACAAGCTATAATGTCACCTGAGAGATAGAACTCCTTCCAGAAAGCTTTGTGCTGAGTTGAAATTGGATGTGTTTCCGTAGCTACTATACTTGTTTTCAACAATATACATAATAATTATCGTTAAATGTTTCGGCATTGTTGTGCAGAAAATCCGTTTGCCTTGTCGAAAAGTTTAATAGACATGCTATTTATAGTTCATAATTTAGAAAGTAATATTTTCGAGTAACAGAATTAGAAGAAGATAACTGGAGAACCTAAATGTGTTTTTATTACGAATTTGTAGATCTGTGCTTCAAATTGAATTCGTGCTAGCAATTCGTTAATTATAGGTCATGCACATGCCACGCCACTCTTCTACAATCGTAACTTAGCACGGTCTTAGACATGAGCATTTTACTTGTGAAAGTACAGTACGTATAGAAACTGCATGTTAACCAGGGGCGCCCAGGGAATATTAAGGCCTAGACTGCGAAATCGAATTTTTCGTTCTTTTTTTTATATACAGCGTGTTTGAAAAAGAACTCCCTAGTTTTAATGTGTCCTAGAATCTGTACAAAGTGACATACAGTATTCTAGTTTGTGGTGTTTGATTCATCAACTCTCCAAGTTTGGCACCCTTGCAGTTGGTAGGTCTGCTTGACCTTGAGACGGGACCAGTGCTGTGTTTTTTCCTTTGTTCCCTCAGTTCAGTTCCGGCGTTCGTGTAGTGCAGAGCAACTCAGCAACAATGTGTACTCCGCAACAGAAAGCGCAGTGTGTTATTTGGTTTGTGAAAACTGAGTCAGTTATAACAGTGCAACGTAATTTTAGATGTCAATATGGTGGTGAACCACCTACAGCAAAAACTATCCGTCATTGGCTAAAGTCTTTCAAGGAAACCGGTAGTGTTTTAAAAGGTAAATCACCAGGTAGACCGAGAACTTCCGAAGATGTTGTTGAACAAATCCGTGTTTCGTGTGTTCGGAGCCCGAAGAAGTCATTGGCCAGACGTAGTCTACAATTAGGAGTGCCTAAAGGTACAGTGTTTGATGTTGTTCGTAAAAGACTAAAGTTGCGCGCCTACAAATTGCAACTGTTACATGAAGTGAAACCTACTGATAAAATCCAAAGGTATGAGTTTGCTGTTGACTTTCTACGCAGAGTTGATGATGATGACAATTTTTTACCAAACATTCTCTTTTCTGACAAGGCTACATTTCATGTCAGTGGAACACTTAATCGTCATAATTGTAGAATTTGGGAGGCAGAGCATCCACATGAAGTTATTCAGCATCAACGTGACTCTCCCAAACTTAATGTCTGGTGCGGTTTGATGGAAGATCGTGTGGTTGGTCCTTTCATTTTTGTAGAAAAAACAATACGTAAACGGGGACGTTTACCATGACATGTTGACAGAGTACGTCTTTCCCCAAATGGACGATATTGAGGCGGGAAAGGGGCTTGTGTTTTTCCAACAAGATGGTGCCCCACCTGATACAGTAAACAGGTGTGTGCGGTTCTTAACACTCGCTTTCCAGGAAGGTGGATAGGCAGGGCTGGCCCAATACCTTGGCCACCACGAAGCCCAGACTTAACCCCACTGGACTTTTTCTTTTGGGCGACATAAAAAATGTTGTGTACAGTGCTAGGATCAGAGACATCAATCATTTACGGGAAAGAATCGTCGCTGCGGTTGGGAAAGTTACACCTGAAATGTTGGTGAATACGTGGCGAGAAGTGGAATATCGTCTCGACGTGTGCAGGGCAACAAATGGATCCCACGTTGAGGTGTACTAACATTGAACAAAACTTGAAGGAATCCTCTTTCATGATATGTACTCATTTATGTAAGTTTTCATTACTTTCGCTATTAAATTTATACTTAAAACTAGGGAGTTCTTTTTCAAACACCCTGTATATAAAATACAAAATTCGACACTTACATGATTTTTTTTCTAAAATAGCTATTTGTTTAAAAACATTACATCTTACGTGCACATTAGATAGCAATTTGTATTCTACCAAGGGAATTGTTATATGCCAATATCCAATGTTACATATTCTACCTTAAATTCACACGCGAAATCTGGTGGAGAAAATATCGAGCACTTGGAAATCATTGCTAAGTCTTAGATTATGACGGAAATTTTAGTTATGGGGAACTGAACATTAATTTTAGGGGATATCCATCTCTTTGCATTGCTATTACATCTTACACTGTTGCTGAAATTCTGGCTTGGGGACTGAGAATTATTTGGGGGAAGCAATATCATCTCTTCGATAACAACAACAGTAAGTTTAAAATTGTCATGAAAATTTTGATTCGAGGACTGACTATTAAATTTGGTGGTGGGGGGGGGGGGTGAGTTATGAAGCTCTTGATAAAAGTGTTAAATCTTAAATTGTCAAGGAATGTATGTAGTTTGGGAGAGTTCAAACATTATATCTTGGAGACTCAATGTAGCGATATAGTATGCACACCTTTTCAGCGCCGCCAGTTTAGTAAATAGGCAAACCTTTTCGAGAATTTTCGTTTCATTCATAACTAAGCTCGTCATTTAATTATTTTTCTCGCAAGCCTGCAAAGAAATGGATGTATAAAATTTCTTGCTCGCTTGGCTCGCACTCTTGCTTCACGGAACTGTTGGTGCTTCATAATGGCAACTTGAACGGTAACTGATAAAACAGAAAAATAATTAATGTCGAATTCTCATTAGTAACTTCTTGTCTCAGAACATTTTTTTAATTTTTTTTTTTATATATATATTTTTTTGGCTCGAAAGCCCTTGAAGGGCCTTGGACTATCCCCCGACTGCCAGTCTCCCTCCCACAATTTTACCTAGAGGTGTAGAGATCTTCAACCAGTAATGAGGTGAAGTGTGGTCAGCACGTCGAACCCTCAGCCGTTAACTTATGTTAAGTTAGCCTGATACGAGCCAGCCTGAACGTTTCGCGCACGTGAATATAGCGCCCGAAAGAGAATCCAAAACACACCAGATGGGAAGTTGCCTACCGTTACATGCATGCATAGGTAATTAATAATTGCTAATTTAAATACTGCGTACAAATAAATAATCCAATTAAAAAAACAAACAAATATACCTTATTGCGTACAAATAAATAATCCAACTAAAAGACACAATAGATGTTTTTCCATTATAATATTAAATTTCAAGTATTCCACACAACCGAGTAGAAATATACCGCATTGTAGAAATATTTATAAAAATATTTTTTAAAAAACAAAAAGAAAAGTTTAATAAAATTAATCACCTCCCCAAACATTATTTTTAGACAAAGACCGAGTAGAAGAGAAATTTGAAGCATATTTTAAAATTATGGAATCATAATAAAACTTCACGGAATAGATCTAAAGTTGATAACGAACTTACGTATATTATGATCGATCGAATACTCCAAAAACAACCTAGAATGCGACAAAATTAGTAGAACTGTTCGTGAAGTTAGCCTGACGCGCCAGCCTGATCTCTACTTGAAGGTAAAAACGGATTTAAAGTACCCGCCTATTTCTAAACGAGGCCATCTATTTCAGTGAAATGTACTTAGGGTCAAAATACTTATATAGGACAACAACTCTAATACTATGAAATTCATTGTTTCACCTATTTACGCCCCTCAGGGAGCGCCAAAGAAGTGTAGAAATGTATCGAAAAGTCGATTTCAAGGACGGACTATTTTTAAATTATGGTATTATAATTCCTCAAATGTACTTGGACTTAATCTACGGATGTCGCACAACAGGACTACGCGAGAGAACCCAATAAAAGCACTTATCTACCCCTCAAATCGAACTCCGAATTCGTCACTTTGGACGTCGCGTCAGCCTGAACGAGGAACCGTTGAGCGAAAAACGGATTTAAAGGACCAGCCTATTTCTAAACGAGGCCATCTATTTCAGTGAAATGTACGTAGGTTCAAAATACTTATATAGGACAAGAACTCTCATACTATGAAATTCATTGTTTCACCTATTTACGCTCATAACGTAACGTCAAAAATCGTCAGGCTGAGCATGTACTTGGACTGTACGCCCAACACCAGAAGCGCAGAACAGACTTCAAGGCGAGTCTATATTTTCAAGATGCAATGAAATTCCACTTATTGACTTAAATTGACTCTAGACATGTTAGACTACAATGCCTTCGCATTGACAATTTCATAATATCAGTATGACCCCCCTCAGGGAGCGCCGAAGAAGTGTATCTGTTTTCATACAGATCATTTGAGATATGTATTTTAGGGCATGAAATGGAGTTAAATGAAGACACTTTGTTTCACCTTTCTTGTGAGATTAGCACATTTATCCACTTTTTGATACTTTAGCACCCTTTTCCTTTTGTTTTCTTTCATGTATTGTCACAAAATTGGACAAAAAAATAAAATGATTTCTACTTTACTTGAGCAGCTACATAAATTCCTGTAATTCATTTTGTAGAGTAGTACTGTTAGTTGTCAGCCATCTTTCCAACGAACGCAGTGCTAGGTCTATGGGGATTGAACTGTACATATCTACTATATCAGTTCAATCCCCATAGACCTAGCACTGCGTTCGGTGGAAAGATGGCTGACAACTAACAGAATCCCGGCCCTAGAGGTACAAGAGATAACCAGGCTATTGGAAGTTTGTCTAAAACACAATTACTTTCAGTTTGAAGATAAATTCTACAACCAATCCGAGGGCCTTGCGATGGGCAACCCGCTATCAGCTCCTTTAGCCAACATCGTCATGCACCTGGCTGAAAAAGAGATACTCCACACTCCAGAACTACAACACATCCGATATGGAAGATACGCGGACGACACAATAGTTGTATACAAAAAGGCAGAAGAACTCAACCTCCTAGTGAACAAACTAAATAACATCCACCCCAGGCTCAACTTCACCGTAGAGCATGAAAAACTTGGTAAAATCAACTTCCTGGACATCACCATCAGCCGTGCACTTAACAAATTCACAACCACCGTCTACAGAAAACCGGATGCAGGCAACCAGTACATACATGCTCTCTCTAGCCATCCCCCTAAGCAAAAAGCCAATGTGTGGCTAAACTTTTATCGAAGAGCCTTCTCCTACTGTGGCAAAGAAGAGGATCTACGAGAGGAGATAGCCACCATCACAGAAATAGCCCTGAAACATGGCTACACTGAATCACAACTTTCCACTTGGTGCAGTAAGGCGGAAATACAGGTCAGACACCCTAACCTACCACAATCAACCCATCCACAAGCAACCCAGCCACAACCAACCCCCAGCGACCAATATAAATGGTTTGCCTTCAGAGGGCTGCACAACGACCAGAATCGCTTACTAGGCCCGCCTGGCTGGTCGGGCGGGCGAGTAAAACTATATACCTGGGTTTTGACCCGTCAAGCATCGAAAGCCCACAGGTAACTGGAAGGCCTTGCAAGTCGAAGCTTGCTTATCTTCAGCGAACGCTCATTCCGGTTTTGCACCGTCTCCAGATACATGAGTCACGCAGTCACTGTTGCCAACTTTTAGATTCTAAACTGTTCTAGGAGCACTTAAAATGTTCATAACTTTTATCAATTTGAAATTGCACACATTTATTCCCTGCTAGAAAACATTTGTATCGCTCACACCCAGTGGCGGCGATTGGGTTCCAAAACTAGAGTTCCAAAGTGCAAATGTACGGGGGGGGGGGGGGCAAGGATAATTTAATTTCCCTTGGTACATGAGGTTAGCGTGGTGCAAAAGTAGCAAAAAGTGGGGGGGGACTTCATTCTCTCGGCCCCGCCCCTAATTGCTGCCACTGCTGACACCTGTACAGGAGTACAAACCAAGTTTCGCAAAAAGTGCCATCGTAAATACTTTGGAACTTTGGGTGACTGGTGGTTGTTCTACATTATACTTTTTTGGGGGTGCTCCCCTATGGCGCAGTGGTAGTGTCGTCGCCTTGTAATCAAAGGGTACCAGGTTCGATACCCGGTGGAAGCACATGATGGTTCGGATCCCACTTTAAACTATAGGTCCAGTCCCGATTAGCCTTATTGTGCATAAATTGACCAAATAAATGAATCAATCAATCAAACAGATTTTCTCTCTGGTGTAATTTTGCCAATTCAATATCCGAATTAGTTGCTCAAGATACCCCCCCCCCCCCGAACACTAAGGCACGATGGTCCATAAAATGGAACATGAAATCAGAATTTGCATTATAAAAGGTTTTTGAACATTGTCATCTCTTTCAAAAAATTGTCGTTCGCTCATGTTGTTGCTAGTTATCTTGTTCTCAGACCGCATTGATAGTAATACGATACAAAATATAATTGTTAGCTTGTATTTTTACACGGGTGCAAATAACAGGCAATGCTATTTACACATTTCAACAAACAAACAACGTAAAAATGAAACCGAGAGAAGATTTACGATTTCAAGACCAGAAAGGTGACATAAAATGAACAAGACACACAAACCTATTTCAAGACCATCGAAACAAATTTAGAAAATATGTGGTAGTTGGTTTGACATAATAATGACAGTAATTTGAGAAGTTTCAAAATCTTAGGTGCAGTGGCTTAGCAACATATCGCGAGGACCTGGGCGAGATTTGAATGCAAGGCCCCATCGTTCTTTAAGTTTGAAATATCAATGTAAATCGATACACAGTCATCAAGGAAACGTCAGCAAATTATCATATTTATATAATAGCCTACAATAATAATTAATTTCTGACGAAAATTATATTTAATAGTACGCGACAGAGAAATTTACACTTGGCAGAGCTACAGTAACACGCTGCTGGAATTTTCATTAACCAAAGTAGTAGTAATAGTACGTTTTTTAAGATGTTCTTTAGGCAGTAAGATAACTAAAATATCCTTAAATGTGCTAAACTTTTTTTAAAAAAAATAGAAATACAAAGTAAGAATCTTGAAATATAACCTACATATTATTTAATGAGTCGTTCTTTGTTTCCTCATTTCGAAGTTTGTAGGATGTAAATGTCACAAACCATGGCTTAAGTAGAAAATATGGAAGGACGCACATAAAATGTCAGTGCTTGATAGAGCGGGGGGAAGGGAGTGCGCTAAACCACAATCCTGTCTAGGGGCCCAATGTATCTACCTACAAGCTCTTCTACACAATCGGTTTCAACATCAGCAAATCTTAAAACGATAGTCATTTGCACAATAAATGTGAAATGTTTGGTGTAATCAACTGATAAAGCTAATTTGACTTTTTTTTTAAATTAGCAATTTTGACCTTTTTTTTAATTAGCAATTTTGACTTTGTTGCACATAAATTGTACCAGATAACTTTGAATTTTATGATTTTGATGATAATAACAACTGTGAATCTCATTTTGTTGTTACGTCTTAATGTTCTTGTAATATTAAATATTTGACGCAGTGGCGTAACAAAATCGTAAAGTACGCGTCCGCAAGAAATAAACTTGGGTCCCTCAAGTACAGTCAGCTTCTTCCAGGAAATTTACGTAATTGCTTAGAATGGCTGGTTGTGGCTGCACTTACATTAATAACTATACAAATCGATGCTCTAACTCTGAATTTTCACATATTACAACATAGCTTTCTTTGACATTTATGTATTCAAAAGAAGAAAATACAAATACTTACTTATCCCTTCCCCCAAGCAGAAGGCGGTACAGGATACATAGAACACTGGAAGCTAGTGTAGAGCTATCAAGGAGAAGAAACTTTCCTAAACCACTTGATTTCAGATTTAAGCACATTCCTGAAACATAGAACTTGATCAGGAAATTCGGAAGATAAATCATCTTCGTGCCCGTTACAGAGGGCAATAGCTGCGTCTGAAGTTGTAGGAACGAAGGAAGAACTGCTAATATTATCCATACCCTTCTTCAGTTTAAAACACCAGAAGTATTTAAATGCCCCATACTTTGCTCCGTGGCAGTTTGAGGTATTTTACCATTAACATATTAAAATCGGGTAGGCTATGTAAGGTCACGACACAGAAGAAAAATGGATAAAAATGTCCAAAGCAATTTTTGCGTTGATGTTTCACATGAGAAATGAGGATTATTTTGACTTTTTCGGGGCCCCTTAGGCTTAGAGCTCCCGCCCGCCTCTGATTTGACGTATTCATTCAAATTATAACGTTAAACTAGAATATAAAGCCAGATAAAAAGTTCTAAATTTTATTGCCCACAAAAATTAGCCTTTTCTATCTTTCTCACTTCCATTTATTACGTTTTTCGTATCAACCTCATAGGACGCGAGGCCCCTATATGCGCGAGGCCCAGGGTGGTCGCCCACTTCGCTCACCTCTTCCTACGCCAATGATTCTACAACCTCAAGGCACCTGCGCCTAGCAGAAATTCAAATATTTCCATGCGTAGTGAAATATAATGGCCGTTGGCAACACTGACAGTAGTGCTCGCCGTCTACTTGCAAGAACTACATCGAGTCTCACGGGTCTTCTTAAGACCCGGGTAATAGAAAAACCTGACAGGCATCGATGCCTGTGCAAGACTGTGACGTGAAGCTCGCTTGCGCGATGTCGAACACCTGGGCTTGATGTGCGTGTTGCATATTATTGTAGGCGCGCCTCCTCGCAGACGGGTTTTCTCCGGGTCTTGTGCAGGTCTCTATTTGCCTTCCCCTACCATCCCACCACTTCCAACCGCATAGCCAAAGCCCTTCTCCCATTTGGCATCAAAGTAGCGCACAAACCCAGCTCCAAAATAACTGATAAACTGAACAAGCACAAACGGTACTTCCTCTCCCCCCTTGACAACCCAGGTGTATATGATGCAGAGTGTGAATGCAAGGCTCATTACATCGGCAGGTCCATCAGATCTGTCAATGAAAGAATCCAACAGCACCTAGCAGATGCGAAAAAAGCCCAACCCACTACTGGTCTTGCTAGACATATCAAATACAATAGCCATAAAATTCAAAAGGTTCGAGTCAAACACACTGCCCACACGCTCATAGACACCAAAATCAAGGAAACGCACGCCATAATGCACTTCCCGCACGAACTAAACATCGATAGCGGGCAAGCGCACCATACTTGGATTCCACTACTGCAGCAGTTATCGCCCGGAAATAGCAGACGACGCACCAAGACGCACAGCACACCTAGCAGCGCACCTAACGGCAGCCAGAGAACTACGAACAAAAGACGCACGCCAAGCAACAGCGCAGCAAGTTCCAACGAGGATGGTGGCAGTGGCCACTGAAATTAATCGAAAAAGAAGAAAAAACAGCTTCGCGGATAAAAGTGAGTACTAGTTTCTCCGTATTTAAACAGGTATTGTTGTGAAACATACCTTTCTAGAAACGTTGACTCCTGTTCTTCTGCTCAGCAAATTTTGTTATTACTTTTTCGTTGAAGCCCTCTATGTTTGAAATGTATTCTATCTCTATTGTAAGCAAGTGCCAAGGCATTTGGTCTGTCTTGTCCCATTGCATTTCTTAAGCAGGCTTTAATACGCTTCAATGTGTTGAAACAACGTTCAGATTCAGCTGTTGCCACTGGAGTTATTAAAACTATGTTTGTCATTTTTACTGTTTTTGAAAAGGTACCCTGTAATAATTTTAAATAAAAAATGAATGCAATCTACTGATAGAGTTTATGTTTTTCAACTCTTCACTACAATAAAGAACACGAAGTTACCTCTTCTATGAAGGGATAATAAATCTGGGAGAATGCCTCTGTTTAAATGTTCTCTTTCATTATGTCCTCGTAGAGCAAGTTCATGTCGACCACAGAATTTTAAGCAATCGATAATTCTATTTAATATATGCCTATTATTCCGGACAAATTCATTGTGTCTTGTAATTGACAGCCTTCATCAAGGACATCGAACATCAACCCTGCCAAACTCACTCAAACATAGCGAATGAAAGCCAGTGGCGTGCCCAGGGGGGGGGGGTTGGTGGGGGTTAAAACCCCCCATTGGTTTCGTCATTTAAAAAAATTCAAAACAGAAATACATTTTATTTCATAAATCGCCAATATTGTAAAATGTTTACATTTGGCAATGAGAAATGTATTTGCTTCTTCAATTACTTTTGATAATATTGGAGTTGAGTTACAGCAATGCACAAGCATTCATTCATTCCTTAGTCACTGAAAAGGAAGGAGAATTTCCTTCTCAGTATGGTCAAGAAAAGAGCCGTAACCCTTGGAATGCGAACTGAAGGAATCCCTCCTCCCCTTTCTTTCACCTACGATGACCCTCTTAGACAGTGGCGTACGCAAGGGAGGGGTTACGGGGTTTAAACCCCCCCCCTTTGAGCTTGTGCAATATTATGAAAAATGCTGTGGAAAAAAAATGAAATGGTCAATTTTTCACAGTCAAAGATCTGGGACAATAATATTACTATTACTACTTCTACTACTACTACTACTACTACTACTACTACTACTAATAATAATAATAATAATAATTTGAATTATTATTTCCATGCAGCATGGAGAAAAGCACATCATTCCAAACACAGGCGTCTTTCAGAGTGATGCCTTGAAAATAATCACGAGTTTATGAGGTTAGGTTAGGGTAACTATGATTTAAAAGAGAAAAAAAGTTGTTTTGTGTCTCAGTTTCAACAATGTTCAATACACTGCCGTACGCAGGATTTTTTTACGGGAGGGGCTGGAATAGTAAATGTGGATAGCACATGGCTTCGTTTTGGAGAGCAGGATGCATAATAAAATATTTCGTATTTTTGGAGCTTTTCAGTCTATTAAAATTGTATTCAAAGACAAAAATGGTAATCGGGATTAACTTTAAAAGAGGTTTCGCATTTACACATTTTGATTTTTTAAAGTTCTTAACGGATTTTTATTTGAAAATGCTGATTTTCTCAAAATTTCGGTAGGGGCTGGAACACCATCGGGCACCCCTCTACGTACGCCAGTGTTCAACGAACATGTATTTTTTTGTGTGAACAATGAGAATTAACTAAATAAAGTTATTGGTACGTTGTAAGAGGCTAATGTATAGACAAAGGCTAGGCGGACAAGAATACAGTCACCAATTTGCCTTCCCATTGTATTGTTTACCGCAGCACGTTTGAATGTCTCTCTTTAAAATGTCTCACCTTGTTGACGAGACAATTATTCAAACGACAATAAGGTTAACTATTGTAAAATGTTTTATTGGTAAGAACAGGGAGACAATCCAGATGTGAATTATCGGGGACATTTATGCGGGGAAAAAGCCGGAAAAATTCCAACCAATTCCTGGAATCGAATCCGGATCTCCCGCGTGATTGTCACTTGTCAGACGCTCTACCGACCAGATTACTGCAGCTCCTTGGATGAGTTCCATACTTTGATTATTTCAATTTATTTTAATATATTTCTTGTATTTATGGATCTTCTTCACGCTTGAAATGTCTCACCTCGTTGACCAGACAATTATTTCGTAACAAAGAAACAAAAAAATGCTCCCAGGATTTGATAAAAATCGAATGACTAGAAAGTAATTTCGTTCTAATGTTTTCATAAATACTTAATAGTAGTAGTAGTAGTAGTGGTATTAGTATTATTATTAGTATTAATTTAGCTAATTAATTAATTATAAGTATTATTAATTAATTGTGATTATTATTATTTAATTAAAGTATAATAAAACAATGGTAATGTGAATTTGGAAAAAAGTTTTAGAAATAACACCCCCCTTGATGAAATCCTGCGTACGCCACTGCTCTTAGGAGAATGACCCTCCCTTTCCTGTTACGACAGTGCTGCTAACTTCCCTTTTCTTTCTTTTCCCTTCTTATACCATTTATGCCAGCAGACCAAAGTTCTGTGAGATTTGAATCACTACAATTAGTAGGCAAAGTAAGTCGAAATCTTATTTCGCACCTGGATGCATATTTATTTCAAAATATCAATAATTATAATAATAATAATAATAATAATAATAATTGTTGCAGGCAGTAGCGAAGCATGGTTTTACGAAGGAGGCAAGCGATGTTTTGTACAATAGCATGCCGGGAGGAAGGGAGGGGTGAAGGATGCGTTATATAGCCCAACTGGTCCAGTCAGTTCATAAACAAAATAAAAGCAATTAATATGCCAAAATATTATACGTTTTACTCTTGTGCTCTTTACAAATTAGATATTTTTTTTCTCAACCAATTTCCAGCCTTCAGTTTATTGAATTTTCTTGTAACATGTGTGAAAGATCTCACTTGAATTTGTGCGTAAATAATTTAGCAGTTGCCAACACTACTGACACTGACACTACTGGTTGCTGTCAACACTGGTGACGTAATTTGAGCTGGACCAAGCTGGATGCATGGTTCAGACATTCGACCGCCCGGTATCTTTGTCCCAAGTCCTGGTGTTCACTGGGGTTGTAGCGAGTTGCAGTCTGCAAGGTAGCAAGTCGAAGTGGTCGTGTTGTGTGTTACGTTTCTGCGTGTGTAATAGATTTTTGACGTGGAACTAAAGATGGATAGAGAAAAGAGGAGAAATACGTATTAGATTATTTCCAAAAGAAACAAAAAATGGAAGTTGAAGCTTCACCTTCCACAAATAGAACGTCAGAAATGGTCGATTTAAGTTCAGAGGAATTCCATCCGAATTGCGAGAGTGAAACGTGCGAACTTTCAGACTCTTGATATTCAACAAGAAGGCATAACAGAAGATATTGCAAACCTTGTTGCAAAATTATGTCAAGGAACTGTCGAGGTAAGTGACGTTCATTATTTGATAGCAGATATATCCATAGGCGGATTTAGAATTGTTTTTCTGGGAGGCCACAGCATGGGCTGTAAGTATACAATCGTGTGTGTGCAGGGGAGGGGGGTGCCCGCGTGTGTATGTCTGGAAGACGTGTGTAGGATGTCACCCTATATCACCAATAAACTTTCGCAGGGCGAGAGAACATGAAGATGAACAAGTTCCCTCAATGATTTCAGGGGCCTCACCGATGGTGGTGTAATCAAAGAGGTCCTGGGTTTGATCCCCTGTGAAGGTGCATTGCACAGTGGTACGTATCCCGATTTAAACTTTAAGTCCAGTCCCGATTAACGTATCTGAATATAAAATGGACTTTACAATCATTTACTTTTTGTTTTGTTCACGAACCCTCGAAAAACGATATTACCTATCTTATAGATCCACCAAGGCATTTGAAACCCTGGCGTCCATGGCCGTATTTAGAGGGGGTTTTCTAGGGTTCAAACCCCCCCCGAAACATCTGACATGTTGGATTAATGGAAGTTCAGAAACCAAAATCTGTAACTCTTTTTAATTTTTTTTTTTTTTTAAGGATTTCAAAAATACAAGGAGACAATGTTGAAACGAGCGAGCTAGAATTTTCACACATTTGGAATTCTGAAAGTTGAGTGAAACAGGATTTATTCTCGGAATCGTAGCCAACCCGCGACCCCTCCATTATCACTTCTGCTGTCATCTTTCCAGTGTTGTTCCTGCGTCACAAGGAATATAGACTGAAGATTCCCTTATGATTGTCCCAATATTCCATTTCCAACTTTTAAATTCCCTGTCCGATAAAGCAAAAAATCCCCCTTCATAGGAGTTCAAACCTACGATCTTCAGTTTCGTAGCACATTACGTTCACGATTGAGGTTACAATCCATGCACCAGGCTAAGTTTTCAAAGAGAATAAATGGTTCCACACTTTTCAAAATTCCAAAAATTAAGATTTAAGGTCAAACAACAAAAACTTTATGACTAAAATTTCCATTTAAATTTTAGAGCTTTTTCTTGAAGGTATCTTAAAATTTAATAACAAAGTATAATAATTGGGCATTTTAGTACACACTGTATGAAACGTAAAAAAACAAAAAAAACTTTATGCTGGATATTCACTCATAATAATAATAATAATAATAATTATTATTATTATTATTTTGGAATAAAATTGTTTTATTATTATGAAATTTTAATTATTATTGTATAATAATTGTTAATATTTATATTATTCAAATTTCTGGCGACGCCCATGGGAACAATTATGAATGCACCCCCCCTCCCCCGAAAATTTTTCCTGCCTACGGCCATGCTGGCGTCGGAGCAGTGGCACGTATTTTCCGAGGTCCCAGAAAGCTTGGTGCTGCTATACAGTGTATATGTATGCAACCACATTATAAAATCACGGTTGCCATGGACAATTTTATTATTTTGTAAGAAAGGGATAAAATTTGTATTACGACACGGGATAGACTAGATAGGCATCCTATTAACTGTAAATATTCCTTACAAATATTCTGAATATTTCTCTTGTACAAACGCAACAAATACAATAAGTAATATACGTGTGCAGTAATAAATTCATTTTCTGAAAGCATCTTTTCTGGCATCAGTGGTCGAAGTAGGGGATGCTGCCTCCAGTTAAGAAAGTTTCACAAATCATACCCCCAATTAGAATAATTTTCATATTGAGCATCCTCCACCTACTGTATTGTCTCCATGTTGATCCATACAAGGATGTACCCCCTCGTATCTCCAAAATCGATCGAATATCCCCTCCCTTTTCGGCTACGAATTTCTATTTCGAGCACTGTGTGGCAAGATTTTGTCGGGCTCAGTGACAGATCCTGTGGTGCGGTACTGGGCTTCGGAGGGGAAGGGGGGAGTGGCCCCTTCAACAGTTGGTTTCGCAGTTCCATAACGTTAACATTATACAAAATTCCTCTCCATAGACCTAATATGAAAATGAATATGACACATTAATGACACTGTAGTAGAAAATGTTAATTACTGAAGGGGTTCGTATTTGTTTGTCGACTGTCAAACAAATGTTTTCACCAATAATACGTATAATAATACAATGCCAAAAATGTACACAATATTTAGCAAAATCATCTCCACAACAAGTACAATGTTGATTGAATTGATGTTTTAAATCCACAGTAAGGCCAATCGGGACTGGGCCTAAAGTTTAAAGTGAGATCCGAACCACTATTAGCCTCCACCGGGTATTGAACCCGGAACACCTTGATTACAAGGCGACGACGCTCATACTGAAATGAAACAGTGGTATCGTCATCTTGCAGCAATGCAATGACGTCCAGTAAATGCTCTTGAAGCAATTGATATATGCAGTGAAGTAATATTTCCCTGGGTAAACACACGTTTGAGCATATTATGTACAATCCCGGTAACAACAACATCAAATTATAAATCATTCTCAACTTTCAGGCGGTTGAAGACCTATCTTCGACATACCATTTGCGAAGAAAGATTAAATGGGTTAGCTGCTCTGAACATTCACCGGGATATAAAAGTTACTTGTGACGACATATTGTCAGAACTCGCACAGAAATCTCGGTGCCTAATTTCAGAATTTAAATTGTTGAACTGTGGTACCTTATTTATTACTGTCTTTAAGACATCAAGTAGTCTTAATCTCTTTAATGTTGTTACAATGTTGAGTGTACATATTTTTTGTTTAAAAATTATATTTGAGCAATTAAATATAAAATATTAATAATTTGGAAATATTCAAGCAGGTGCTTTTATATGATGCAATAAAAACATGAAGCATCCATAGCAAATACATTGATTGCGTTCATTGGGGTAAAATCCAAGTATATTAATTATCTAATTTATTACAAGAAATTTGACCTGTGAACTGGAAAATGTATTGGATTCATAACCCCCCCCCCCCCTTACGAAAATCCTGGGCACGCGCCTGATGAAAGCCACCAGAACACTACAGAACAACACGCGAGATCGAACGCGACGCAACGGAAGTAGCCCCAAATCAGCACTCAAATCCATTGCACTCTCCCCTTCTCTCTCTGCTAGCATGTGACCTTCACTGTAGCGTAGGTGGGTGTAGGCCACGCCTTCCTTTGCGACGTGCCTCGGAAAGCGATAATTTACATAAATGCCGCTAGGAGCGCTGTCGTATCCATTGCAACAGACGATGAATTTACGTGGGTAAAAATCGCCTTTTGAAAGACTGTGTGATAGTTATGCGTTATGGTGATTGATAATTACGTGAATACTACTGCCTGTAGAATTATATGTATGTGAAACTTGGTCCCTTACATTGAAAGAGGAACATAAAATGAGAGTATTTGAAAATAAGATCCTTAGGAAAATATTTGGACCTAAAAGGGATGAGGAGACAGGTGAGTGGAGAAGGTTACATAATTTAGAACTACATAATTTGTATTCATGTCCAGATATTAGGATGATTAAATCAATAAGACTTACGTGGGCAGGCCATGTTACACAAATGGGAGAGGAAAGAAGAGTTTACAAGATTGTTATTGGGAAACCTGATGGTAAGAGACCTATAGGAAGGCCAAGACGAAGATGGAGGGACAACGTTGAGATGGACCTAGAGGAAATAGGTAGGAATGGAAAAGAGTATATAGATCTTGCTCAGGATAGGGACAGATGGAAGGCCTGTGTTGCTGTAGCCATGAACTTTCGGGTTTAAGAAGGCTAGAGAGTTAGTTAGTTAGTCTACAAATACATATAGTGTTGATAATACATGTAATATTTGTAATATTGGAATTTTATTTATTATTAATATTTTTACTTTTCGTTTAAAGTAGATAATGGGGGTCGATCCCCCCCCCCCCTCAGGAAATATTTCAGTTTACACTAGATAAAGTAGGTTTTTGGCTTCTTAAATAATCTGACGATAATTTGAGGAGAGTAATAATTATCTAGGCAAGACAGAATATGTTATATAACCTTTTTATTGATAACAGCATGTATCCAAGATGGTGATCAGAGAGGTCGAGCCCCTCCCCAGGGAAATCTTTGTTTACACTTGATAATATTAGGTTTTTGGCTTCTTGAATAATGTGACGATGGAGAGAAATAATTATCGTGGCAAGAGGGAGAATGTTCTATAACCCTGTTATTGATAATAGCACGTATCCAAGGTGGATCAGGGAGGGGTGTCGAGCCCCCCCCCCCGGGAAATCTTTCAGTTTGCAATAGATAAATTAGGTTTTTGGTTTCTTGAAAAATACGACGATAAATTAAGGAGAGAAATAATTATGGAGGCAAGATAGAGAATGTTCCATAACCATTTTATTGATAATAGCACGTATCCAAGGTGGAGATCAGGGGGTCGAGCTCCCGCAGGAAATCTATCAGTTTACACTAGATAAATTAGTTCTTTGGCTTCTTGTATAATGTGACGATTTTTTAAGGAGCGTAATTATCGAGGCAAGACGGAGAATGTTCTATAACCCTTTTGTTGACAATATTGCACGTTAACTTTTCTTGCGCTTTCATTGTTGTTGTCGCAGCGAGCGCGATCAATGTGTAAAGATTTGTCATCATTTAGAAGCTGCACAACAAAGCCTGCCACGAGTAGGACGATTCTTTGTATTACTTATTCTTTGGAAAGCGGAAAAGGAAACATTCTTAAATAAGAGGTGGAGTCGAACTACTGGTAACATTAACGAAAGGTTTTATCTGCGGAACATTAAATACCCGATTTCAATTTTCCGGTTGATCAGTACAAATAATCTGTTAGTAATTCGAAAATGAAGAGGACTAGTAACTCAATTTCCCGTAAACTACGGAAGTCTACTTCTAGTTCCAGTTCGTGCCCAAAGTTGAAGATATTGCCGACTGTGGAACTCTAGGAGCCTCAGTGTAGTGCTAGTTCGGGGCATGAGCCGAAGAGATCGAAGGTCTCTAAAGTGAACATTTCACGAATACCGGTAATTGGAGCGGTTTATTAAGACATAAATAAGTTGCACAGATCAACTGTAATTTTATTTGTGCCCGGGCCAAATTTTGTGTATGGAGTCGAGACTTTCATGGGATAAAAAGGACTTTTATTTAAGCCAACTGGGTTTGACACACACTCAAACACTTAACTACTATAAAGGGACAGCCGAAAATTTTATGAATGTCAAGAGGAGAAAGCAGGAAGATGTTGCATATGTAGATATTTTAGCGTAATTTTCAGGCTTTGCCAGGACCCGAACCAGGGTCTCTGGTATATCGTGCCGTTGCTATACTGGCATACCCAGGATTTTCGAAGAGGGGGGGGGGTACGTATAATCTTTTCGGTAGTCAGTTCTCATTTTGCCATCTTTCTCTGCTTTTGACGTTCATTTTTTTAGAAATACTGGGCCAAAGGAGGGTTATGACCCCCTCCAACACTCACTCCCTTGGGCACGCCACTGGAGATAAATGAGAGCATTTTATCATGTTGGAAGACGAAACATTAGATGTGTTGGGAACGGAAGGGTTTTCACTGTTCATTAATTGTTTCTCGATCCAGCTGTATTCGAGAAGACTTCCTTTGTTTCGTGCCGATGTATGACAAGACTGCGGAAGCTGTGACGGACAATATTCGAACACTTGCGAGTGCTTAGGCCTGAATGTGTACAATTTGGTGGGTTTCAGCTTTTATAAGAGCTGCAAACATGGGAAGACAAGACACATTAGTAGTGTTCAGGCTCGAATCAGGGAGAAATATTCGAAAACTGTGTGCGTCCAGTTCGCAGCCCACAGTTTGAATCTCGCATTGTCGAGTGGATTGTCCATCCATTGTGTAACAGCTTCGTGAAAACACTCAGACACCAAACATGTTTTGATGCCTGATGAGAAGAAACGGACAAACACGTTGTGATAAATGGCAGCCTTACACGGTGTCTACTATATTTAGGAGACAGTTGCCTCCCATTTTTTGCCTCCGCACTATGGCCTCTTAATGCTAGGCCTTGTCTGCCAAGAGAAAGTAAACTTTTCTTGCTCACCCCCCGTTTTGCCACCAAAAAGGGCACCACTGGCCTTAAACATACACTTATATCTATACCACTTAAAAATATATTGTTCAGCCCCCTCGAAAGGAATTTCTGGATACGTGCCTGCGTTCACTGTACACTTCATTTTGTATGACACTACTTTCTACCTTTGCTTGGAGACTTTATACTCTGTTCCGACTATCTCTGCTGCAGCAAGGCTGCACATAGCGGCAGAGAAAGGGGGGGGGGGGCAGAGCGAAGCAGTACACGATGCTGCGAAAGCCACTTTCACCCGTTCCACGCAATCACGTTCCCTCTCACCGTCTCACGTGTTCATTGGTAGAGCCGTCTCGCGTCACTACTTGCGCAGAGACTTGCTTTCGTTCGCTTGCTCCAGCGAAGTTCTTTTCTTGTGTATGAAGCGACAGTTCAAAATATTCTTGGGTAGAGCGCAACGCAACGCACCGTGCTTTCATTGTTGAAACGCCATTTTCCGCACCCTGTATTAGTAAAATTAAATTAAAGATAAAACACATTTTCAATTTTTTCAATTATAAACATTGTTGAAAAATGCTTAAAAGTAGTAATGTTAATTTTTCCACAAGGCCGTAAATTTCAGTTTCTTAATGTATTTTTCTTGCAGAATTCCAATTGATACAAAAAAGTGTTCCATTTTCTCAGGATGACGATAAGACCAAATAATATTTTAGTGTATAATATTTTAGGGTATATTAAAACCTGCAAAAGTTCTTATTCGCAATATTGGAAGAAAACTGAAGATGGAAATTAGAAAAACATTAAAATCATGACTTTTTATACTTTTATAGTATAAAAAAATATATATGTACATAAAAACGTAACATTTCCATCCTCTAACAGGGTCTTCTTCAGACGAATATTCACAATTGAGGGTGGAAACGTTATGTTTTTATGCATATTTTTTTATATTATAAAAGTTTTCCTTGGTCAGCATTTTAATGTTTTATTAACATGGAAACAAGGCTTAACAGTGTTACAATGGAAATTAAAGCTCAAATTACTATACTATAAAAAATATTTATTTGAAAACCTTGAATTGATGTTTTTAAGTCCTTTTTATGCATAGATAGGATAATAAGGACTGGACCTACAGTTTAAAGTGTAATCCGAACAACTGTGTAATGCACCTCCACCACATGTATCGAACCTCTTGAGTACAAGGCGACGACGTTACTTACCACTACGCCATCGAGGAGGCTTTTATTTGAAAACCGGGAATAAAGGTAAACGAGCAGCACAGTGATTATTTGTTTGTTTCATAGCCTAATACCTAAGTACAATTTTACACAAGTTGCCTCCATACAATGTTCAATGTCCTGTTTCACAGTTTTTCACGAATTATACTGGTTTGTTCTGCAGCTGTCTTCGGAAGTAACAGTAACATTTTCGAGTAACAGTAACTGTAAACTACTTATTTATGAAATTAGTACCTGAACTTAAGTTATTTTTCCACCTAACTAGTAACTAAATTGAAAGTTAGTTGTACACTCCTGTTCACATAAAGTGTCACTCTTTATAGGGTCGAACAGTTGAAGTATGTACTACATTGTATACACACATATGCATAGCAGCAAAACTAGAAACAATTGAGGCTAATTAACAACAAACACCCATGTTTGTAATATCAGTTTCTCTTTGCAGCTTATAAAAACTTTTCATGCTCCCCCAAAATAGGCAAAAGTTAGGCTGAAGAGTTCCATGAACTAATCAATCTCAAACTTTACACTGGTAATCAATTTTTCTTTGCAGCTTTTTTTTTTTTTTTTTTTTTGTCCTCGTTTTCCATTTAGAAGGGTACACCTTCTCTTTGGTAAGTGAATTGTTTTCATAAATGTTTTCTCTTGCAAGGTGATGGTCTAAGTGTTTTCAGTAATGAAGTGGTGCATATTTACTTATTCTAAGGGTAGTTCACTTAGATCTTATTTATTCGGTAATGGGAAAATTACTTCAGTTAGGAAAATAATAATTTGCTATGGTGCGGCATGTGTTGGATATATCATGTGCCGTAGTTCCAGAGGATGATGGATATTATACAGCTGGTAGTCAGGATGCTGTGGATCTATCAGGAAGGTGTACATGGTTAAGAGATGCTGTAATGGTGTGCAGTGGTATGTGGGAAGGCAGTCGTGTAGAGCATCTTCGTACATTGTGCTAAGAAGTTGTGGATGGTGCGAGTTCATTCGACCAGTTATATATTTGTGACGGATGGCTTCGATGTGGGTTGTGATTTCGGGAAAGGTTATTCGCTCGTACAGTAGTCGTGTAGGACTTGGTAGGACTACTCTGAAGGCCAAACGAAGAGCATGTCTTTCCAGAACTTGTAGTTTGTGATAGAATGAGTCTGGGGCTGATATCCATGCAGTGTGGCCGTAAATAATTGCTGGTCGTAGGAAAGCCTTGTAGGTATGTAGGACAACCTGGGAGTTGAGTCCCCAGGATGTTCCAATTAGCCGTTTGAGCAAGCTCATACGATTTGTAGCTTTTTGGACGATGTTGAGCAATTGAGGTTTCCAGGTTAGCTTGGAGTCAAATATGACTCCCAGGTATTTTGCAGTGGTGGCAGGCAGAATTGGAGTTCCCCGTATTTTGATGTTTAATAATGTTGGGTTCCTTTGGATCTTCGAGCGACAGCCTGTCTGTAGAAACACCAATGCTTGTGTATTGAGAGCATTAATTGTGAGACGCCATGTGTCACACCATCTTTGGAAGGAGTTTATAGCTGGTTGGAGAGTTTTGTTTATAGCTTGGATGGTTGAACAACAGGCGAGAAATGCGGTGTCGTCAGCGAATTGGTAGATAGAAACTTGTGGGGGTTTTGGCATATCGGCAACGTATAGTATGTAGAGTAATGGTGATAAAGCAGCACCCTGTGGAACGCCAGAGTAAGGGAAAATGGGGTATGACATCGCTCCATTTACAGTGACATAAGCGACCCTGTTTGTTAGAAAGCTGTGTACTAATCTGACATAGGAAAGCGGTAGGTGGAATTTATGGAGCTTGTAGATGAGTCCCGTATGCCATACTTTGTCAAATGCTTTCTCCAGGTTGAATAGTACTTGACAGGATGGTTTGGAAATGTTGAAGTGATTTGTGATACGAGTCGTTAGTTTTAACAAATTATCAAGGACACTGTGTTGAGGTCTAAAGCCTGCTTGGTGCGACGGAAGTAAACTGTGTGCTTGTAAGTGCATGTGTATGCATCGAACAATGATGCGTTCGAATATTTTGCTAAAGGTTGATGTGAGCTGAATAGGTCGATAGTTTGTGGGGTTGGTACTATCTTTGTGTGGCTTTGGGAACATTAGAACCTTTGAAATCTTCCAGTCTGTCGGGTAGTGTCCTGTGCGGAGGATAAAATTGTAGATAATAGCCAGAAAGGACAGCAATGCAAGCGGGGCCTGTTTAATCAATACGTATGTGATATTGTCCAATCCGGGAGCAGTGTTTCTCTTCCTACGCACAGTATTGATAATATCGTCTGTTGTGATTGGAACAGTTAGATCATTTGTAGGATCAACAGTAGTGCGTATTACTGGGTTGCAGTTGTCTGTTATTGGGGTTGGTGACTCTGTCGATTTTGGTCTGGAGGCGGAGATTTGGAGCTAGTTGTGGTGTTGGAGTGAAAGTGTCTTGCAAGACATTTGCGAAGGCATAAATTTTTTCAGTGTTGGTGTTTAGAGCTGCGTTCTTGATTGTTATCGGATAAGGAGTACTACTGGATTGTCCAGTGAGCACCTTCAAACATTTCCAGTATTTTGTGGGATGGCTTTTGTCACTCAATTGGTTGCACGTTTCAATCCATCGACGTTGTTTATAAGCTTTTATATAGTTTTGAACTGTACGCAGCCATTGACGGTGTAAGTTAAGGGATTCAGGATTTCTGGTGTGGAGGTAGTCCCTGTATGCTCGTCGTGATGCTGTGATTAGGTGAAGATATTGCGGAGGTAGCTTTGGTTTGTAACTATTGAGAGTGGTCGTAGATATGTTAGTGGTTGCTGCACTGGTAATCTGTGCTGTTAGATGTTCCACCGCCGTATCGAGTTCCTCTGAATTGTTTGGTGGTGGAAATGGGTCAGAAAATGCTTGGTGGTGGAAATGGGTCAGAAAATGCTTGCTGTAGCTTTGATCTATATGCCTCCCAGTTTGCTTTGTTGTAACACCAGATTTTTCGAGGTTGTATTGTACTGCTCGTATTGCTTTTACCAAGATTTAAGGTTATTTTCACTGGGTCATGGTCACTGCCGATGGAATCCAGCACAGATATGTTCAAGCAGGCACTAAGAGATGTTGATGTTATAACAGGTGGCTGCAACTAGGTTGTAGCCCAAAACATTCACCGGTGGAGCTCTGGTCACAGTAGTTAGAGATACCAATCCTTTCTTTCTTTCGTTGGCTCTGGTTTCTGTCCTCGTTTCTCATTGGCTGTTTGGTTCCAAAATCTTGTTTGGTAAGTGTCTGTTCCGAGACTTTGACTCTGACTCTCCTCCAAGTGCAAGTGCAGCTTCCACACTCACTCGCCGATAGCAAAGTAGTGCAAAGGAAGCGATGCATAAGGGGCACCCCCTTGGGGGTACTGTCCCTAGAGATGTCAGAGCCAGAGGCCAGAACAAGCTTGAAAACCCAAATTCCCGAAGCTCTTCCATGGATTCCCGCGATCGATCTAGGTCACCACTTGCCAACAAAAAGCAGAAACTTACAGAGCGAACAGACTCCAGACAGAACAAGACCGAAGTAAACACACAGACACCAGTGCTGTACAATTTCCTTCTTTCGAACTACGACACCAAATACAATACAGCAAAACAGGTATTCCAACAAACATCTAAATATGTGCCAAGGGCCCAAATTTCACAAATACTGTTCACCCGTAATGGCATCATATTGAAATCACCAGATCCAGACTTTGCAAAACTAATTAGAAACAAAGCTTCTTTTGAAATTTATGGAGCCAAAGCAAACATCCAAACACTGAATGCTTCCACTCAAAAACAACCACCACCACCACATAAATCCCCACTACTATCAGTTGTCATCAGGGGTGTAGAACCTAGCCTAACAGACGAAGAGATCTTTGAGGAACTGGAATGCGAAGGTGTACAAATCCGCAAATGTATCCGTATTCGCAATAACAACGGACCCACATACATGGTGCGGGTCCTAACAGACTCACAAAATGCTGTAGACACCCTACTACACAGTGGAGCATATACAACCTTAGTGACAATGAAGTTCGACCAGTCACAAATATAGGAGTGCGTTGTGAAAGAAGGAGAACACATGCATATGCTGAACATATTTTATTTAGCAGGCTAAATGGAACAAAGGAAAACATAAATTTCCGCTGCAACGCAGCAATGTATGGTGTCCACACAAAATAAAACATTTTCGTCCATCTACATGTGACATTGAAGTTCGACCACTGTTAGAGGAGATCCTGTTTACCATGGTGTGATGCCGCCCCATCGGCAAATAACTGTGGCAATACATCGGGGCATGCTGCGGACGAGTCGTTCAAGGTATTCCACATCGATGCGGTGCCATTCATCCTGCAGGCAGGCGATAAGAGCAGCCACTGTCGTGGGTCCCCTCTGTTGCACACGTCGCTTAAGAACACGCCACACATTCTCAATGGGCGAGAGGTCGGGACTCGATGGTGGCCATGGCAGAGTTCGCACGTGATGGCGATTCAACCATTCTCTTGTCAGCCGCGCTGTATGAGGCCTGGCATTGTCGTGTTGAAAGATGAGACGCCACCCGTGAAACAGGTGCCTTCGCACTGTGGGAAGATGCCGCTCCAGTATGCGTGTATAGGCATGTGCATTCACAATGCCCTCACAGACGTGTAGTGGGCCAACCCCAGATGCCGTCATGTATCCCCATACCATCACTGACGCAGGTTTCTGTACCCGACGTGCATAACATTTTGCTTCATTCTGTTCCTCCTTCCGACAAATGACTGTTTTTCGTATTTTCCCGTACACAACATTGAAAATGGATTCGTCCGTCCACAAAACCCTGTTCCACTGCCGAAATGTCCATCTCCGGTACATTTGTGCCCACCGTAGTTGATTGCCTTTGTTCAACATGGAAAGGAAGGGTTTACGTTTCGCCTTGTACACTCGGTAACCGCATCGCTGTAGGTAACGGCGAATGGTTCTGGTTGACACTTCAATGTGAAAGCGTTCTCGAGTCCACAGTCGTAATTCGGCCACAGAAACATGATTGTTGGTCTGGATATAGCGCCTAAATATCCGTAGGTCACGCATGCTCAGCAGGCATTTTCGACCGGGGGCCTTACCTGGCTCTGTAGTACCCGTATTTTGGTGGTGTTTGATGATGTAGTGGACGGTTGACTTGGGTAAGTTCAGTTGGCACCCTATTTCCCGTTCACTGAGTCCATCCCGTTGCAACTCCACCACTCTTCTCCTCACGGTGTTGTCAATAGGTTTACACTTTATGCACAGATAGGCTAATCGAGATTGGACCTACAGTATAAAGTGGGATCTGAACCACTGTGTCATGTGCCTCCACCGGGTATTGAACCCAGGACCTCTGATTACAAGGTGACTATACCATCAGGGAGGCATATTGCAATTTAGTATTAGCTTGTGTACATGATATGGAAAAACCATTATTTTACATTTACTTCAATAATGCCAACTGCTCATTTCATATGGTTACATGCTGTACAGAAGGTATAGTGGTAAAGTAGTCACCTTGTAATAAAGAGGTCTCAGGTTTGATATCTGGTGAAGGCACACAGTGGTTCGGATCCCACTTTATATGTACTGTAGTTCCAGTCCTGATTAACTTATCACTAAAATATTAAAATATTTACAACTTCACTAAGAAATACATATATTTGTTTAATATCCCGCTCCCCTTCTTTTCTTTCTGATATTATGCACTTAATTAATTATGCTTTTTTAGTGATTTTTTTGAAATTTTATTCAGTAATGCAAAATAAAGCGTCTAATAGGCATATCATGTACCGAGTTATGCAAAATATAGGATTACATGAATATTGTTAAAAACAAAGAGTACCATTGACAAGAGATAAAATTGTAAAAACACATTGGAAGATTTTTCATAAGCTTATGCAAAAATAACTGGTGAAACTATATATCTAGATAAAGTTGAACATACCTTATTGCAATGGACACTCCCATATTAAAACTTGTTACTAGAAAATTCTCTGTATCACAAAATAATATGCACAAAAATTAATATAAATGACACTTAGTGAATTGTATGTTCAGAAGACTCTATGTAATCAAGGTTTTCTCGGTTTAATTTCTCTTAAAAGGTTACTAAGGATATTAAAGTTATTTACAAATAAAAACAAAAAAGTTTATATACTCTTAAGAATGATCTAAAATAATGAAATGTTCTCTACATTTATTAGCTAATAGTTAAATTCAGTGATGCAAAATAAACTTCTAATATGCATATCATGTACCAAAATATATGATTTCATGGATATGGTTAAAAACAAAGATTGTTGCTCCTGTTTCAAGAGATATCTGTGTACGTGCAAATATCCTCCTGCTTGAGACTTCCAGAAAACCCTGCCCAGCGGACACCACTTCACTGGTGATGGTCATCAAGCCAATATACACTATAATTTGGCACTTATTATCAGCTAACATAAGAGAAGAACTAGCTGAGTGGTGCATGACACTAAATAAGGATTTAACCACACTGAGGACATGGAGAACTTGCCCTCAGAGTAACCAAAGCTGACAGGAAGCATGAAGAAATGTCACTTTTGACTTATCACACCTGCGACAAGCTTACTGTTTTGAAACATCAGATGGTGACTGCTGAATTTGAGGTTTCAGAGATGTTGGTATATTCTGACCCTGCTGCCTATGGTAGGTACTTTGGGAGTGGATTAATGGATTATGTGGCCCATATAATGGTTCTTCTGGACATCTCACAGGTGTATCAGTGCTTGAATATCCCTCTGTGATTACAGATGAAACCTGTAACTGTAGAAATAGATAGTTCAAAGCTTTGTTTTGGGAGGGATACACAAAAAAATATCAAAAAAGTTATGTACTGATTATCATTGAAAATTTTCATATACTGAAAATTTTGGGAATGACCATCATGTTAGTGATTCAAACAGAAGTAGCTGTCTGAGAATTTCTATTAGATTTCATATTGAGGGGAATAAACAATGCGGTTGATGACGTAAGCGAGTTACTAAAGATATATCCACAAAACTTACTTGTAAATGTTCTATTAATTTTGGTGGCCTCTGCCACCATCCACTTGGGAACTCAATGCTTTGCTGTTAGGTGGATGGTGGCAGAGGCCACCGAAATTAATAGAACATTTACAAGTAAGTTTCGCAGATATATCTTTATTAACTCGCTTATGTCTTATATATTAGATTATTGAGAAGCTAGTGAAAATTTTGATTGCCAACACTACGAGTTACTATATGGCTTCCATGATAATTGCCTGTATATCTGGAGCCTCCCTGATGGCGCAGTGGTAGCGTCGTCGCCTTGTAATCAAGGGGTCCCGGGTTCGATACCCAGTGGAGGCACAGGTGGTTCGGATTCCACTTTAAACTGTAGGTCCAGTCCCGATTAGCCTTACTGTGCATAAAGTGGACTTAAAACACCAAATCAACCAACCAAGCCTGTATATCTGGAATGGATGTAAATTACACAGAGTACAAAGTTGTGGTGAAGACAGAAGTTGATTTGACAGATCTGTTTTCGAGTGCTGGCATGAAATACAAGGATCCCAGATCTGGTCTCTGGTCTTGCATAATTTTCACTACATAATTCAAATCTACATGAATTTGTAATCAATAATTAATATGAAGTAAAACTGAAATTCATCCAGAGCTCTGCCAGCTATAACATTAAATCTGTCATTTTCTTAAATGCTATGTCATCTCTCATTGAAATGTGACTGTTTCTGCCAATCATCATTCATTGTGTTTCCTGGGTTAAATGTAACATTTTTTTTATTGTAAGTCAACTTTGTGCACAAGGTATTCAACACCAGAGTGAAGAGTGCATATATATATATATATATATATATATTGGCTCGGGAGTAAAACATGATAACCTACACTACTTTCAAAATTGAGTTAACATTGGATTCAGTTGCTGTGCAGTCTCTGGTTGCTGTCAATAGCGAATTAATTCCTTCAGTAGCCAGTGACAGTCAGAAACGCGTGGGAAACATGTAAGTCACAATGTAATGGACAAACTGGGGTGTAAAGGGTACACATAGTACACCCAATTGTCAACCTCACTTCCATGTAGTACATCCTGGACTGTATTTTGCATACTAACAAGGCTTTTTTAAAAAAGAAGTTTAATAGGCAAGACAACATAAATTATACACAATGAAACCACATCTTTTAGCTACTTTTCAACACATTTTCTCCATCGTAGCACTAGTTTCAATGTACCCTGTTCATAGAACTCTGTCATTTGGGAATACAGCCATCTGCGGACACTTCTTCATCGAAATTGAAGCATTGGCCAACTAGGAATATCGCATACCATACCACATAGGCGTGCACATGGTGAGGCAAGGGGGGCAATTGCCCCCTAATCACGGGCGTTTGCAGATTTTCCACGTAGCGACAAGCAAGATATTTTTCCATGGGGCATATTACCCAGATAATAGTGCTGCTCCCTCAAAAACACTGCTTGAATCTGAAATTATCGCATACTTGCGTCCCCCATTACATATTAATTAATGTAAATTACTATGACTGAAATCACATTATACGTGTGAATTATATGCTTCTAGGTTGATATTCGTTTTCGAAGAGGGAGGTGTGGTCATCCTTGCTTCCCCTTCTGGACGTTCCATGCCCATACATTGTTATACTTTCACCTAGAAATTTAGTGTGGAGGAATCTTATCGCTGTTATTAAACAATATTATTGGAGAAAATGAAGTATTTCAAGCGGATGAAAATTCCAAGCAACTACGGGGAAGGAGGGGGCAGTGGCGGAACCACAAGTGGGCAGAGGGGAATTGTCTTATCCCAACCTTGGATGCAAATCAATTCTAGGGGGCAAACATTGAAGGAAGAGAAAGCAAGACTAGCAGAAATTAAGAATAGCAGGACAAAAGCATACTGAAAATGGAATTAGTTTTCACGTCTTTCTTGCATAATTTCTTCCAGATGGTCAGGTGCACCTTCAGGGTGCAAGGGGTAATTGTCCCCTTGACTTCAGGCTTCCCCGATGGTGCAGTGGTAGCGTTGTTGCCTTGTAATCAAGGGGTCCCGGGTTCGATACCCGGTGGAGGCACAAGTGGTTCGGATCCCACTTTAAACTGTAGGTCCAATCCCGATTAGCCTTACTGTGCATAAAGTGGACTTAAAACAACAAATCAATCAATCCCTTTGACTTCAATTTTATACAAACAAAAATACATTTTGTAAAATTTTCTTGCTCGCTTCGATCGCAGTTTCTCCTTTTCTTAGTCTTGTCAAGTTCATAGCCCTAGTTAGGGGGTGGCGGGAGTTGTCCCTGGATGCCGAACAATCTGAATGAGAAAAATTGTAAAAGAGAATGCCATGGCGATCTGTGAATTTTATTGTGTCATATTAAATCAATACTGTTTTCAATTTGCAGAAATTTGGATAGAAAAATTTTCTTGCTCGCTATGCTCGCAATTTATTTTCTGTAGTGCATTGTAAATTACCAGAGAGAAGTAAGAACAATTAAGTACTTCAGACAGTTGCTGCTATAACAGTTTTGTTTGGAGGAAAAGGAGTGTTCACATTTCAGAGACAATTTATATCAATTTTGCTGTTGGTTTGTTATGGGGCGGATGAATTGATTATGTGATGTTGATTGATTTATTGAGTTGGTGTTTTAAGTCCACTTTGTGCACAGTAATGCTAATTGGGACTAGACCTACAGTTTTTAAAGTGGGATCCGAACCACTATGTGTCTCCACCGGGTATCGAATCCGGGACCCCTTGATTACAAGGTGACGACGCTACCACTGCACCATCGGGGAGGCTGATTATGTGATGTATTTAAATACTATGTTATATATGTACATACATACATACATACATACACACATCAATGCAATAAAACTAAAACAGTGAGATAAAATGAGTATTTTCTTTTCAGATTGAACTTTCAAGGCTTTTGCCCCCCCTACCCCTAATCAGAGGGTCTGCACACACCTGTGCTATACCATAAGAAATGTTGAATCGCTCTGACAAGGTTCTCAGATGGATCCGCTGGTTGTTGAGAATTGGTTGTAACATTCCGTTCCATTGCAGCTGTTACTGGTCGTCCGGAAAATTTCAATGTCCCAGCCACAATAACATTGCGGAAAAAAAATGTTGTGCCATACTTAATGGTACACCCTCGTATGTGCCGAGTGCCACTTTACAACCTCAGCTTTTAACCTGTCAGAATGTTTTAATATTTTAGTTATATGACATTACAGTTATATTATTTTAGTTATGGTAAGGGGCTGGACCCCATATAACATGACAGATTCAAAATAGCCTAAGTGCTGATGCACCCAAAATTTTGAATTCGAATTCAAATTCAAAATGGACAAACTTTCAACTGTGTTTTCCATTTCATACTTTTGTGGTTTATCAAGTTTTACTCACAAGCCTTTCATATATTATATCCTTGTTATACTGATATGAATTAAGTCTAAAATATAAAACTTAATGATGTTTATAACCAGAGCTTTTTTTTCAGGAGGTATGCTGTTGAATGCATTACTAACCCCAAAGCAAAGAAAACATGAACTTCATTCACATTATTTTTTTAGAGATATGTTGCATTTCCCTGCGACAATTAATCCTTTCCTACTTGGTTGTGTACATGCACTCTCTTGCTTCTCATTTGCCACATACCATAGTCACATATACACATTATTGCCAAACTTTACTCTCTGAGCCATGGTTGCATGTAGGCTTCCCCCTCTTTCAGTCAAAAGTTGCTGTTTACTACTTGCATCTCGGGGAGCTGATCCTGGTATCTGTTGTGAAGTTATCAAAGTCAAGAAATTATAGTCTTCATTTGTGAATTTTTATATTCTTTTTTAATGATAACAACCTTCTGTTGGGCATGATCCTTTGGCTTCCAAAAACATATACTTTAACTGCAGAACCAGTTGAGAATATATATTTCTAAATTAAGACTGAAGAATACATTTCAATTGAAGATTTGCAAAGTGGTTTTCACCTGGGGAAATATATTTCATTAGAAAGCAATGGGGATAGGTAGGTCAAAGTCTAAGCCCTCATACTGAGAGCATTTTCAAGTGGATGCAGAAAGACTTTTGACCAATATTTCATAATTTTAAATGTCAGTATTTCAGGAATTAATACCAGAAAGTTTTATGTGGGGTCCTGGCAACAATGAAGTTGAATTCTTTACAACTTCGAAAACATTTTAATATTTCATTTCATGTTCCAGTGCCTTCTGTCCATTCCATCAAAAACATCAATTAAGAACTTAAAGGCAATTGCTTCTAAAGATTGGATCCAGGAAGAGGTTGTTCAAATTCCTGCCGGAATACTAAGCAATGTTATGTGTAACCTACTTGAAAGACTGCATGGACACGTAAGTTTAATTGTTTTTGTAATATGCTTTTACAGTGAATGCATGCTGCGTCCAATTCATTGACTCTATCATAATTGAATGGTAAGGCAGGGACTGACGTACCAACTAGCTATATCTAGTGTTGCAAAATTGCCCAATTCATTGCCACACACTGTGTAAGGAAACTTTAAAAAATATATTTTAGAAATTCCATAAATGAGAGGTTTTACTTCCCTAGCCCATGGTCAAGTTACCATATTAAATTAAGTCAGACAGTACTCCCAAGTAACCAGAATTGTTGGGCCAACTATGGTTTTTGTTATGCTGTTTGGCAAATTGAAATTTTTCTTATGTTGGGCCAACAGTTGTTACCAACATTTGCATTAATAATAATAATAATAATATATCTTTATTGAGCGGGTGAGGTTCAGCGTACGCTGTTCTCCCACCTAACCCTTGTCAGAATACAGTCTACAGTTACAAAAGGTATATATATCCAATAAGAAAAAAAGAAACAAAACCAAAAATAATAATAATAATAGTAAATAAGTAAGAAAGATGAAAGAAAAACGTATGGACAATTTGAAATCAAATAAGAACTGTAAAGATACAATTAATGAGTATATTTATACAGAATAAAACTACATAAAACTAAATTCTAAATACAATTTTAAGTATATATAGTATGTAAGTAAGTATATATAGGCACACACACATGTACACATAAACGCATATTTGTTAATGTTTAATGGTGCAAAAATAGAAATATTTGACATGAAGTAATATCAAATTCTTACATTGACATTAATACATTGTGGGATGTATTTTTATTTGTGTGTGCTTCTAGATTCAAACTGTTTACATAGTAGATAGTCCTTTGCTGTGGATTTAAGAGCATGCAGTGTTGATTGGTTAGTTATTGTTATGGGTAATTTATTCCAGGTTGAAACTGCATTTACCGAGAATGATGATTTGAAGGAGGCGGTACTGTAATGACATGTAAAAAGTTTGTTATGCCCTCGCGTGAAGTGTGAGTGTATTTGAGTGCCTATTTTAAGTTTTCTAAATACATAATCTGGTTTACTTACTTTCAAAATTTTGTTTATGAAGGTGATATAGTGCAGATGCCTTCTTCTGTCCATTGTCAATATTTTCTTTGTGTTCAAATGAGGCAGGATATGTTCATATTTTCTTATGTTCAATGCAAATCGTATACAAGAATTTTGCATCACCTGAATTTTCCTTTTATACCATGGGGAATGACTCAAAATCAGTTTTAAAAATACTACCTCTGTTAATATCATACTTAATAGTATGCTGTAAATTCTAGAGTGTAAAATAAATGATGTTGGATTGGATTGATTTGTTGTTTTAAGTCCACTTTATGCCAGTAAGGCTAATCGGGACTGGACCTACAGTTTAAAGTGGGATCCGAACCACTATGTGCCTCCACCGGGAATCGAACCTGGGACCCCTTGATTACAAGGCGACGATGCAACCACTGCGCCATCAGGGAGGCCTAATAAATGATGTGTAACAGTGTTTCTTTCCAAATATTTCGGTCACAGCACAGCAACATATAATATTGTCATGATGGATGTGGTAAACACAGTTTAAGTATTATGTACATAAAGTTCCTTGTTTCCACAATTGGATAGTTTTTATCGATTAATTTTGAGGCTCACTGCTTCATTCACTAAGGGTACGGCATCTGGAGTGTAGATGGTAGTGCATCACTTCTTTGTTCATTCCCGGATGGCAGTACAGTGGCGCAACAATGGGGGGCATTGCCCCCCCAACCTTGAACCAAAATTAGTTCTAGGGGGGCAAGGGGGGCAAACATTGACGGCCAAGTGTACCTGCAGGGGGCAATTACCACCCACAACTTCAAATTTATGCAAATAAAAACAGTATTTGTAAAATTTTCTTGCTCACTTTGCTCGCAATGCCTTCTACTTTTCTTGGTCTTATCAAGTTCAGAACCATAGTTAGGGGGTGGCAGAAGTCAGCCCTGGGTGCCAAACGATCTAAATGAAAATAAGTTGTAAAATTGATTGATTGATTTGTGGTTTTAAGTCCACTTTATGCACAGAAAGGCTAATCGGGACTGGACTTACAGTTTAAAGTGGGATCCGAACCACTTTGCGATATGCCTCCACCGGGTATCACACCTGGGACCCCTTGATCACAAGGCGACGATGTTACCACTTCACCATCAGGGAGGCACAAAAGTTGTAAAAGAGAGAATGCATTGGCGTCCCGTGAAATTATTTGCGCCCTATTAAATCAATATTGATATCAGCCTGGAAAAAAATTGGATCCAAAAATTTTCTTGCTCGCTTCACTCACAATAGATATGTCTTTGTTCTCTGTAATGCATTTTAAATTCCCTGACAGAGAAATAAGACTTGTCTTAATTAATTTTGTCTTAAATGCATGAACAATTGTTTGGAGGAAAGGGAGCCTGCACATTTGGGAGACAGTTTATGTAATTTCAGCTGTTGGTTTATTGTGAGATGGATGAATTGGTTGTGTAATGTATTTAAATGATACAGGGTCCTTCGTTCAGCCTTGGGCACCTTGACGGTGGCACGCTTAACGGCTGCCCGGATGCCAACTCCCATCAAATCCCATGCAATATCTCCGCTATGAAAGCCGCTAGCTTTGAAATGATTTCAAGTTCTCACAATTATAGTTACAATTACATTCGAAATAAGCACGTTAATTGTCACGGGGGATGTTGAAAATGTTGTCCTCGTGCATCCACTCGTTTTTGGCATGTTTTTAGGAAATTTTGCGTAGCTTTGGTAACAAGACACGCTAAAAGGGAACTTAAGTTTCCTAACACCTCGTGGTGCCAGAGTGCCAACTGAAACACATGGCTTTGAGCATAACTTGTGGATTTCTTTCTTAACCCCATTCCATTTCAGTAACTTTGCGATCTCAGTTCAGTCATATTTTGAAAGTGGGTATGTGTTACAAGTGTTCTCGCGATTTTCTATTGTTTTATACAGTGTTTATTAAGCATATAGTGTTTTGCTATAGTTTTAATAATGGCACATATGCACACATTACAACAAAACGTAGGGCCTCCCTGATGGGCCTTGTAATCAAATGGTCCCAGGTTTGATTCCCGGTGGAGGTGCATACTGGTTCGGATACCACTTTAAGCTGTAGGTCCAGTCCTGATTAGCCTTTACTGTGAACTTAAAGCACCAACTCAATGAATCAATACAACAAAACGTTTTTTACGTACTATTCGTATCTGATTACAAATTATTGAAGGGATGTTCGTAGACGATTTTCAACAGAATTCCCAGGTGTGCCTGTTACAGAAATACCGTACGAAACCTTGTGAACAAATTGAGAACGAGAGTCGGTTAAATTTATGTAAATGAATTATGGGGAATATTAGTGGTGGGGCAATTGATCCACGATTAATATTCTTCTCTAACGAAGCAAGGTTCCATTTACAGGGAACAATGGAACCTTACTTCCGTTGTGAAATCATTTTGAATAAGGATATCTAGCCTATCATTCTAAATTTAATTTTATTTGAAAAGAAAGTATTCTTTTATCACATTTTGATAAATAAAAAGGTGACTTTATCTCTCCTTTCTGAGCAGAAATGGGACCTATCGTCCATTGTTGAACTCGTTTTGAAAAAAGGATATCTAGTATTTTCTAAATTTAATTTTCTTTGAAAAAACTCACTATCCTGCAATATTTTTATCACATTTTGATCACACACTGTGACTTTAATTCTCCTTTCCCAGCAACAATGGGACCTTTCGTTCATTGTTGAACTCATTATGAAAAGGGATATCTAGCCTTTTCCAAATTTAATTTTCTTTGAAAACAATTCACTGGCCTACAATACTTATATCACATTTTGATTACAAGAAGTGTTTTCCTTCATCTGTCGTTTTTCATCAATGAGAAAGAGCTTTTGTTCCATTGTTGTACTTTCTAAGTTTCAGATTTGCAGCCTTGTTTAAATTTAACTTTCTTTAACAATGTCACATTTCTGCAATGTTTCTCTCACATTTTTATCGCATGTTGTGCCATTTCCCAGTTTCCCACCAAATTTAGTGAAGTCAACCGATTCAGTGTGCATGGCTACATGGACGTAAGTGTTTCACGCTCATCTCGTAACTCGAACCCGCAACATCTCAATCCCTAAACTAATGTGGCTTCTTCTCCCATTCCTCTTTCATCACCCAGACTTATTTTATTAGCGTTAGTAAGGTGTTTATCTATGGGGAAATTGTAAAATAAAGTCAATGCAACAAACCCTCAGACATTACAAGAACTGAAGAAGAATAACAGGAGAAAAACTAGCAACTTCAGAAGCTGAACTGTTGCATGTAAATGGATATTTCCGAAAAACATGCATCAGGACAACATTTCCAGCATATCTTGTGACAAGGTATGTGGTTTTTTTTATTATAATTGTAATTGACACTTTAATGATTGTAACTGTATTTGTTGCAGGAATGAATTTGCATATTATCATAACATAGTAGGTCATTACAGTAAAAATTGGCATCTCTTAGAGTCCGATCTGCCAACCTCCAAAATATTTTTTTCTTAATTATTAAGGGCCGTGCCCTCCCGTCCCTATGCTTTCGATGCCAGTATTGCCATGCAGCCAGAAGTACACCCAGCGTAATGAAGTTATTGTAGTTTAGTGAAACAAAAATAGGGGACAGTGCCAGTGGTGTCAACTTAAATGAGCCTGTGGGGCTCGAACCCACACAATAATTTGCCTGTTAATTTTTTTTTTTTTAGTAATAAAGTCTCTGCGATTAAGAAAAGTTTTCATCATTAAAGACTGAAAGAATTCTTGCAAGTTTAATTACTAACTGTTTTCAAAATGTTACATAATTTTTATATGAGACTTTTCAGTGTCCTATATAATTTACACCATCCACGGTCATCACTATTACAAATCTAAGGGAGGTTAAATAAGGGCTTATAAACAGGATGAGGATTGATAGGCACTAAAAACTCGCAAAATAAGCAGGCAAATAAGAACAAAATACAAAATAGGTACTAATCGTTCTGCACATCGCCCTACAATGCCAGGAGTCCCAGGTTTGATTCCTGGCCTGGGCATGGATATTTGTGAGTGTTCATTCATCAATTGCATCATATCACTCATGTCCATCTTCGCAATTAGCAAAAAGTGGCACAAAACGCGAAGTAAAATAAATCAAATCAAATCAAAGTAAACGTGCTGAACATTTTTCATTATTTTCATGGATTAGACACTGAAAAAGCTGTTATCTTCGACAGAAGCACTTGTGACTAAAACAGTCACAAAAGAACACTATACCTGTGAAACATGAATACCACTCACTCAGGCACATAGTGGTTCTAGTAATTATCAATGCATTACAGAGAACAATGACGTGAGCAAGAAAATTTTTGGATCCAATTTTTTTGCAGGCAGTAATCAATATTGATTTAATAAGGTACCAATAATTTCACGGGGTAACATCGTCGCCTTGTGATCAAGGGGTCCCGGGTTCCATACCCAGTGGTTCGGATCCCACTTTAAACAGTAGGTCCAGTCCCGATTAGACTTACTGTGCATAAAGTGGACTTAAAACAACAAATTAATCAATCATTCAATGAATACCACTCAGAAATGTCACGAGGCGATTTTTAAACATAAACGCCTACATTATCTGGCCAAGGAACAAGAAAAGGCATTTTATGGCAAATCGTTAGCCAATTATTGCATAAAATTTAAAACAAATCTCCAGGATCAGCCCACAAATTTCCTAAAACCGTGCCAAAAACGAGTGGATGCACGAGGACAACATTTCCAACATCCCCCGTGACAATTAACATGTTTACTTTGAATGTAATTGTAACTATAATTCTGAGAACTTGAAAACATTTCTAAGCTAGCTGTTTCCATAGCGGAGATATTGCACGCGATTTGACGGGAGTTGGCATCTGGGCAGCCGTTAAGCATGCCGCCGACAAAGCACCCAAGGCTGAACGGAGGACCCTGTATATGTTGTATATAACATGTATTATAGAAACTTTGAATACACACACAATTTAGTGTCCACGTCGCTCCATGTTGCATATATGTGAAAGATATATCGTGCATGAAAGTTATACATCTTAATGTAAAAAATAATTATATTTGGAATGCATTTTCTGTCTTTCAAAAATATTTTGTGTGCTTGTTTTCCATTATTAATGTGAAATTGAACGTGTTGAAAAAATAATTCTTCTCTATTCCCTTTTTGCATAATTTACGAGGGTAATAACATCTTCGATACTACTACTACTACTACTACTACTACTATTAATAATAATAATGTTGGTTCCGGGTTCGAATCCTGGCTTGGGCATGAATCTTTGTGAGTGTCCATTCATCAATTTCATAATATCATGTCTCATCCCCATCTTCACAAATTAGCCAAAAGTGGCACAAAAACGAAGTAAAATAAAGCAAATCAATAACAATGACAATAATAATAATATTATAATAATAACATTGTTATTGTTATTATTATTATTATTAAAATTATTATTATTATTATTATTGGTGCATTTATTCTGGTACTTGCCCCCCCAGACAAAAAATCGTGGTTGCTCCTCTGTGGCAGTAGTTGCATTCTCTCCCATTTGGTGGTGCTGGTGTGGGTTCCCTGGCTTGTGTCATGTCGTCTGCTGTGCTTTCTGCATTCCTTGTCAAGTGGCATTGTCAGGTGGTGGTTTAGGAGTTGGCCTGTCTGTCTGCTGCGTTGTGTTGCTGGGTGTGGTGTAATTCTTGTACTTTGCATGGGTGGGGGACTGCACTTTTTCTTCTTGTGGTGTAGGATTTTTAGGAGGATGAGATGCCAAGTTGGGTGTACCTATCCATTGTCTAGGTTCGGTGTTGGTTTCTGTTGGTTGATGCATGGGTTTCTTTGGTAGTGTTTTCTATGATAGAGCTGGTTAGGTGATGACACACACCAGCACCACCAAACTGGAGAAAATTCAATACTGCAACCTGGGAATGGACAAAGAAGTGGCATGCTACCATCTCCGCTCCAGACCCCATGCCCTTAGTGAATGAAAGCAGTGAGCCTTTGAAATTATTAATAATAAAACTATCCAATGTACAAGGCTTAAACATGAAACTTCACGTTCGTAACGTAATATTTTGTTAATTAAGAATAGAAGCTATTTATAACTTGTAGTCATTTACCAGTCCTTTGTCAGCTGCCATGGATGAAAGATATTTCTGTGTTGGGAATTGCTTATTGTTTGTCTGTTTAGTTGTAGCAGAAAAAGAGCATTCTTACAGATATTCTTGTGAAAGTGGTTCATTATTTATGTATATATAAAATAAACAATGTTATGTGCAGACTAAATTCCATGAAATGTGTGAAACAAAGTAAACTAGAAAGCATTTTTTGTGCTACCACATGAAGGTGCCTTGAAAACAATGATACCATGGAAAGTGTTGTGTTAATTTTAATTTTATGCAAATAATTTGTATTAAGTTTATATATATATGTCACAACAAATGTTCGAACCATGGCCAAAATCACTGTTGCCCAACAGTATCTTCAGACATTTGGCCAACCATTTTTAGTACGGTTTGCCTAACGTTGGGCCAACCACTTTTGGTTACTTGGGCTCCTAAACTTTTTCAATTATTGAAAGAGCTGACATTCTGCCAAGACAATATAAAATGTCAAATACTAAATGGTTCATGCATAATTAATGGGATCAGCTTTAGAAAGGGAAGCTCCAGGTTAACAATGTATTCTTCAAGGGTAAATTAATTAAATTTTTATGTTAATAAAACAATAAGAAAATTAGAAAAATCACTTACATCTAAATAGTAATATGAAATCAATCTATTCATTTCAATGGCTGCTTGTATCTTTGCAGACGGTTTATTTCTTCCTTGTCCTGACGAGAAATAAGAAAAGCCATGGAAAATATTAATTTTTGGATGAACAAAATTTCACACTATTTTAATAATACCATCTTAATGAAAGTACTGGCAAACTTACCAATATCTACTGTAATGTAATCGTACTCATGAGGTTGCCTTAAAACCCTAAATGTCCTAAAATATTCATACTATCACTTCCCAGCTCCAAATCCAGCTCACAAATTTTCCTAAACCTAGACACCCATCAGATAGTGCATATAAGCACATTTCAGGCAGCTATCTGTGCAAACACTTCCTCTTCTGGAAATATTAAATCCACACAGATTACATCAAAATAAAGTTTGGAAGGAGATTCCAATAATAGAATGTTCGTGTTAAACAACAGTAGTTGTGCGTACATTTTAAATTTACCAATGTTCTATTTTCTCTTTTGAGCACCAAACCTACTTTTAAACCCCTTGAATGCTGAGATAGTTTCATTCATGAGCTCTAAGAATGCAGTTTACACACAGTTGCGAAAATGTCAAAAATAGCAAATGGTGGTAATGTCATTTCTGAGTATCTTTTGAACAGTAGGTTCTGTATCCAGGGCTCAGATTTACAATAGGGATCTCTGCAATAGAGTACTTTCCCTTTATAAAATAAGCTACCAGTCCAATAAATCAACACATAATATGGGCTCTTACTTTAGTAATTGTAACACAATTGATTTGTTCCAAATGGTCCAAAAAAACAACATATAAATTCTCTATTGTTGTTAATACTAGGTTTCAGTTATTACAAAACCGAATTAAATCTAATGACCAAAATACTGAAGGCATGGGCTTTTGCATTTTTAATTTTTTTTTTTTTTTGGAGATGACATCTTACCCTAAACACTGCTTAATGTTTGAAGTTATCATATTTCTGCAAGTTTTACTGGTAACTACTGTTGGAAGTTAATGAAAATTACTGGGACTGAAATGAAATTTCATTTACTAAATCTTTATTTTTGGCTGCATTCATTTCTCAGGGGATATTGGCCACCTTGCACCCTCCCTTGCATGGCTGACATGACTGAAATACTGAAAATACCGAAGATATGGAAAATATCGCGAAGGTGAAAATAAAAAGAAAATAGCAAAGAGCAATTTGGCCGCTGTTATTTTGCTAAGCACTGAACAATATATGCACTGTTTTTTTTATTGCATAAAAGATGCACAGTAATTGACATATGTTTATTTAGTTTAAAGTATTTAGATGATCTAAATTTAGATGCATTTATTTTACTGAAGAATTTCTTGACGATACACAAGAGTTTTCTCCTCTTATGTGCTTGTGTCAACTTGGCCTTAATTAAATTAATGTGTATTAATTTAACTCTAGGAGCTAGTCTATGTCTAGTGTCTTCTTTACTAAACTGGAATTTCGTACTCTTGTTTGCCATGTTATATTAATAAAATTAGAATAATCATACCTACAGGCCTTTATTTGCTGCAACATCAATTTCTGTATTAATATTCTGAATATCTCTATATGACTATTACCATTGAATATGCATATTGGCTGATTAATTGAGTCTCATTATGAGATTAAAGAAATCTATTGTTTCTTCAATATTACATCAGTTTAACATTTTTGTAAATGATACACTGTTGTTTTCTAATAATTAAAATTGTACAAATGCTAAATGCTCAGTGGTAGAGCACTACTTGCATTAATTTCACAACAAAATTTTTGATATCTAGTGCCTGATTAGGAGAGCCAAAGAGAACATGTCATCTACTTAGCCATTGCCATAAATTTAGTATCATTTAGATAACATTCTGCAGCTAGAAAATGTGACAAGACTGAAATGTGAATGGCATGGTATGCCAGAGACCCGGGTTCTAGTCCTGGTCGATCCTGCATTTTTCGCTGAAAATTTCTACGTAGTACATCTCCTGTGTGTGCCTAATCTTCAACACAAAATGTGTTTTCATTTCCTTTTTCCAAAACAATGAAGAACAAAATTTTGGTGTAAGGGTTCTAACATGAATTCCTTCTGTTGTATCTTAAGATGGATTTAAATTGATTAAAACTATGTTCAATATTGCAAGTAGTAATGGGAGTGTATTTCAAATTCTCAATGTCTTCTGGAGGTAACGTTGCCAAAATAATGTTTGTAATAACCAGGAGCCGATACTTGAGCTCTCATTCTCTACTGTTGACAACAATTGTAAAAAAATAAATAAACAGGAATTGAAGTGTTTTACAATAGCAAAAGCAAACTATTGGGAGGTGTAAAATTGGGAAAGAAAAAAAGAAACATTGTTGTTCGGATATCAAAAAAACTTGTAATCAATGCAATGGGAGGGTATGAAAAAGGCCATAAACTTTTGTTTGTTTAATTAACATCACTTAGGACCTTGTCAGTCATTCCAAACAAATATGGAAAATAAGGATAGAATTTTTTGAATCTACATGCCATAATGTGAAAGATAATACAAAATATAACCAATTTCAGATTGATACATATATATGTATTTACATATAAATCCATTAACTGGTAATTAAGCATTAATTATGACGGTTCCACATATGTTAACAAACATAGGATACGACCAACATGTTTTTACATAAACAAGCTTCAATTACAACAAATATTATGGAAAAAAAAATTTCAAGCATTTCTGTCTGAATAAAGAACACAAAGTTAAAATCACTCTGTTTTCCTTTTCTCTAAATGCAAATACTTCTGGTTTTCCAATGAGGTATATTAGACTTTCCTCCTCCCCCTCATAGAGTACAAATTTACAAGCATTTAAGCAGAGGGGTCAATATTTTTGACATGCACAGCATGTTAATATTCCACAATTGTAAAATGTGTTCTTATATTTGTCTACAGATACCAATCTGAGGTGGTGTGGTGAACACCCCAAGATGATATAAAGGAAATAAAAAATACTAATGTAATTTTTAACTTACCTATGACCACAAAATCCAACACATCTAAAACAACATACGTAGTACTTCTTATTCTTATAGAATAACGCTCTGGTGTTACTCCTATGCATTGCAGACGTTGGTATAACACCATAACGGGATTAACCATGCTGAAAGGGAAGCTTTTGTGACATATATTGCATTTTACTCAACTTCAACAGAATATGTATCCCAAGAAAAGTTTTTGAGTAAAGATCAGCTTTGGTTTTCAGTAGCTGAACTGTACTGCTTCCAAATGTTTTCTTCTGTTTTTGGTAGCCCAACTGTGTCTACTGTTTTCCGTAGCTGAACTGTACTGCTAATGTTATCTACTGTTTTTGGTAGCTCGACAGTGTTTACTGTTTTCAGTAGCTTCTGGAGCAAAGATGTGTGTTGAATGTGGTAAGATTGCACAGTAACATCTGCTGAACTGTGGGCTGCCACTGTGAGCCACATAACGACAGCGACAGGTTAAGTTGATGTTGGCTTCCAACGTTTCGAGCGCATACGTTGCTCTCATCATTAGGGAATATAGAAGTGGAGACCAGTTAATATATTAATATTATGGGGCAGAGTTTGGACTCTGTCTTCTTATTGGGTTTTATTTGCTGACATGAAAATAATAGCCAAATGTGCTGGTTACTGGGTCCGACGAGTAAAAGAAGCCATAACCGTAACAGGAAAGCATCAAACTCAACAGGGATGTAAAACTCCAGCTCAGTCATGCCTGGAACCCACTCCTCGGTAAAAACAAACCTCCAGCCAATTACCGTAGAACACCAGGATCTAGAGCGAGCCAATAAGAAGACAGAGTCCAAACTTGGCCCTATAATATTCATATATTTAACCCTACACTGGACTCCATTTCTATATACCTTCATGATGAGAGCAATGTATGCGCTCGAAATGTTGGAAGACAACATCAACTTAACCTGGCTGGTAACCCGAGAACACTTGTTTGAATCACGTTGCCAGGAAAGCTACAATTCCTATTTTTGATGTAGGTCTACTGGTTAATTTTTAATTGGAGTCCAAACTCTAGTATCTATAATTTTTAGTGCAATAGTAAATATCCTGGAAATTATACAAAATGCTTAATTTTCGTTATTTTGGCAATAACTTTGCAGGAACAAATACATTTTGAAATTGAATAATCATTATGTGAAATTATGAATATTTTAAAGCAAGACTCTGATATATTGATAATAGGGCATATTCCAATTAAAAACAATTATTTAACATTTATGAATATTTTGAACTACTTTAAAATGTTTGTTTCCAAGTATTGGTAGTGCTATTGGTAAGAAGAGTATTGGGTCAAATTGGTATCAGCTCAGCAATAGCTACAGTAGTGAATGATGTCAATATTCAATATGAAGAGAACCTCATCCTGAATGATAGGCAATTAACCATTAATATATTGTTAGAAAAAAGAAAGATTCATAAGTATTGGAAGTGTTACCAGTTGTTTCTGAAACAGATATTCACCTATGATGAGACATCGTCACACACCAGAGTGAAAGAGCTCAAAGGTGGAATGGAAGCACAAAGAATTCCTTACGCCAAAAAAAGTTGAAAGTCAGAAGATATGGTTAAAATGTATGTGTCGCAGTGGTTAAGACATCAATACAAGTCCTCATATTCTGCACTTTGAAAAATAAATGTATCTTACTGATTCCAATTTTATTTCAAGCTTCTGAGAATTTTTGTGCATCATGTGCATTCATGTGCCACTCTTCTCTCAATTCCCCCATTACGTACCCAAAATGTTTCTGATGTAATGTTGCTACTGCTCAAATGATTATTTTAAGCAACAGAAAACTAGAGCATTGTTGTAATTTAATTTTTTAAACATGATTTTCCATCTTTCTCTATTAATCATCATGATGCAAAGTTAGCAGTCAGTTACATTCCTGGTGTAGCTTGAAATGCACATAATTGTGCTTACTTCAAAGCAAAATAGAAAATATAGTCTGCTGTATCTTGGTCCATTCACTCGAAGCAGTATATTGGAATTTCAAAACTTGATTTACAAACTTGCATTTGCTCTAGTTTGTTATTTGTGTTACAGACATATGCCAAGTGAAATTAAATATGATTTTTTTGTGCATTGAAAGGTAAATTTTAGGCATAAAACTATAAAACTAAGGCTGACCCGATACCACTTTGAACTAATGTTGATATCTCTGATGATATTCTTACAAAATTCCCACTGCCACTAATACAGGGTGTACACAAATGAATATCAGAGTTTTAAACTTGTATATTTTCTATGCTATACACATTACAAGTATGAACGATATATGAAATGAAAGAGTAACTCACCAGGTTTTCATAACCTACATTACAAGTGTTCAATGTGGGCACCATTCATAATACGGCACACATACAGCTGGTAGTCCATTTCTTGCCACACTAAACTTGGCAAGTCTGGTGTAATCGACTCTACTGCTGCAACAATCCTGCGTCTCAACTCAGGTAGGCTGGCAGGTAGTGGTGGTACATAAACATGATCTTTTACATAGCCCCACAGAAAAAAGTCACAGGGGGTGAGGTCAGGGGACCTTGGAGGCCACTGGAGAAGATGCAAGTCGTCTGCGCCATGACAACCGATCTAACGATGGGGGAAAACTTCATTTAACCATTCCCGCATTATGTTATGAAACTGAGGGGGAGCGCCTTCTTGTTGCCAAATGATGTGTTGTTTATCCTCCAGTTGTGGCAAGAGCCAATTTTGTAGCATGTTTAGATATGCGATTCCAGTAACAGTTTCTTCCATAAAAAAGAATGGCCCATAAACTTGTTGTTTACATACTGTACAAAAGACATTAACTTTGGGTGAATCATGTATGTGCCCATGAATTCTGCGACCCGCAGATACGAACATTATGTGTCTTAACTTTTCTACTTAGATGAAATGTGGATTCATCGCTGAAAATCACACAACTAAGAAAATCGTCATCTTCTTGATTAAGAATTTGTGTGCAGAAGTTCCTACGAGAAAAATGATCTACAGGCTTTAGGGCCTGTAACAGCTACAGACAGTACGGTCTCATTTGTAGTGTTTTCCTTAACACTTTTCACACTGTCATTGTTGGCATTGCTAGTTCTTTATTCGCCCGCTGCGCAGATTTTCTAGGACTGCGAGAAAGCCATTCTGATGCTTTTCCTTCTCGTCTGATACACGTGGCCATCCGGAACTTTTACCTTCACACAAGTATCCTGTCATCTTAAACTGGTTATACCACCTACGAATGTTGTCAGACGGGGGGTCACTTCCAAATCTTCGCCGATATGCCCGTTGAACTGTAACAACTGAATTAGACTTCGTGAGTTCCAACACACACAAAGACTTACGCTCGGGAGTTGCCATCTTTACGAATGGGTCCACCAAGCGGCAGAGTTAGGAAACAAATTTTGCGCCTGCGTACAATCGAAACTTGGTAAGTTACTCTTTAATTTCATATATGGTTCATATCTGTAATGTGTATAGCATAGAAAATATACAAGTTTAAAACTCTGATATTCATTTGTGTACACCCGGTATTTGCTAAAGTGGAACAAAAAAATGGAAGTAGTCTATGCGACTCTTACCTCTCCTGAGGTCTGCTTTCCGGAGCAACAATATTTGCTTCTGTCTCCCGTAATGCTTCTACTTGGCTTGCATCTGGAATTTCCTGTTGAGATTTAGAACAATTTAGAGCATTAAGAGAACCATTTTACACCATATGGCATTTAAACATGCTTAACATGTTTTGTGCTGATGCTGCCAATCGGCGTCATAATGTTGTCTTGTGATATGTGGGTGATGCCTTTCTGTGCTTCATTTGCATTCATGCAACGCTGTTTTCGTGGGAAACCAACGTGCAAATTTTGCCACTACTTTTGTGAAACTGCATGTAGCTGCAGAGGTTGCTGTTTTTCTCCAAACTCTTTTATCTTTTTTTAAGTGCTGTGATTTCAGTCTTCAGTATAAGTGATAAAACTTACATTACAACTTACTATTTACAACTGCGTGAGCTGCCCAGTTAAACTTGGACCACTGGCGGCGATTGGGTTTTAAAATTGATGGGGGTGGGCAAGGTACCAAAACTGGGTTGCAAGGACAGTTAACTTTCCTTTCCCTTGGTAGATAAGGTTTAACATAGGTTGGGGGAAAAGTGACAAAAAGTGTGGATCCCATCTACCACCATCTACCACCACCAGGGTTGCTACAATTTTTTGATTATGAAATTCCCTGACATTTCCAGGTTTTCCAGTCCAAAAATGAAATTTTTCCAGACATGTTTATCATCATGCTTTTTGCTTTTGAACCTTGTATTTTTCAATTAAATATATAATCCCTTAATTATTATAAATATTCACTTTCACAACTTTTTTTTTTTTTTTTTTAGCAAATTTCATTCTACACACACAAGAACATGTAAAAATTCAAAGAGTAAAATGTAAAATTGCAATCGGCATCAAATGCATTGGGTGCTACAATCACTTGCATCTAGCCTTCAGGATAAGGTAACAGAGGTATATTATTTCACCATAACAGATCTCCACAATATAAAAACAACGGAAAAAGTTCATAAACCAGACACAATTTTTCATTTCTTGGCGAATTTTAAGTGTTGTAAAAAATGCTGCTTTTTTTGCTTACATTTATAAGTACACAGCATCTGGAGAAATTTTTATTGCATTTTGGAATTATATAGGAAATGCCAACAAGACTAAGATCTATAAAATAATAAACGAAAACCTCACTTTCACCAACCTTTCTGATTATTATGATCATATTGTCAATGTGCTTTAGTTATCAATCAGATATCTGGACTGCAAGTTTTACTTTGATATTATTTCTAATATGAACATAAAAAATAAAATTTATTACATAAATTTGAAGGGACCATAATTTTGCACAAGACTGAGAATCATAGCAACGAAAGAAACAAGTTTCTAAACTGAATCTTTTTTGGGAGTGGAATCACAAGCACCGAATCCAGAAGTGGAAGTGAACTGCTTCTTCATTTTGCAACTCTTTCTCTTGCAGACTCTAAAATGCATGTAAATTCCAGATGATCTGCAAAATTCCCTGACATTTCCCTGTTTTTCAGATTTTCCAGACACGTAGCAACCCTGAGTATGGAATTTCCCATTGAAACCATACTGGGCTTTGGTGTAAATACCAGGAAAACTGCTTGGGTATCTAAGGGTTAAATGAATAAGTTAGGTGTATATATTCTTAAAGTCAGATTTTTCTCTAGAGGGATACCTTTATTTTGCTACAGAACTATCCAACAGCTGGTACTAGTCCAGTCATTCCTTCAAAACAGTTCTTAAGGACTGGAAGCTTTTTCTGTTTATTTGTTAGCTTCAGATAGTAAATTAACATAAGAAATAGGTTTCACATTCTGATTCTTGTCAATAACATTTATATTTAGCATTTTAAAAATTACGAGCTAGTTTCCAAGGTTAATATTTAAAGAAAGTACATAATGAAGAATTTCTCTCGGGATACACTGTTCAACAAAATTTAACTTTGAAATTTTTTTTTTGCATGAAAGAAGGTGTTCCTTTTAGTTTTTTAGCTGCTGAAGACGAATCTGAACTTGGATCTTGTCCTGCACCCTCAGATTTAGAAATAATGCCAATTATAGTATCAACCTTTAGACCCTGCCCAAAATTTGAAGGAAATCGCAGAGCTTCAAGTTGGCGGCCTTTGTGCCCCTCTACTAATCATTCCAGAATCACAAATTATACCTCGTTGGAAAGCTTATGGAACACAGATTCCAACGAGGTACATTTGGGACCGATCACGCCTAATTTGTAGAAGATGAAGAAGAAGAAAATAAGAAAATTGGGGAAAAGGTTAATTCTTGGAAAACTTGAGGTAAGTTTGCAAAACTTACAGTTGCGCTACGCAAACATAAACTCAGTAACACACACCCTATACATTAAGTTGGCTAACTGAAGTTGTCCTGTAGGATGAATTTCAATGCAGAAACATATGTAAAGAATACATATTGCAATATGAGTAAAAAGTCCCTGACCACTCCTTATAACATGAAAGGGAGTGTAGATTGCAGCAATTGGTCATGGTAGTAATATGTTAGGCCTTAACTTTTTAGTGCATGTCATGACAACATCCACCATCTTGGTGGCCGCCATCTTGGATCCAACTTCATTTCTTTAAATGGGAAGGTGGACATGTGGGGTATGGTTTTGGGCTAGAATTTCACCAGGAATTCAGTGGTGAAATCAGATTTATGAAAATTTTAATGATAAGGAAGTATGGGCATATGAAAGTGATAATTACATATCCTTTGCAGGTGCTGAACCATGCCATTAACCAAGGCTGAACGAATCAAGATCATGAAGCTCTGGGGGTGCAGAAGTGCCCGTGCTGTAGCTCGTGATTTCAATGAATTTAACCCTCAATGGAACCCAGTGTCGCACGTTACAGTGTCCCAATTGCTGAACAGGTTTGAAGAGAGCGGTACAGTCCAGGACAGGCCACAATCTGGTAGGCCCAGAACTGCCACTGACAAAGGAACAGCTATGGCAGTGCTAGCATCGTTTGCCAAGTCTCGGCAGTGCAACACATGTCGAATGTCTGTGCAATGTGGTGTCAGCCAGAGTTCCATTTGCAGGGTGTTAATGATGGTTAAGTGGCACACGTACAAGCTGCAGCTGCAGCACCATCTCTCTGAGGATGACCCGGATAGGAGAATGTAGTTTTGTGAATGGGCTGTGGAGCAAATTCGCCAGTACCCGCACTTTGCACTGCATATTCTGCATTCTGATGAAGCAAATGTTTAAGTGAATGGGGAAGTGAATAAACAGAACATGCAGTATTGGTCCTCCGAGAACCCATTGTGGAGAGATCTGAGCAATATGGTTAGTGCTGAGAAAGTTATGGTGTGGACCAGGATCTGGGGGACACGTATCATAGGCCCATTCTTTATTCATGACAATTTAAATGCAGAGGGCTACTTGCAGTTGTTACAAGAACACACTTTTCCGTCAGTTTTGATGGAGGATGGAAGCTTCCCCTCATATTTTCAGCAAGATGGGGCACCATCTCATTATAGGCGACAGGTTCGTCACTATCTGGACCTCCTGTTCCCTGGTCGATGGGTTGGTCGACGTGGGTCAGTGGAATGGCCTTCCCGATCACCAGATTTAACCTCGCTCGATTTTTACCTGTTGGGTCATGTGTAGTCAATCGTGTATGCCGGAAAGATTCGAGATGTGGGTCACTTAGGAGCAACAGATACAGGATGCCTGTGCACAAATCACACCTGAGATATTGCTCCATGTCCAGAGAGCATGGGAGAATGGTCTCAACATGTGCATAGCACAAGAAGGACAGCATATTGAACACATTGTGTAACTTTCATTTGCCCATAACTTCCTTATCATTAAAGTTTTCAGAAATCTGACTTCACCACTGAATTTCTGCTGACATTCTAGCCCAAAACCATACTCCACATGTCCCCCTTCCCATTTAAAGAAATGAAGTTGGATCCAAGATGGCGGTCACCAAGATGGCGGATGTTGTCATGACATGCACTAAAAAGTTAAGGCCTAACATATTACTACCATGACCAATTGCTGCAATCTACACTCCCTTTCATTTTATAAGGAGTGGTCAGGCACTTTTGACTCATCCTGTATATTGCAATATGTATACTTTACATATCTTTCTTGGGGCCTCCCCCATGGTGCAGTGGTAGCGTCATTGCCTTGTAATCAAGGGGTCCCGGGTTCAATACCCGGTGGAGGCACAAGTGGTTCGGATCCCACTTTAAACTGTAGGTCCAGTCCCGATTAGCCTTACTGTGCATAAAGTGGACTTAAAACACCACCTCAAACCAAAAATCAAACCAAAACATATCTTTCTTCATTGAAATTCATCCTACAGAACAACTTCAGTTAGCCAACTTAATGTATAGGGTGTGTGCAGGCACGTATCCAAGGGAAGGGGGGGGAGGTTTTCGGTTTACACTAGATAAAATGAGGTTTTTGGTTTCTTGTGGTGTGAAATAAGATAATGTGACGATACTTTAAAGAGAGAAATCATTATCGAGGCAAGACGAAGAATGTTCTATAAAACTGTTATTGTTAATAGCATGTATCCAAGGTGGAATTAAGGGGCCAAAGCCCCCCCACACACACACCTTCAGGAAATATTTCTGTTTACATGAGATAAATTAGGATTTTGGCTGCTTGAATAATGTGACGATAATTTAAGAAGAGAAATACTTATCAAAGCAAGACGGAGAATATTCTATAACCCTGTTGATAATATTGCACGTAAACTTTTCTTGAGCTTTCAGTATTGTCACAGCAAACTTGAGCACTATGTAGAGACTTGTCAGCATTTGAAAGCTGCACAGCAAAGGTATCACCACACATAGAGCGATTTGTTGTAATTTTAAATCTCTGGAAGGCACGAGAGGGAATGTGCTTGAATAAGAGGAGTCAAACCACTGGCAATATTTATAAATCGTTTATCTGCGCAACGTTCTAGAATATACTGAGGATATAAATACACGTTAATTAGAACCATTTCTAAATAGAAATTCTTTGACCGAACCTTGGATCCAATGAGAAAAATGGCGTTGTCTCTGACATCATTTCCTTTTAAGCGTTCAATTCAAGGACTTATTCATGATTTATTTGATTTAAAGGTGCTTTACTTCAGTCTCTAATATGAAATGATAAAAACGTCTGGTGAGTTGATTTTTTAAAAATGTACCCACGATTTTCGGCATTGAGAGGGGTTACGCATACTATTTTTGGTGGTCAGTCCTCATTTTGCCATCTTTTCCTGTCTTTGACATTCTTTTTTTAACAAATACTATGTCAAATGGGGTTATAACCCCACCAACCCTCCCTTGGGCACGTCACTGGAGATACTTAAATGAGTAAGCATTTGATCATATTGGCAGAAGAAACATTAGATGTACTGGGAACGGAAGGGTTTTTACTGTGCATTAATTGTTTCGCGATCCAGCTGTATTCTATAGAAGACTTCCTTTGTTTCTTGCTGATATATGACAAGACTGCGGAAGCTGTGACAGACAATCTTGAACACTTGCGAGTGCTTAGGCCTGAATATGAACAATTTGGTGGGTTTCGGCTTTTAAAAGAGCTGCAAACATGGGAGGATAAGACACATTAGTGGTGTTCAGGCTAGAATCAGATAAATATTTGAGAACTGTCTGCATCCAGTTCCCAGCACACAATTTGAATCTCGTGTTGTCGAGTGGATTGTCCATCCCCCACACCCTACCTGAACAATTTCACATTTAAAAAGTAAACTTTTCTTAACCAGTGATCAGGCACGGCTCGTGGATTGTTTTACTGGGGATTCACCGATATAATTTGAAAACAGTGACATGTCCACGATTTCCGAAAAGGGGCGGGGAACATATAATTTTTTTACTAGCCAGCCATGATTTTGACATATTTTTCCGCCTCTGATGTTCTTTTTTTTAGAAATGCTAGGCTAAAGAGGGAGGTTATGACCCCCACCATCCCCCCTTGGGCATGCCATTGTATAAAACATTCACTTTTCGCGAATAAGACTTTATCCGCCAAACAGTAGGATGAGGGGCTTGCTCAGAATGTTCTTATATGGGAGTATGGTGCTTTATGATAGGGATATATGAATAAATAAAGTGCTGAAACAACAATATAAAAAAAATAGGGTTGCATGGGAAAAGAAAGAGAAATTGTTATGAAGGTGTTTGGGGATGTGTTTATGAATCACTGACCTAAATTATTTCATACAGCCCAAATTATAATGAATAACATATCAATTGTAAGCTGTAACTACAATTTAGAAAACAACCCGTCGGAAGTGGTTTACTGTCCTTAAATAGGAATTGCACATGATATGTGCACACTAGAAATCGAACCTGTAGCTCCTTGATTTTAAATGTTGAAATTTGGTGTGTGTCGACAAGCACATGCTTTACCTCTAACTTCCTTTCAACGCACGAGGATGTTTGTTTATGCTCGTATATCCATTTCTAGCGGTAATTTCTTATCTGCACAGACAGCAACACATACACTCGATCAAAATGGCATTACCTAAGCACAGCCCCCTCCCTCGCTTCACTTAAAGCATCATTTAATATTTTTTAAAGACTATCCAAGCACTTCAAAAGCGATTTAAAAAAAAATGAGACACCGACAGGGTCATGGCTTCCAATCACACTATTCTGTTACTTTCGCGTACGTGAAGTGTTTCCACCTTCAAGGGAAAACGTCTGAATGCATGCATGGATTATTTTGCTTTTATTTTAATTCATCTTTTGTAAATCCAGCTTTCATTCATTGCTACTCATCCATCTCTGTCACAAGTGTGCAGTTAGTGTAAGATATTTGGCACAAAAGTGATACAAAGATAAGATTGAATATGTCACGTATCGGCTTCAAACTTGAAGGCCATAGTGCAACACTGCAAGGAAGAAGGCAGGCTGCGGCCTCGCAAGGATGGTGCATTCTGAGAGAGCACGAACTGCACATGTCCGATTTCCTGAGACGATGGTTCGACAGTATCCGATTCCATGTATTTTGGCCTATTCCTACCTCGACCTTCTGCCTGCTGTCCGGTGCTTACACCATGGCAGGAGTTATTTTGGGTTCAACTGGAAATCTGCACCAGCGCGGCTGGCTCGGGGTTTTTCTTTCCCAGCAAAATAATTCGTCGTGTTGCACCTTCAAGGATATTACTTATTACGTATGATTTTTTGCGAAATGGTAATGATATTGTTTATTGTACATTCTTGAAGTGAATACCGTACATTACTGGGGGTTCACTGCTCCTGTGCACTATTGGGCCAACCATGCCTGCCAGTGATATCTGTAGTTGTGATGGTATAGTTTTGTCTTAACCCTTGGAGATCATGTTATTTAACACCCGATGTGTACCAAGAGGGGTACAAAATGGACTAGTCGTTACTTTTAGATGTTCATGTAAACTATCATCAGTGACTTTCTAAAATGTTCATGAAATCATTTATCCAGATTTATTTAATGCATTTATAAGTATGAGCTTTACTTAAGTAAATTATTTAAACATATGGACACTTAATTGATTGCCAGACACAGTGGTTTAGTTGGTATGGCATCTGACTCACATGAGGATGAATGATTTCAGGTGGCAATTTTTCTAACAATGTCCCTGCACAATGTGGCTGTGGGGCTCATCAAGCCTCTTAATCGATAGGTACCTGTAGGTAAGGGTGACGATCACATCACCTGTATTGATGCCATTGATAATGTGTGAGACTGATTGTCCAAAAGTCTCTGCGTGTTTCCATGGTACATTGCAATTGCACACGGAATAACTTTACCTTTTTACCTTTTTATATATACACAGGGTGATTGGTAATTCGACCTATTCCTGTAAGGGGTAATACTAGAGCACATTTGCAACAAATTTGACCCTTTGCACTTGGGGTCGGAAATCAATGGGTTTCGAGTTATTGCAGTTTGTAGATTTTCATGACATATTCCGACTTGCGACCAAAAAACTACTAATTGTGAAAAAACTACTACACCCTGGGCATTTAATCGACATGTTTTGTAACAGCTGACGAATGAGTGACTACTGGGAAAAAAATTCATGCCCGAAATTCCCATACCCACAGAAAAAAACAGTTATTGGACCACACGTGATGAAGAAATTTGGAAATTATAGTTTAAATCGAAGAGGATTACTAGAAAAAAATGGTAACACACTTAGCGTAAAAATTACAGAAAAAACTTCCTTGTTTCATAAGCTCTCCAAAACGATATAAATGTTGTCAACTGGCACACGGGTTGGGGGAAAAATCTGAAAACTAGATGTCCTCTTTTACCCGGACATGTCCTCCTTTATAGGTGTCTGTCCGGCATCTGGGCGGATTTTTTAGAAATCGGTAAATGTCCTCCTTTTTTGGAAAGAGTATACTGCATCGACGTATGCTGCGCAGAGAATGTATCCATGCATAAGGATCATCATTTGTTATTTCACATCAAAAGCTTGGATGTTTTAGATCGCTTGGAGCACGTTAAATATTCGAGCAATACTCGCTGAGCATGTGAGAGCTTATCTACCATCACTTTATCCAGTGGCGGAGTGTGACCTTTCCAACAGTGTAAGCCTAGCATGGGCTGACATGGTTAGTGATTTATCCACACACAGTGACCCCCCCCCCTTTCAATTTTTTCAGAACACTTCCCTGGAATTTTTCACCAAATTAAAAATTCTGGATATATCCCTGGGATTGGTGTTTGTATCTCCTACATTTCAACTGATAATTAAGTCAGTGTTATTCCTATCACAATGAGTGTCGATAAAAAATATGCAAAGTTAGATAAAATGAATAATAATAATAATAAACAAACGAAAACAGAAGGAAACAGGAAAGTGCTGAATACGTTTTACAACCGCATAACCAAGTATCAGCTCCGTACCATGAATCGCAAAATCGGCGCACTTTATTTTTCGTTTCTGTTACTACTTTATTTTTCGTTTCTGTTACTATGTCTGCTAGAGAAGGAAGGAGTGGGCCTACCTACATCCACAAGTTTCTTCTTGGCAGCAAAATCCTTGCTAGATAACGGCATTTTCAACAAGTTCTCCACCCCACTGCACAATCACACTCATTTTATTCCATAATGCACTTCACTATCACACCACAGCACAGGGACGACAGTCCACTTTTCAATAGATGGAATTCGCAAAAGCAATACCTCGAGACTTTAACAAACACACAACAAGAAGGGGGAAACAAAAAGAAACCAGATCCAAAATCGGTCACTGCTCAAAGCAGTGATCTTTCGGACTGTGAGGGGAATATCCCTTTCGGATATAAATGAATTCCCTCTCTTGCTTTAAAATTTTCTATATTTAGTAAAAAAAAAAAAAAAATCTCACAAATTGTAGGAATATATCCAGAAATTTCTATCAAAGGACATGCAAGTGCTTTCTTAGGATAGTGTAAAAGCAAATCTAGCACCTAAAAGATCATAAACAGGATTTTTGTATGTTGTTCAAAGAGTGTTTGAATCGCAGACTATGTGGTTCACATTTAACATGAAATTTGTAAAATTGGTGCAATCTTCAGTTTTCATTAACATTTATTTATTTATTTACTTATTTATTTCACTCTTTAGCTCAATTATTACCAGCTGAGTTCATACATAAACGGAAAACAGAGATCTTAATATTTCTAATGTTTATGCTCTCCTACAAGCGAAAAACAGAAACAAGAATTTAGCACATCAATGTGTATCTAGTTTTCCCGTTTCCCGCTCATTTCTAGGTTTCTCCATTTTCCCCTTCCTGTTAGTTTTTTGCTTCAGAATTCCCTGTTCCTGGAAAAACCTCCTTGAAGCACCACCAGCTCAAATTTCCTTTGCAGTCAACCGTTCATACCCGACAACGCTGGAGCCCCTCCTTTTGCAGGACCTGTGTCTCGCTGGTGTGTATTCAGTGAAGCCAACCCAAGCATAATGGTGCTAAATCTCGCACAAGTTTAAAAAGTCTTTTGTAAGTTGGAGATATAAAAAAAAACAACAGGACCGATTTTCATTGTGGTTGAATTTTCTCAAACTTTTCACATAACGTCGAACCCATGCTATTGGTTTAACCATTCGAATTTATATTTGTTTATGTTATAAATTAATATTTATAATATGAAAATCCCAGAACAATTTAGTAGTAAGTAGCATAATTTCGGAGTTTAAACGACACAATGGATGTCCAGAAGGGGCAAGGGGAAGGAGACACTTCCTGAGAAATGAATGTTAACCATTTTCACACATATAATTTCATTTCAGTCACATCAATTATTGTAAGGCCGTTGCAGAAAAATATTAACTTCAAATTGAATTAGTATATTTTGAGAAGGGAAATATACCTAGTTTACCCCAACCCATAAAAAAAGAAAAAGAAAAATCCTCCCTGGTGGAAAGAAATACTGCGGACGTCCATGAACAACACTTTTTCTAAACATGAGGTTTGCAACGCTGCTGTAAGCCTCTGTCCGTAGGTTTACACACCTAGGGTTTCGACGTGCTCTTCTCCCTATATCCCTTGCTCTTTTCCATCCAGATACGGTAGGCACTGCTCCTTCGCGGTCAGAAATTTGTAAGGCAACATTCAGATGGCTTACAACTTTCCCCAAGCAGAAGGCGGGAGTTTTCATGTGCCACCTGGTGCTGAAGTGTTGCAATCTAACAAACAGGATCTCGAAGACTGGTATCGGGCCGAGATGAACTTTGAAGAGTTTACAATTTTTGTCATATAATTACATACATTTTACTAGAACTAATAAAGTGTAAGCCCGGCTTACATGGCTTACATGGACGCTCCGCGCCTGACTTTATCTAAGCATGTCATCAGTATCATAAGAGAGCATACTGTTATACAGTCTCTGCATTTCCGTTACGAACGAGTCATACATACGTGATACCAAGATTTTAAGAATGGGAGAAACGAATATGAGGCTGGGTGTAAAGTAGTCAGTCACTTTCCCCTGTTCATGAAAGAGTGTCAGAAATGTTCACGGCAATAAAATTATATTTTTTGCCCCAACCTAAACTACATAAAATATCAATTCAGTTTTGGAAATAGGTTAAACGATCCCTAACAGTCAGGATCCCAAATGGACATTTTAAAAAGTGATAAATTCTTGATGCTTTCTGCATTGTGTAAGTGTCTGAAACTTCTTGGAATTTATTATTTATTTCAAAAATACAAAAGAAAAACCAACAAGAAACAATCACTCAATGGGAAATGACGTTCCAGTGTCGGGAAATTTTGAATATTTTCCATCCCGAAATTGCGAATTTCTCCCATTACGAACGCAGGGATTTAAAAACATTTCCCATGCTGATCCCATCCCGACCAAAAAATTTCTGTCCGGCACAGCCTAGGATCCAAAATGGAAATTTGCACAAAACGGAACTCTTTACTATCGTTATCATGCTGCTGTCTGTTTTTTATCTCCGATTGCGACAGTGACAAGACAAAACGGGAAGGTTCCAGATATTCATGAAACCGTATTTCCGTTCCAGTCAGCTCTGGTCCATTTCGATCCCTAGGTATCTCTCTATGTGCACTACATTTATGTCTTTATGAAGAGGTCTGACAGGCCCCTTTTCCACCTCCCTCGGGTTAGCTAGGTTTAAGAGTAATAATGGCAAATGTGTTGCGATTTTGTTGCGGTGTCCTCTTTTTTTGGGCTTTATCCTCCTTTTTCGCCATGTCATGTCCTCTTTTTTGAATGTATGTGTCTGGTCACCCTACTATTTCCATCCACACAGATTATAAATGTCTGCTGAAGTGAACTATGGAGACTGCATACAAATCAAATGCAGGTCATACAAACCTATGAAGCAGTACTACTAACTTCTGTGAAAAAATGCATTGTACCATTGACTACTAAAAAAGGACATGGAATCCCAGGTGGTATGTACTTAGTACCTCAAAAGAAAAGCAGTTTCTTAAAAACACAATATACTCTCCTGCTTGAGCCGATTGTTTTATTGCCGTCTTCCTCAATTGTACACTTCGTTCTTAGAAGTGTCTTATTCTGTTAGTATTTGCCAGCACACACCATACAATTTGTGCAACAATTTTAATTGATTCTTTAAACATTTGTCATGACAGGTTTGATAGATTTGTTTTACTTTACTTCACTTTTCTGCCATTTTTGGCTAATAGTGAAGATGAGGATGAGTGATGATATGCTGAAATTGATGAAGGGACACTCACAAAGATCACCCATACCAGTGGTGTCTCCTGACTCTGAACTTAAGGCGTTGGCAAAGAAGGAATGTTAAACCCTCGCCCTCTCATTTCTGTGACTCAATATTACTAATTTTCTCCGAACATTTTTGGTGTAAATTTAGAAATATTTAGAAAAACATTACATTACATAAATTATTTTAAATGAAGTAAATACTTCATTTAAAATATTAATATTTTTGAAGGGTAAGGACAAGCAAGGTCTGTTTAAACGAAAATTAATGTTAAATACTTCGCCATACAATTAATTTTTAAAGCACGAGTTTGCAACCAGAGGGGTTGGTGGAACTCCCATCACCCCTAAAAAAACCGTGGACATAAGAATGACCCGTTCATTGAAAAATCGCTAAAATGCATTCCCGGTTTTTTCCCCTTACCCTTCATTTATCCTTCCAAAAAGTAAATTTTGAAAAATCAACTGCTCATTACTTACAGTTACTTGAATTCCAGCTATATTCTTCTTTCTTTAGAGAGAAATGCGCTGATCACCGCCTCATAAAATTTGGATTTATTCCCTTCTCCCAGCATAGAAAGTAATTCTTTCTCGATGGAGATAAGACTTAAATTCGTCATTCGGTTCTGATTTTGAGTAGAGCGGCAGAATGTGTGGATCCTCTTCAGTGATGAGAACGATCTCTCGACAGATGACGTCATGGAAGGAATTGTTGCGATCAACACTGCTAATTTATATATTTCCGTAAACCCACCCACTAGATTCGTGTCCAGTAGATAATTTACAATCTCAATTGGTGTTTTCTCTGATCCTTCAGTGGAAGCATACCAAACGTAAAGTTCATTCTGCAGTTTGGTTAAATTAAACAGACTGCCATAAATTTCCTGCAATTTATGTACGAGATGGTGAGGAAATTTTCTCTTTTATTGAAGTAGCCCCGTTTTGTGGGATTTAGTAAATCAAAATATTGCAATTCTTCAAATGATGCGAATCTAATTGTTATCTGGTTGCTGATATTATCATTGATTTCAAAGTAAAGCCTCCGGCAGTGGTCTTTCTGTGATTCGTTGTTCCGTCGCCTCCTTTTCATTTCAACAACCTCTTCCTCTTCTACTGCACCAGTTATAGAATTCCATAGTGTTTCGAAATTCTCAATTTCCTTTTGCAGCTGTTGTTGAAATTCAGTTATTGTATTACTGCAATACAAAATGCAATACAAAATATCAACATTTTTAGACTGCAATATACTGAATAATACGTCTTAAAAGGCAAGCAAGTTGGAAAAAGCCTTTATTAAAAATATATTTTCGAAATCCTTCAGGAAGCTAGAAAATCCTCTTAAAGTCATTGCAGTCAAATGACCGAAGTCTCCACTTACGTTTTTTGAACATGTTAGTGAAAATGACATGAGCATAACAATGCGTAAAGAAAGCTTTCGGATACTTTTCCAAAACTTTACTTTGAAGGCCATTCAACTGACCACTCATTACAGAAGACCCATTGTATGTCTGGGCAATTAATTTATCCCCACACTTATATTTATCCATTATTTCAGTCACGTGACTAAAAAGAGCTCCTGCAGTTTTATCGCGCTCATGTCATGAAACCCAAGAAATCTTTCAATTACTTTTTTCTCTGAGGCCGAAAAAAAACGTAACACGGTTGACACCTGAGATTTATTGCTAATGTCTGATGTTTCATCGACCATGATAGCCACAAAGTCTGTGTTTTTAATTTCATTGTAGATTTCATCTCTCAGAACATCGAAACTGAATTTATTAAATCATTTTGAATGCCTGCCAAAGTGCCGCGAGAAACTGTAGAATTTAATAAATGTTCTTTTAATGAGGAATCAAACTCGGCACTTGCAATAAGGAATTCCATGTAATTGCCCTCATTTAGAGATGCTGCATTTTCCTCATGGCCTCGGAATGGCAGTTCTTGCTTTGTTAAATAGTAGACGGCGTTAATCGACCTCTTTAATATTTCCCTGTTCTTTTTTGCTTTTTCATTGTGTAGCTCTGTTTCAGATTTTCGTTGAGTATCCAAAAGAACGTCAATTCTAGTAGGGGTGGCAACAAAACTACTAAATTTAAAGAAACTAGAAAGATGAAATTCAGACTCACTGTGTTTTTTCACTGCAGTGTTGAGATGATTCAAATCCGCATACCCTTGATAATTCCAAACACCTTTTTTAGTCTCAATTTCCCGACAAAGTCGGGAAATTTTCGGGACGGAAAATGTTCGAAATTTTCCGAAGCTCTTGAAAAATTGAATTATACACGTCATTTTCACCTTAAGTGATTGTTTTTGCATTTCTGATACATTTGCACTGCCGAAAACATCGAGTTTAACAACTTTTTAAAATGACCATTCAGTATTTCCCGATTGCTCGGGATCCCGAAAAAGTCGGGAAGTCATTTCCAGAAGTCGGGATCGGGACGGGAATTTTTTTTCCCGCTCCCGGTCCTGACTTTTCGGGATCCCGCACTCCCCTAAGAATAATAAACATGTTCAATAGTAAAATTTATTCACCACATCACACTCGCAAAGCCAGTCTGATATTTCATAGAGTTCTTTTCGAAAATGTCTCTCAAAACCTTTTCCAGCACCACTTTTTCCTTTAACATATGTTGACATCGTGAGATTCGGACATGGTCGACCATTGTCAATCACTTGTTTCTTATCTGAATACGAAAGCGAAGAAAAGGAATTATTTAAATATTTTTGCACAACACTTTCACTATTCTCCATCTTAAAATAATCACATCACTTCACACGTTTAAAAAATAATGCACAACAGTCACGAGCAAAACAATGCGGAACGCGGGGTGAATGAAAGTCAAACCGTTGGGAACAAATACAACGCCTTGTGAAGCTAACCATGGTGGTGTGTGGCAGGGTGCGCATGCGCGGTCATCCTATGTTTCGGCAGTGGTAAGACGTTGTATTTCCTCTCCAACGTCCTGGCAGTGCGGGACCGATCTGCCTGCCTGACAACCACTGCGCGCTGCGCCGCGTTCGAAAACTACCGGGCGCTCGAGACTGACAATTAAAGAAAAACGCTCAAAATCGTAATTTATAAAAGTACAGATACTTTCTTCTTTATTTCATTTTCCTTTGGCCGTTGACACACGACTTACACACCCAGAGAAATCGCCACTGACCCATACCCAGGTTCGAACCTGGACCCCCTGGCACCACAGCATGCTGTACAAACTACTCTGCCAAGGAGGTCGGCTGCCATGACTGGATACTGTAAGTTCATGTATTTGAGGGTTTGATAGATAGATCTACGTATGATAGATGTCACATTTTTATCAAAGTGTACATAATAATTACAGGAATTTTACGGTTCACTTACTTTAAAAAGTAAATACAAAGATTTAAATATGTGGGTTGGAGATTTAATAGTGGCAACTATTTATTTACAAATGATATAAAAGAGATACCTCTGTGAAACTTTTACAGCCCTTCGATGTATTCACCAGCATTGTGCATAACCAGTTGCCAGTAATGTGGAAGTCGTAGTATACCTGTAGCAGCGCCTGATCTGTTGATGGTTCAAATGAAGCAGTTTATTGCCTGAAGAATCTCTGGAACAGTTTGGAAGTGAATGTCACAAAGTGGTTCCTTTATATTAGGGATCGAATGAAGGTCACAGGTCCAGGTAGTATGGGGGATGGTAGAGCACCTGCCAACCCCTACAAATCAGCCAAAGGTTGAGCAACATGCACCCGAGCATTGTCCTGCAAATCCTGGGAGGATTCAGCAGAAAGTGGTGCCTCTTCTTTCGCAATGCAGGTCGCAGGTAATGTTCCAAAAATGAACAGTAATACTGCACATTGACGGTCTGTCCTTGAGGTACAATATGTGTTAAGATAACACCATCACAGTTATACACGAGAATCACAATAACTTTCTCATTAGTGAGGTTCTAACTACACAACATTCGACCACCAACTCCAATGATACTATATTTCTTTTGTCATTGTGCATGCATCTAGTGTTGGAAGGAAGAGTCCATTTACAGGGAGGTAGATTAAGTATCAAATTAATGTGTGGTATAAGAGAGAAGCACCAGTTCCCTTTCATGGCATATATACAGGAGTGTTGCCACTATTAAATCTCAAACCCACACATTTTATCCTTTACTTTCATCAAAAAACTATTACTATTTTACAAGATCTATCTACGTACAATTCCAGAATGAACATGAGAATTACAGCTTCATTTTCTATCATTAAAATATACTGTTGATTGTTTCCATGTGTTTGATAGTTTCCCAAATAATGTTTCTTCTTTTAATTTTCACTCTGATTTTAAGACCATATTTATAGCTTAGGATTCGAGAATCAACTTGTGACATATGATTTACTTCTGTTGAATATTATTTATCATCAGGTTTCATAAAAAGAACAAACTTTGCATCCCTCCCCTATACACATACGACTGGACATAAGTATGCAAACACACACTACATTTTTGCATATAAGACAGGGAAGAGAGAAGAAAATTCTTACCTTCTTCATGTGGGTGACTTCTCCTGGTTCAGGACGTTGCTGCTGCCTCTCAAACCCCGGTCCAAACCCTGAACTTTTATCCTGGGGCGAATCTTGGTTTGGGTCTTGCTCCCATCTTCCCTGTTGTCCACCTCGAGCCTGTCCTCCACGGCCACCAAAGGCTCCATGCACACTGTCCGGTTGCCCTCCCGGAGGACTGCCATGAGACCCTTCAAACTGACCCTGTCCACTTTGATTACTGAACCGAGAAGAAAACTGACTTCCAAACTTGCTCAATTGTCCACCATATCTATCTCCATACATGTTGCCTTCATATGAGTCACCTTGGAATATCTTATATGGTTCTCCCTCAACATTTCCAAACTGATCTGGATTACTACTACTCTGACCTTCAGCACTTCTCTTATTTCCGTAAGGAGTTTCTTCTTGTGAGCTTTCACCGTAACCTTTGAAATTATATTCTGGCCTTTTGTAGTTGGCATTGCCATACTGTGCAGTGTTGGTGTTTGCACATGGTGGTGGTGTTCCGTAAGGTGCAGTTGACTGAGAGGCACCGTAGCCTCCTGTTGCTTGTGGGTTTGGATAACTGCTGCCTTGGGTAGTCCCGTAAACACTGCCTGGTGAACTTCCATATGCATTCGGTGCACTACCGTACATACCCTTTGGTGGTGCTCCATATGGTGGAGCTTGTGGTGTACTGTAAGTACCACTAGGAGGAGCTCCATAAGGAGTTGCCGGAGGCATACCATATGCACCTGCTAGCTGTGTTCCTCCATACGGAGCATTCTGAGCATCACCATATGCACTTCCATACCCATATGCGGTTGGTGGTGGCATAGCATATGCATTTGCTGATGCCTTGTAAGGGTTTGCCTGCGAAGCCGCGTAAGGATCTGGAGGAACTCCCAGTGGTGGTCTTGCATATGATGATTCATGAGTCTTCCCTGGTGCAGCAGCACCCTGGGTTCCTCCGTACTGATCTCCTGTAGAATCACCAAAACCTGCTCCATATGAACTAGTCCCAGGCTGCTGCTTTTCCGAAGACTGCGGATCCCTGGAACTTCCCTTGCTCTGCTGTGTTCCTTGCAAATTTGAAGTTTGAGACACTTTGCCAGGTGGAGAGATATAAGAGGAGGAACTAACATTGTTTGTTGGCACCGCTCCTACCACCGTAGTTGCTGTATTGCACCTGGCTCCAGATGACTTGCTGGCATCCTCTGGATGCGGTGGTTGAGGAGGATTACTGTATCCTGTAGGATCAACAGCTCCGGCACCCTGAGCTTGTGCTGCGCCTAATGCTTCTTGATACTGAAAAGATAAATTTACATCCAATTTGACATTTTGTAAAAATGTTATATGTCATTACAAGCACAACATTACATGTAAAACAAAAACTTTAAAATATGAACAAATGATTTTTCTACAAAACCTGCTAACAAATAAGTGGTATGATTTGTTGTTCCTTAGATTAAAGAAAATATATTATTACAACAATATTTCTCCTCGGTAAATGCCAAAAATATTCCAAGCTTTCGATAGGTAATGTCACTCTCACTTCTACCCTGAAGAGTGACGTTAGCAGTGGCGTAGCAACATATCGCGAGGCCCTGGGCGAGATTAGAATGCGAGGCCCCCATCCGTTCTTTAAATTTGAAATCTCCATTTAAATCGATAGAAAATCTTCAAGGATACGTCAGCAAATTATCATATTTAAATATTAATAGTAATAATAAATTACTGATGAAAATTATATTTAATATTATGCCACATAGAAATTTACACTTGGCAGAGGTATATTCTGGATAATGGATTTTTCTTTAAAGAAGGTAGTAGTAATAATACTTTTTAAAGATGTTCTGCAGGCACTAAGACATAACTGAACTATCCTTAAGTAGGCTAAACTTTCTATAAAAAAATCAGAAATGCAGAGTACGAATCTTTAAATATAACATAATTTTCAACGAGTTCTTCTTTGCCTTCTTATTTCAAAATTTGTAGGATTCAAATATCAATAACCATGGCATAAGAAGAAAATATCGAAGGACGCACATAAAATTTTTGCGTAAATATTTCAAGATAAATACGACAATAATTTTAACTTTCTTTCTGGCTCTCTTAGGCTTAGGGACTCACCCGCCTGCGTATTACATCTCTGATTTGACATATTAATTCAAATTATAACGTTAAACTTGAATTTAAAGACAGATAAAAATAGAATGTTTCAATTTTATTTTCCCCAAAAAATTAGCCTTTTTCGATCTACTTTTCTCACTTCTATTTATTACATTTTGCGTATCAACTCCATGGGACGCGAGGCCCCAGCCCGTCGCCCACTTCAACTACCCCTTGCTATGCCACTGGACATTAGCTCTCGAAAGCTTGGAATTTGCTCCACAACCTGGTCGATAACGCGAAAGAAACTTTTCATCAAAGGGGAAAATGTCTTCAGTAAAAATATTGTTTGAAAGCATTGCAAAAAGTGCACAAATCCATACGCTGTGCCACACCTGCCTGGTCCATTTCAGTTGTCATCAAATATTAGAAAACGAGTCATGGCTCCCTGTACTGTTCAACTGTTCTAACTAAGCGTGATTTATAACACCACCTGAGTTGTGAAAAGGATGGGATGGGTTTCTTTTAACGTTCTTATGTGACAAAGTGGATAAGAATACATGGTATTTCATTCATTCACTGGGACAGCACCATATCTATACTTGAGCGTAGCAATGCGTAACTAACGCCTTCGTGCACTCGTCCTGGACCTTCTTTCGCAAATCTGCTAAATGCCCGGACATAACTGCCGTCCCATCATAAGTTTGAACAAAATAACTTTATCCTCCAGTTTCTCTTATTGACAATTTTTACATGAACAAATAACCTGTCAGATATACAATCGGTACTCACATCAGTCCCGTCCTCCTTATCCTTATGCACAGATCTCAAGACAGTTGACAATTGAGACCTACTGTTAACATTAGATGGTCTGTCTAACATATATGAAAGAAAGTGATTTTTAAGTTTATTTTTTAAAAAAAATCACTCAGGACAACAATAATTGCGTGTATTAGATCATTGCATTGCATGCTTTACAATGATGGAAATAGCACTCGGAAAAATTTTAATCCTGATGACGTCAGAGAAACCCTGCCGTAAACATGGTAGCTGAAAAAAAAAAGGCTTTTTATGACCAGACCTCCAGCGGTCGTCGGGTGTCTTCCGAACAGGTAGAGAGATTCGCATATTTTTCAGCGATGACCTGGGCCAGCGAACACCATTACCTTCAATAGGAAACGTAGCACGAGTGTTGGTCATGGGGAATAGTACTGGGCTCTCATTCCGATGCGTTAAACTTAGCTAATCCCTTGCGTATTTCTTGCTGTTTTATAGTGTCACTTGGCTTATTTCGCACAAATGTGAGAATATTCTGACTTATTATTTACTTCTTCTCTAAAATATTTAAAATGCAGTATTTTGCTAAGTCATTGCTGCATCTGCCGATGACCGGACGCCTCACCTCTGGAATGCAGATTTACCAAACATTAAGGCAATTTAAACACATCAGCTGAGACGACCCAGAGAACTTTGGCAATTTTTCAATAACAACTGCTGTAACCAGATTTACAAGATCAACATCGAGTTGTTTTGTTTTACTCCAGAATAGTAAATAAGTACAATAGAGGGTAAAAACTTTAAGACCACCAACTTTTTCAAATAAATGAATCCTGACCGAAAGGTTTTGGTACAAATATGGAGTAAAATTGTATGGAAGTAATATAGTGTGTGAGGCATATATTGCCGAAAAGATATTGGTATACGTCTTGTAGTTCTTGAGATACGAAAGTGGAAGATCAAATTTCTTAACTGAAAAATCCAGCATTTTGAAGTACAGATCAATGTGTATAGACATAACCGACATCGTTATGACAGTACTGAATTTTTTCCAGTATTGTGGAACATGAACGAAGGTTTTGGTGCAAGAAAAAAAAATCCCCCAAAAATTTCTTGTTTTATATTTTTTTTCTTCTAAAATTTGCAAAATAAAAAAATACAGCGAAAACTGAGAGGTCTTCAGATAACAATATTTTCTTCAGCGACTGCGATGGAGTGAACAAATTTTATCAGTCATTAGTTGAAATGTGTGCCAATAGATGGCACAGAAAGACATATCTCGAGTAGCAGCATTGTGTAAGTCCAAACCTGTTTTCGTTACGCTTGATAATAAACAGACTGTTTGAATCGCAAGCTATGTGATAATGGGGAAAAAAATCTGTGCTCGTGGCCATGAAATGGCAAATAATTGGTATGTACAGATGCAATAGGTCTCATAGAGAAATTGCAGTCGCATTGAATGTGAGTAAAACCTGCATAGCGAACACAATAAACAAATTCAAGCGGCAAGGTACAGTGGTTGATAAACCATGCTGCGGCCGCCCCAGGGTAATGTCTGTACGTGAGGACCAGATTATCGCGAGACTTGCCACACGTCAGCAGCAACAATGGCTTGTATTCAAGCGAGGGAAATCCCATTGTTGCATTGGCCAGCACGAAGTCCGGAGCTGAATCCTATAGAAAATCTATGGAATACCATTGGTCTTCGTGTAGCCAGACGCCAGCCAAAGAATGTCCAGGAACTTCGTGAACAGATCTCCGAAGTATGGAATGAGATTACACTCCAAGAATGCCAGAAATTGGTCCGCAGCATGTGAAAACGTGTGCAAATGTTATTGAAACTTAAAGGTGGACCTATTGACTATGGAAATTTCACACTTCATTCATCTAATTTCAGGAGAAATGTTTGTTTCCAAGTATATTTTCAAAGTTCAGATTTAATGATTTTACAAATTGTACCTTTATTTGTATCTATTAGTTATAAGTGCATTAATATGCCCTTATACTGTCTTGATCTTGATGTACCTTTCAATAACATTACATAATAATTTCAATTTTGTATTAAAGTGTTTATTTCATGAAAAGCACTCGCATATGTACTTTTTCTGTTTGTCTGAAAAACACATGACAAGGTGGTCTTAAACTTTTGGTAGGGACTGTATATAGGGTTTGCAAACAGGGATCGTGACAGAAATTCATTTAAGTTTGAGTTTTGGTTCAGATCAGACTGAAATCACTCCTCACTTTATCAGTTCTAATTCGGCACTGTGGACTGAAATTGTATAGGTAAATCGGACTCGAACTCGAATTGACGCTGGCAATTTCTATTCTGGCCCAGATAAACTGAACTGAAAGCTACCCATGCAAAAGCATTCTGGTTTGCACCACTTCAGAACCAGTTTCATGGAAAGCAGTCAAACAGCAGAAAACATATCGGTTTGAGATTACAGGCCACGCCACGGCGGAGGCATCCAGAATTATGGTTTGAGTGACTGAAATTGGTCAAACTACTGCACAGAATCGGTTCGACTTTGGAATGCCAGAAAGCTGTGATGCGCAGAGAGGAAAAGCATTTCAATGTGTAGAGCACAAAAGACCAAGCCGTTTCATTTGAAGCACTCGCTGGTGCCATATCTAACTTTTCTTTTTTTAAATTTCAAGATAGAAACTTGAAAATCAATGTGCTGGTTATGTGTGCTGTGAATATAGTTAAAGGGGAGCATTTAAAGTAATTGGAAATGCAAGTTGGCAATTTTAACCTTTTAATTTTTTAAGGTAGAGAGTTTAAGATAAGAAAGTTGGTTATTTATGCTACTGTGAATACAGCCAAATAGGAAAGTTTTTAATAATTGGAAATGCTGGGTTGTCATTTCTAACCTTACTTTTTTTTAACTAGTGAGTTGAAAATCTGTATGCTGGATATTAATGCTACTGCATATATAACTAAATAAAGATGTTTTACAACAAGAAAAACGCTGGGCTTCCAAATTTTGTTCTAATTTTTCATTATACATTTGAAAAGTGGTATGCTGGTTGTAGGCCTATGTCCTACTTTGAATACACCAGATTTTGAAAATTTTAAATGGAATGAAATAAAGGGTTATCATATCACTTTTATATTTTTGAAGCTATGAAGTAAAATCAGTATTCAATGGTTATTTATGCTACTGTGAAAACTATTCATTGATTGTTGTTATTTTGCATCGGTTTTCTGCCACTTTTGGCTAATCACGATGAGGATGAGTAGCCTAATGGTATGATGAAGAAACACTTACAAAGAATATCCATGTCTAGGGCAGGATTCGAACCTGGGACCCCTAATGTCATAGCAAACTGTGGTATTCACTCCGCAACGAAGACGAAAACAGAGAAATAGTGAAACTAAAAAAATACAGAAATGCCGATATGCCATATTTAACATTTTAATTTTTGAAGCAGAAACCTGGAATTCGGTATGCTGGTTTCTTATGGTGATGTGGTTATAAGAAAATTGGGTCAATTTAAAAAAAAAAATAAAAAAAAAATACAAGTTGCTATATTTTTAACTTTCTGAATCCAGGAAACTGAAAACGGTGTACTGCCTAGCTATCAGAAATATAATCAATTGTGAAATGTTCAAAATTTAAATGTTATTGTTGTTATAACTAACTTACTTGAAAAGTAAAGAGCCGAAATATGCATGCTGAGAGAATATGGCTTAAATGAAAACTCGGTATGATTTTGAAAATTGAAAAATTCGTTAAGAAAAAGAAAAGTGAAAATCACCTCTGCTCTTTCTAAAACCTGATTTGCCTTTCTTACATAAATCTCAACAAAATACTTGAGACATTTATTCCCTTCACTGCAAGATTAAAGATTAAAACTATGAAAAAGGACAATAAATGAAAAATTTCAACTAGATTTACAATCACTTATTGTATATAAAGCAGAACTTCCATGCAGCCAAATGGTTAACACCCCCAACTTCAGAGAACATCCCACGTTCGATCTCTGGTAATTTCCAAAATTTTGGTGTCGCCCAGCATCTTGAGGACAATTGGGAAGGCATTTGAAAAGTCATAGACTCGAAAACCAGAAAACAGCACCAATGGGACTCTTATATGCAACAAAAAGTCATTAGCAAGCTTCAGACCTCAAAAGATTCTCCCTACACATAGTTCACTTAATCAACTGTTTTTTTGCATTTTTTTTAAATGTAATCTTGCAAATGGGAATTGTTCCCACTCAATGACAACGTTTTCAAGTACGTTGGACTTGAAAATGTTATTCATCCCTGTCCTGTACTCTTCAAGAGAAACTCCTCCAAATAAACACAGTAAACAAACTGTGGTAACATACAAAAATATGACTCGAACCAGAGTGCTTGGTTATAACCATAGCACTATACAGGGTTAGTCAAAAGTTCCTGACCACCCCTTATAAAATGAAATGTAGATTGCAGCAATTTGTCATGGTAGTAATATGTTAGGCCTAGGGGGAAACATTTTGGTGCATGTCATGAAAACTTTAATGATAAGGAAGTTGTGGGTATATGAAAGTGATAATTTTGTATCATTTGCAGGTGCTGAACCATGCCATTGACCAAGGCGAACGAATCCAGATCATCAAGCTGGGGGGGGGGGGGGGAAGGGGCAGAAGTACCCATGCTGTAGCTCATGATTTCAATGAACGGAACCCTCAATGGGACCAAGTGTGGGGTCTCAATTGCTGACCAGGTTCAAAGAGAGCGGTACAGTCCAGGACAGGCCACAATCTGGTAGGCCCAGAACTGCCACTGACAAAGGAAGAGCTACGGCAGTGCTAGAATCGTTTGCCAAGTCTCCGCAGTGCAGCACACGTCGAATGTCTGTGCAATGTGGTGTCAGCCAGAGTTCCATTTGCAGGGTGTTAAAGATTGTTAAGTGGCACCTGTACAAGCTGCAGTTGCAGCACCATCTCTCTGAGGATGACCCGGATAGGATAATGTAGTTTTGTGTGATATGATCCACATTTTTATGTGACGTCACCAGAAGAAGATATATCACTAATGTATTTATTTTTGTAAAAGAAAGCGTAATTTCTTTGTTATTATATGTAATAATGCACCTTGTTTGTAATGTATATGTTTTGTTTATTGTATTTTATGCTACATTATGGGTAATTTAATGTATCTTTGTTTGAGAGAGTGCACTAAACAAATTTGTATTTCTAAACATGCATAGATGTCAGTGGCGTGCGGTGACATTTAAACTAGGGTACGCAACATGGGCCAACCGAAATGAATTATGGGGGCCAGAACCCCCTCCCCCTCCCTGGCCATCATGTTATTTAGAAAATAACTTTTTTCTACAATTTTATAATGGGAAATTTCTCATCCTTGTATCAATATCCAAATGTAACGAGGTAAATATATGTATGATATTTTATATTCGCAAATATATTCTGATAGTAGCTACGTATAGTCCAACAATTCAACTTTGATTATTTCCTTCATGCAGTGCGATGAACATTGAACGGGAAGGAAATGGCACAATCATTTTCAGTCCTTTCAAATTTCATGTAATAAATTTGATAAATCTCACTATCCTCTACTATTTCACACCTTTCGCAGAGTAAACCAACGAATAAGGCCAACAATAAAGTTTCACTGTTTTTCTACTCAGTCAATCACTCTGTAGAGATATTTTTTCTTCTTCTCAAAAATCAAAATGCCTAATATACTGCTTACCATCCTTCACAACTCCTGCCTGAAACAATTCTTCCAAATCAGGAACAGACCATCCATTTCGGATTATTTACACTTTTTTCGTAAATTCCGAAAATCCCTTCTCCAGTATGTCATCAATAACTCCCCTATTTTATCACTTCACAGCACCGACAAACAATAGAGATCCTGTAATGTAAATAATATGAACGAAACACTCGCTGCAAATTTCACACGACAGAAGAAAGCAAAAGTCATCCTCCCACGGTACGTTGTGTCCGGTCCGCTATGCCTAGGGGCATGCATATTTCGTTTTTGATGAAAAAACGAAATTTGAGAAAACACATTGTAGTGTTAATTTTTAATGTTTTTGAAAGGTGTGAGATGCATTTTGTGACCATGTTTTGTCACGAAATAATGCGAAATGAACTGCAAAAAGCGAAATTAACTCTTAAACACGAAATTTAGGGTTTATTCACCGACGTCACACCTTCTGAGGTCTGAATTATCCTGAGAGTTATGTAATTCCCGGAAAATTGATTAATTCTGCTGTTAATATTGGAGAAACAAAAATTGACTCCTTTACACAGAAATAAATTTAATACTCGGATAACTACATAAATGGGTTATTAGAAGTGAAATGTTAATTCTGTGGAATAAGTGTAGTTTTTAAATCAAATTTAGGATTATAGTCACAACTTTAAGACCAAAATGTCTTTTTATATACCACTTTTGATCCAATTTTTCACCACTATAACACTGATATTTTATTTTATTTACCGCTTTTGAACCCGAAATTGACTCAGTTTTTATACCGAAATTTTGCTTATTTATTTACCAAAAATATGTGCCTCTAGCTATGCCCGAAAACCATGCGTTCTTGTGGATGAATGAATCGGAGTTGCCAGTCGACAAAGTATTTTGTAGAAGGGAGATAATTAAGGACAAGCAGAAAATACGTCAGCATACATCCCAGAACACTTCAAAAGCTAAACTACCGTACATCACTTTGCAATGTCTGGCGGGAGGGAGGGGGTCTCATTCGAATCCCATTGTAAGCATTGTGTTTTATTGTTTTTCTTTTATCATTCATTCATATCGTCGGGTCAACAATCAACTCCCATGTTATGGAACTCAAAGGAAATGTTGATCCCGAAAGGAGATAAACAGATACTCTCATACTCTGAGAATTGTGCGAAACTTGCAAATTGTTCACATATTTTCCCCTCGACACAGTGACAGTCCATTCTGGTCCTCACTTCCCTATACGAAAAAAAACAAAAAAACTTGCTAGTGTAACTTTAGCCTCACATAAATATTTTATATGTGATAGTTTACGCGTATATTAAATATGATCTTCCACCAATACATATTCTTGCCCTCCTCTCTGATTCCTGTATCACTTTTTATAATGTATTTTTATTGCAACCCAACAGTGATCTATCTATGCGTGGCTGCTAAATGCTAGTAAGCTAAGCATTCCAGAAAAAAAAATATGTTGACTACTGTCAACACTGCATACGCTGTCAAAATCTTGGGTACCCTCGATGCTTAGAATTGGGAAAGAAGTGAGAGAGAGTGTAAGCACGGGCAGACCCAAACACGTGGTCGGGGCTGATATGAGCCAATGGGGTTACCTTCCGAATTTCTAGGGTACCAAGCAGAAGAAACAGCGTCTTTCTGCGGAAATCGGCAGGAATGGGGATCAAGTGGGTGCCGAAGTCACAATCGGGATCATTCGGGACTGCCTTCAGGAAGGCAGCAGCGTGTTCTTGCGGAAATCGGAATTTCTTGCAGCGGAAAGTAGTACAGGAGCACGGGTTCTGAAACCGAAAATGGCGCTCGGTGGCGCTCGCCTTAATGGATTTCTCTCGTAAGGCATGAGCGCCATTTTCTCGCAGTGTTGCCAGCTCACCCCAAGAATATTTCACCATGTGATATTTTACAGGCGAAGCTAACCTACAAATGGGAGTTGGCAACACTGGCAACATCAATTGCGGTTCAGTGTTGCCAACTCACCTCAAGAATATTTCACCATGTGATATTTTACAGGCGAAGCTAACCTACAGAGTAGTACAGTGGCACGGGTTCTGCGCCCGAAAATGGCGCTCGGTGGCGCTCGCAGTGTTGCCAACTCCTCACTCGAAAAAATCACCAAGGTTTTTGTTTTTGGGTATAACCTAACCTCAAGCAAGGAGCTGGCAACGCTTGAGGTTTTCTCGCAGTGTTGCCAACTCACCCCAAGAATATTTCACCATGTGATATTTTACAAGCGAAGCTAACCTACAAATGGGAGTTGGCAACACTGATTAGTGGAGGTGCACGGGTTCTGCAACATCAATTGGCGATCAGTGTTGCCAACTCACCTCAAGAATATTTCACCATGTGATATTTTACAGGCGAAGCTAACCTACGAATGGGAGTTGGCAACACTGATTAGTGTAATCAGCTCAGTTGAGCGCCATCAATTGGCGATCAGTGTTGCCAACTCACCCCAAGAATATTTCACCATATGATATTTTACAAGCAAAGATAACCTACGAATGGGAGTTGGCAACACTGACTAGTGGAGGTGCACGGGTTGAGTGCCATCAATTGCGGTTCAGTGTTGCCAACTCACCCCAAGAATATTTCACCACATGTTATTTTTACAGGCGAAGCTAACCTACAAATGGGAGTTGGCAACACTGACTAGTGGAGGTGCACGGGTTCTGCGCTATTATTTGCGGTTCAGTGTTGCCAACTCACCCCAAGAATATTTCACCACATGTTATTTTTACAGGCGAAGCTAACCTACGAATGGAAGTTGGCAATACTGGTAACATCAATTGCGGTTCAATGTTGCCAACTCACCTGAAGAATATTTCACCATGTGATATTTTACAGGCGAAGCTAACCTACAAATAGAAGTTGACAACACTGGTAACATCAATTGCGGTTCAATGTTGCCAACTTACCTGAAGAATATTTCATCATGTGATATTTTACAAGCGAAGCTAACCTACGAATGGGCAACACTGACTAGTGGAGGTGGCCGGGGTTGCGTCCGAATCAGCAGCAGATGTCACCTGCACCGTTACATCCGGGGACTCAGCTAATTTTTGTTGTCCGAATTTGCGGTAGACGTGGAGTCGGAGGGAAGAGCAGAGAGGCGCGACAGATGCACGCTTGAACTCGCTGTGATGCTGCGCTTGGCAGCCATATTCTAATTTTTATTTTGTACAGGCAACATTTACTGATTAGAGGATGTAAAACTCAGTTATATTTTAATATTTTATCGATAATACTGAATGCAGAAAACGTAAATGATGAAATAGCGTGTTATATTTTTAATGTGAGTAGTTAGGTGGAAATCATTGTCATGTTTGTTTGCGCCCCACGCAGTGGGTGAAGTTCGGGCTGACACCTGGCGGGAAAAGTGACAGCTGTACTACAAGGGGACATGCAGATTCGGACGACTTGGACGTGACTTCGAGTGCACGCGAGAGCAACGGGAGAGAACAGGATGGAGCGCTTGCCAATCCGGACACGGCTTTTGTAAACCTCTCTCGCGAACGATGTGCCACACGTGCACGCGCGCGCGCGCCTATCGGTAGATTATGTTTCGCGTATTTATTCGTTGCGCTGACACAGCGTGATGAGTAAATAATGCATTTTCTCATTTTTGAAGTACGGATGCACTTTATCGTAATCTTCCAAGTCCCGGGGACACTAATGTTTGTATATCGTGACTTTTGTAAACCTCTCTCGGGAACGATGTGCCACACACACACGTGCACGCGCTGGCGCCTCTTATTATTTTTGTATTGTGACTCAAGAAAACAGCACCAAAACATCAAAAATTTATTTTACTTATTTGGCGATCACCAAAACCTCAAAAATAAAAAAAAATAAAAAACTTATTTTCTCTCCATGTTCCGCGCATTTATTTGTTGTGCTGGCACAGCATGATGAGTAAATAATGCACTCTCTCACATCCTTGAAGGATGAATGCATCTTATCGTAATTTTCCAAGTCCCGGGGACACCAATGTTTATATATCGTGATTTTTTGTAAACCTCTCTCGGGAACGATGTGCCACACACGTGCACGCGCTGGCGCCTCTTATTATTTGTGCAAGAAAAAGATGTTAAACCTGTTAAAACTGCTCTGTGACCCTCTCGTTCTTCACGTCGTACGCGAAAGACTTCTCTGCAATCAGGATGACGCTGCACACGGTATCATCGGGCAGCGCGTCGTGGAACTCGCAGACGATTTTGATGTTGGTGCGATCGTTGACCACCACCTGCTTCCTCTTCGTCGTATTGATGACGAACATCGGCCTGCGGATTTTGAATTCGCTGGGCGTGTAGTATACGTCCACGTTTCCCTCGGTCACGCGCTTGTAAGCCGTGTAAGCTTCGTAAAGTTTGAGGTAATCGTCTTTGGTCATGTCGAGGTTGTAATTCTCGCGCGGGAACACTTCGTTCCTACCATTCTTGAGATAAACATTCTTGATCTTGCAGTCGTCGAACTTGCTGGAATCTTTTTCCTGGTTGTTATCGCGCCCGGTTTGAAAAAGCACTACGACGAAATCTGGCATGTCGAACTGTATGTTGTTGAACTGAGTCGTCACGTCGAATTCCATGTGACTTCCCGACGCCAACTTCTGCACGCACTGGTAACCGTGAAAGTGAATCGGCACCTGCGGATTCTTCAAGAACTCCGCTTTGTACTTGAGGGCGTAGTTTGTTTCGTATTCCACGATCGGCATTCTCAATTCCATGCTCCGGATGACGCACTTGGCTGCTTCGGGTAATGTGTTGGCTATCGGCGTGCCGTCGGCGTTCAAGTTGGTGTATCGCATCAGTGCGTCGTTGTCGTTGGCCGCTCTTCGAATCGTGACGCGCAATCCTCCCTTCCACATGATCTCTTTGTAGTCGGAGAAGAATCCTGGTAGCAGACGCATGGGAAAGAGCACTGTGTGACTTCTAGTCGATATTTTGGTTCCCGCTTCAAATCCTCCCGCCTGGTAGTATGCTGCATCCGTTTTGGATAATTTCAATGTTCCCACTGCCGTCGACGTGATGCCTGGATAATCGATTCTGTCGATGACGGTGTTGTGTTTCCTCACCTCCACCTGCGAGAACAGGTGAGGCACGAAGTTGTCCACGAGTTTCAAATTTGCATTGGGCGGAAACGCGTCTCCGCTTTCTTTCTTCACTACGTCGAATTGAAGGTAGAGGTCCGCTCTGTGAGGATGAACGAACCCGTCCCCTACGTCCACGTCGTATTCGATCTCCCTGTTCGCTTCGTTGAGATTAGCGAACGTGCGACGGTTTGGAGGGAAAGATTGCAATTCGTAACTTTCGATTTGTTCCATTTTTACTATGTATGGTTATTTATTATACGTCGATCTCCACGATGGCCGTCGTAGTGGCACCTGCGAAATCCACCACCTCGTTTTTCTCGTTTGTCACCACCAACTCTATGTCGTCTATGCGGTTGCGGCATACTGGAAAATAGATCGGCGAAGAGGGCGTGTAGATGATCGGTTCCATGAATTCGGAACTGGGTTTGAACGTGGCTATGATTCCCGTCTGCTTGTGCCTTCCTAACAATCCGTCCGAAGATTTCGTGATCATGCCTTCTGCCACGTTGCAGTGAACGTTCAGAGTTTCTATGGCTAGAAATTTAGGAATGTTGGTTGCCGTGTGTTTGATGCCGGCTTCGAGTTTGGTGTCGTTCTCGAAACCTAAAAGTTCTCCCATGGTGCCCAGGTCCACGGTCTCCGTCGCCGACACGATTTCCACTCTGTGCGTGACCGAATTTTGAGAAAGGTACGTGCCTTTGGGTAACTGAGCTTGCAAAGTGGAAAGATTGTATTGGCCTGGCGTGACGACGATGTGTTCGCTTCCGACGCTAATTTTGTTGTTGTGCTGCGTGACGTTAGGTATGAGGTACATGCTGTAGAATGCACGGAGAGCTACGGATTTAGGATAGACGATGTCGTCGTGCAGCGTGAGTTTCAGGATCGAAGATTCGCTCGTGAGATGGAACACGCCCATCGTGTTTCAGGTTCCACAATGCTTTCTGAAAATGTTCCACCGACGGGTTATTTATTTTAGACATGTATGCGAGAACAGAAAGGCAAAGGTGGCCGCAGTTAACATCGGTGAAACCCTGGATGCGTTTGTCATTGTAGTAGAGGTTGGCAACACTGAGATACTTCACCAACCTGGCAGGTGGTGTGCCACCAAACGAATCGAAAACAAATGCATTGTTATCGTCAATTTTGAGGTAGCATATCCAATGTGTACCAGGATTTTTGTAACTGTCCAGGTTGACCACGCCACACTCTTTTTTCTTCACAGCAGAGGGTAGAGAATCGGACATGAAAACACCCCTGAAGTTTCTTATTCCCAACAGTTCGATTAGAGATTCAATATCGAAGTTGGACAGGGCTTCTTCTTTTTTTTTATATTTTTTCAAAGCATCGAGGTTGCTTTTTTGCTTTTTGGTTATACCTTTCCCCTTCTTTTCCATAGCCAGATTGTGACGTTTTTGTTCTTCCAGTTCCGCCTTGTTCTTCTTCGAGTCGATGACGGTTTTCGCGATGGCGGCGCTTCCGCCGGCCAAACTTCCAACGGCCCCCAATGCTGCCAGGATGGCCGGGATGCTGAATATGAAACCTCCGATTTTTTGCTGTTTCCGCGAACGCTGCAAGCGTCTCAATTGAGGTGTGCTGAGAAGTAATTTCATTCCGTGTCCTTTCGTCAAGCAAGAACGTTTCTTCTCGCGTTGTTTCTTGGTGAGTAACCCATCGAGGGCACCTAGATTTTTCAGATTGGAGTATGGTATCTGGTACACGACACCCTTGGGCTTCATGTTGATGCTCTATATGTTATCTTCACGGTATGTTATTTATATATATGTTCTGAGATTTTTTTTGTTTTGTGTAATTTTTTTCGGTATGTTATTTATATATAAATGTTCTGAGATTTTTTTTGTTCCGTGTAATTTTTTTTTTCAAGGATATACTCCGCGCAGAGCCCTTACACAAATTCTATTACGTGCTTTGTTTTCTTACCAAGAAGTTCCTTTGTCCCCTTGTACACAATTCGAGTTTTGTTCTCGATTAAAATAGCTAGCTTCTCGTCGGATAACATGTCAGCGTATCGATCTGGTAAAAATAGACTGTATTGTGCGTTGAGCAGCAGACGTGCCTTGGGACCATACTGGGTAGAAACAATTGAGCCGGAAGTTATCGTGTAAGGTTTGTCCACTTCCAATTCCCGAATTTTTACATACTCTACTGACAAATTTAGCATTTGTTTTAATGCTTGGAGGTCACTTATTTTTTCAGTTGTCATATCGAAGAGAAATTTTCAGTGTGTGTGTTAGAGAAATTTAGTTTTTTTTTTTTTTCACGATGTGTGTTATTTATATATACCGAAGATTATTTTTTTCACGATGTGTGTTATTTATATATATATATTTTTCACGGTTTGTATCGAAGATTTTTTTTTGTGTGTGTGCGTTAGAGGAAGAAAGTTCGTACTTCGGAAAACGCAATGATGTGCGTGATGATATCTTCCGTCTCTTGTTTCGACTTATGCCAATCATCAGTATATCGTCTTCTCCCCTGCCTCGCCTCGTGCAGTTCGTCTATTCTCTTGTTTAATTTTTCCCCCGCAACCGAAAGAAGAGTGTCAAGATCACCGCACCTCATTCCACTGATCTCCCGAAGATGGCTCTTGATAAGCATTTCACAAGGGATACGAAATTTCGGAGTTGTTCTTGCTACGTGTAAAAGTTTCCCTACATCCTCGCAAGCGTGTTTGAATATTTTACATAGCAGTTCGTGCGGCAAATCGGTTATGCAAGACATGTTGTTATTATTTCTTTTTTACTGTATGTTATTTATTTATACACCCCACCCAAATTTTTGTTTCGTGTTCATGGCGATGGTGGTGCCCAGTGCTGCAACTCTTTCTCCCAGCGAAGCGTCTCTGCTAACGAATCTTTCGAAAGCTGCGTGCTCTAACTTTCTGTCTGCTTCGTGACGTGCATTCAGATCGGTGCGAGTGGTGTTGTAGGCAATGTCGTGATCTTTGCATGCGGCGTCCAACGGATTCACACCCTTGTCTCCTCTCTCCAATCTTTTCTCGAGTTTGGTACCCGGTCCGCAGAACTGGTAGCCGGGTAAATGCATCTCGAAAGGTAACTTGTTGATGATGTCGTTCACGAGTCCCTTTCCTTCGGCCACGTTCCAGAATCTCGGAGGCAGCGTGTTGATAATTTTAATGAGGTAACCTATGCCCTTGTCGTTGTTCACGATGAAGTTGGAAAGTTTTGTGCTGATCATGTCCACAATTCCTACCTTCTCGTTGTAGAAATTACGATTGCCTGCATTCTCCTCTCCTGCAATAACCAACAATCGGTCTATGAGCTTGCGCACGTCGTCCACCCACACAAACTCTTTGGGCAGGGTGTTGTAGAGTTTGACGCCGCTGCCTGTTTTCACCTGGTTCCAAATCGGTTTGATGAGATTTCTGTACTTCTCGCCGCTGCTCGATTTCACCCTATTCTGCGAGGCGTCGTTGTTCTGGTATAATGCATCCGTCATGATCAAAATTTCCTTGTAACTCTGGTAATCTTCGTCAGTGTAATCTTTCGGCTGCTTTTTGGCAACGAGTTCCCACAGTCCCACCGTACCCGGATACCTGTTCCAACTATCCTTCTCGCCTAAATTAACTTTAATGTCGTTGCCTTCGAAGCTCACCTTCGATTTTCCAATCTTCCAAACCACACCGCCGCCTTCGTTGCTCTCCATGCTCGGATACAATCCGAACACTTCATCCTTGTCGAATTTCCCCGTGCTCAGGTAGTCTCGTGCCAAAGGTCCCAACTCGATCTTATCCAAAGACGACGACGTGCTACCTATGGCTCGACGTCGTGCCGGTACGTCTTTTAGTTCGAACGGCGTCGAAGGAATGCTCGAAATAGGCGTGGGTACGGCGTAACTTTTAGCTGCAAGTGGTACGAGTTCGTTGATCAAATTTTTATTTTGTTCCGTGACGCCTTTAATTTCTTTACCTAGATCGCTGATGGCGTCGATCACAGGTTGATCTTGACGTTTCTTCTCTTCGTAGAATCCGCGATTCTCGGATTTCCAACCTTTGAAGCGTTTCGCGAGGTAATCGCGAAGCTTGAGATTTTCGTCTTCGATTTTTCGTTTCGTCATAGCGTTATTTATACACGTTGTTTCTCACAACGTTGCAACGTTTAGAAAGTCGTTGATTTTGTTTCTGTATTTTCCGTCGTTGGGTTTTCTCGTCATGTCGATCGTCGCGAATCCGAAATCGTCACTGTTCCAACAGTGGGAGCAGCAGCGTTCCGAAAATTGATTGTAGTTCATGTCTCCGCCTACGTAGTCATCGTACGCGTGCTTGAGGTTGGTGTGATCTTGACGAAACAAACATATGAAATTAGCGTTGTCGCGTACTAACTGTTTTGGAATTTTGGAAAACGTTTGAGCTAGGAAGAAGCAATCTATTCCTTTGTGACGACCTTGCGTGAAAAAATTGCGAATTTCATTTTGATTTTCCAGGATGACATCGTCGAACACAACGACTGAATTTTCACGACAATCGTCGAGTGGCTTTATTTCCGAAGCGAACGTTGCAATGTCCAGACCATCGTACAGTTTTATCAGTTGCTTGTATTTCGCTTGTTCGAGACTTTTCGAAAATACGTAGAGGTGCCTGTTCTTCCAATCTAACCAATTCGGTGCGAGGAGAAAATTGTCCACGAGCAGTGTTGTTTTCCCACACCCCGAAGGACCTACGATCAGACAGCGGATGCTGTCGGGAAGCAACTCACCGTTCTTTTTTCTCGTTTGACTTTCCGAATCCGGTAGACGTTTCACCACGTTCCACGTACTTACAAGATCACTTCGTTCGCGTTGATCCAACTCTTTTCCGGAAGTCCCAGCCATTTGACAAACAGTTTGTCGCCTTTTCTACGCAATACTTTCTCGATGAGGTACGTGTCGGGATGTTTTGTTTTAGAGAGTTCCTCTTCGTAAAATCTTCCTTTCAAAATCTCGCCGCTACTATCTTTTATTATATACGTGTGTCGGTTTCCGGGTAAAACTCGAACCACCGTAAAAAGTTCTGTGCTCCAATTTTTTGTGAACCCCTTCTCGAAGGTGCGTTTGAATTTGCTGATCCTCACCTGGTCTCCAATTTTGAATTTTGATTTCTTGGTAGTCGTGGGAGTGTACTTTGGACAGTAAACTGTAGAAATTAAACGCTGCTCGTCAGATTTCGTAACGTCAGCTGGCTTCATGCCTATCGTTCTGTGTACCGTATCATTATAGGTGTCGACGAGTTCCGGCAGTATGTCGACCCATTTGTAATTTCCTCGAAGCGTGAATCGTTTCCACATGTGTGTTTTCAAGGTTCGATTAAATCTTTCCACGATGCTGGCTTTGATGTGACTGAAGGTTGAATAATGTCGAATGCCATGTTTTTGAATAAACTTTTGGAATACGGCATTGTAAAATTCCTTCCCCTTGTCTGTTTGCAAAAACCGAGGTCGTCTGTTGCTTTCGCGAAAAATTGTCTTGAATGCTTCCGTGACGCATGTTCCCGTTTTGGCTTTCAAAGGTAGAGCCCATGAGAATTTCGAAAACGTGTCTATGACGGTGAGGAGGTATTTGTTGCCCTTGTTCAATTTATGCACATTTTTTAGATTGCCGCTACTCATCTCCACGAGGTCACTTTGCCAGAGGTCATCGATTCCCTTGGTCACCACCGCCAAACGTTCGTAGTTGCGACGTGCAGGTTTATGCAATTCTTCGACGATAGCTTGCCTGGACATTTTTAGAGATTACGTTTGAAGAGAAGCACCAGCGTGATGGGATTCAAAGAGGGTGGCACTTCGCTCGTGTTTTGAATGATCAGCTTATCGCCGGCACTCACGTCGAAAACAGTGAGATCTTCGTCTTCGTGTATTTCATATACGTTGCGCGTTTCGTTCCAACGTGCCAGAGGAATGTTTCCTGCTTTCTGAACACCACGATTCGATATCAAGGTCATGGTGGGAACGCTAGCTTTTCTGCCGTGAGACCAGTACGAAAATTCGTTTATCTGAATTGTACCATCGAGGAGAAACTTGTAGTACGGATGATAAGGATGTAACATGTACAGTTTGTTACCTTCGACGAACGTGGAGATTCTCTGTTGATTGGGTACGCTGTTGATTTCGATGGCTTGCAGAGAATGCAGTTTAGCGAATTTAGTATCGACGCTAACGAGGTTGCTGTGAAGCTGTCCCAGTGTATTTTGTACGGGCAACAAATGTTCGACGATGGTATCCGTTATTGTAGAAAATGACGGTTTGATTTTCACTTCCACGTTCAACTGCTTGTAGTTTTCGTTGAGTTCTTGTAACTTGGCACCGAAAGAGGCCAGCGTCGATTCCTGCGTGGATTCCAACACTCCAACTTGATCTCTGATGTTGACGACGATACTCTGAAGGTTCTCGACTTGATTTAATTTCGAACTTTTCTCGGTAAGATCGTTCACGATGCTTCGCATCTCGGTAAACTGCGTGTGAAGGTCGGCGACGCTCTGCGAAGTGGGCAGTGTCGACACCAGCGAAGCAAGTTCGTCTCGAATCTGTTCCACGTTCGCCGTTTCCGTTTCCAGTCGTTTCAGCATACGTGATATGCTTCTTTTCAAAGCGTGCAATTCTTTGGAGGTGGGGAGATTGGCAACCCTACTCTCGAGATCGCTCAACGAACTTTTGATGTCGCTCGAATCGGATAGTGCCGTCACCGCCGTTTTCAATTTTTCCAAATCTTCGCTCGAAGGTACGCTCGTCCGTAACGATTCCAAGTCACCCTGTATGTTGTCCAGTACGTGATGAAAATGAGCAAGGTTCGATTCGACGTTCAAATTTTCTAAATATTCGATCTTCTGCTGAACCGTGCTCAACGTGTCTTGTATGCTCGTCAACGCACTTGCTTCAGCGTGAATATTTTTAATTTCTTCGTTGATCAACTCCAGAGACGCCTGAAGCGTAGCGATGGTGGTTTGAATGTGTTCGAAATCTTGATAAGCCTCCAATTGAATTTTTATGTTCGCGACGCTTTTGCCGATGACCTGCAGTTCGTCCGACGATGGTAGGTTCGTCATGGTATCTTCCAAAGTCTGTAACTTGGATTTAATTTCTTCCAACGTGCTGGCGAATTCTTCTTGTAATTTGGAAACAACAACATGCAAGCGTTCTACATCAATATCCTTCACGACGGTTTGAAGTTCAGAGAAATTCTTTTCGATTGCGGAAGTTCGTTCTTCGATTTCGAGTTTCAATTTTTCCAAATCTTCATTTTTCGATTGAAATTGTTGTAATTTGGCCAAATCATTTTGAAGCTTATCCACGCTCAACTGTATATTTTGAACGTTGTCGTAAGAAGGTACGTCGACATAATTTTTTATGAGCGTTTTCAGTTCGGAATCGATTTTCAGAATGGGGTCCAGACATTGCGTTTGGAGCGTAGCGATCTCGGACTCTAAACTTTTGTTTAAGGTCTCCTGCAAAGCGATCAAATCGCTCCTCAACTTTTTAATTCTGACGTCCAACATGAGAATCTCTTCTGCGTGGTCTACACGTTTGGTGTGGCCGAAAATATCGTTAGGCATTTTGGTTAACGGTTATTTATAATAGGATAGACGATTCGTAATTCTACGAAGAGAGGAATAAGTTTGTCGTAATCTCCTAGGAGTTCAACGTATAAACAATCTCCTGCAGAAACATCGTACGTAATGTTAGAAAGCATCTTGTCGTGCTTGATTCGAAAAATGTTCTTGCCGGTAGATATTTTGATTTCGCCTACGTTTTCCGGATTCACGGTGATTTGAAGTTTTCCATCGATCGGAATTTTGTAAAAATGTAAATTGTTGTTGAAGACGTAAAACATCTTGCCCACATCGTCATCCAATTTCGTCCAAATGCTGTTAAGGTGAACAATCAGTAGACCGTTGAGTTTAGTTAACATGGAAGGTAGAAATTCATGATCTGTCGTCGCGCGGTGTACAGTCTCCATGTTGGTTTGTTTTCGGAAACCAAAGAGATTCATAGGTATGCTGGTTATTTAAGAATACGGTCAAAGTTTTTTGTAATAACAGTCAGTGTTTTTTTTTTTTTTTTTTTGTAATGACTAACAAAATGTTTTGTTTTTTTTTGTTTTTTTTATGAATCTTCTGTTGAAGATGGGCATATGTTGCAGGTTTTGCTTTCTGCTAAGCGATAGTGCCCCCACGGCAGTGTGTGGATTCCACATTGGAGAACGCACCTCTTGTCGTCGCGTGCGTCCAGGGCAATCTTCCTCACCTTGTTGGTGGTCAACACATGGTCGACGCTCTGGATGCGCTGTTCTGCTCTTAGAACCGACGACCTGGTTTTGAGGCAATCCACGAAGTCCTCGAATGTGAGATGCTCCCGAACCACCTGTCTGCCGACACCCTTGGCCTTCTTGGTAACGCTGCCCTCAGCTTTGATGGTATAGGCCTTGGCGCGAAGACCTGCAAACTCGAGAATTATATCACCGTTCTTCTCGTCTTTGAGTTTGCCAGGCTTCTTCTTGTTGCAAGTCGGGATTTTGTATCGGTTTGGCTGGGGATAGCCTGACGTGTCAAAGAGGTTCACAAAAGCTGGTACCGTGGCTATATCCCTGTACGCATCGGGTGAGTGGACGTGGTACATCAAACTATCTGTGTCCGTGTAGAGTAGGTTGATATTGTCGTTATAGTGCTGGCGTAGTATCCCATAATATATTTGAAACATGTGCAGTTTGCTCAGGTCTAATACTGAGGCACCAACATAAATTGGCTTGTTGAGCATCACCTTGTTCTTCCTCATATGCACTAGGGCAAGCTGCTCATTATAAATAGTCCTCGATTTAAATAACGGGTTTGCTACGAGCCTGCGACATTGTACTTTGTTTGATATTAGCCTCACATCTACATGATTTCGCACATTCTCCATAGTTTTCCCAAACACCGCATTGTTCATTAACTTGAAGAAATCGCGATCGAAATCAGAAGTGGCGACTGTACGATGTTCGGTGTTGAGCTCGATGTATGACCTCAACCATTGAGAATGCTCGAACATCAAAACTTGATGTACTGTGCGGACGGTAACCCCTTGCTTCATCAACCACCGGAGGTTTTGGTAGTGCAGGACATAACGCTCTTTGGGCTCGAAGTCCATGACGAGCTTCTTCTGGTTGGAATCGGGTGGACACTTGAACTCGGGTGCAGGGGGAAGATCGCAGAACAAATCCTGCAGCTTCTCGGAGAACTCGAGGTCCACCTCGGCAAAAAATCCGCATTCCTCATCGTTGAAACCTTCAACGTCGAAGTTGGAGGGATCAGCCCACTCGAAACCTCTAAAAGGGAGTGGCTGCATCATGGAGTATCCGTAGAGGTTATTAACGTCCGTGTACATGATGTAGCTGGACGGTTGTGAGGGGTCGTAACCGGTGGCCATGTGATGGTTGTTGGCATGCGAGTGTCGCTGCGACACCTGGACCATTCCACCCCGCACGGCACGTTCCACAAACAGCATCATGTCTACGTCCGAAAGAAGCTCCAGCTCAATTTTCGTCACCAGAAACATGGCTGACCATGCCAGTCCGGGGAGACTATAGAAGTAGGCGGGATCCAGGTGGTAGATGGTCTTCGCAGTTGCACGAAACACCTGGATCACGTCGGCGAGGAGCGTCACATCAAGTCTGAGGTAGGCGTCGTGGTAGTCTCCGAGATTTTGGCAATCCAGCTCGCGCCACATGGACTGAGCATGGTTATAGTCATCCTCAGAGATGCCCGAGCCTCGCAGTTTGCTATAGAAGTTTGCTCGAGGAGGAAGCGACGTCTCCGCAAACTTGGTAGAGTCGGTGACGTATTCGTAGGGGTAGACCCCCTTACGCCTGAAGAGACTGGCGTCCAAGTTCGGAAAATTCGCAGAGGTGATGAGCATTTTCTCGTCGCTAAGCTTCCCCGCGAGAGCATCGAGGCTGGCCGGGAGGAACCTCAGGGAGTCGAGGAAGCGAAGTTCGACGGTAGAGTCGGATTCTGGGATTCGAACCCATTTGCTCACACTGATGTAACGCTCCTCGTTCTGCGCCAGGACGTTGATTCGCTCGTTGTCGTACCCAAGATGCTTGATCAGGTGGTGAAAGTCGTACCCCGAGCCATTGTGAAAAAACACAGGGATGAAGCGCGGGTCCCAAGCCAAGCGGTTGCAGTCGTTGCACCAAGGACCAACATACCTACCGTTAAAGTGATCGTGGTGTCGGACTTTACAGTTGTTGGCGGTGTACTCCTCGACGCAGACAGGGCAAGTGATGGCCTCATCGTGTCTACGTTGATCGTCGGGGGACAGTGGGAGCATAGACTTGGGGGTCAACAGCACCTTCCCTATCTTGATAGCCTCGACAACCATCCTCTCGAGGAAGTGTTTGGCTGCGTCGAGACCACGGTACACGTAGGGCTCGGGGGCGATGTGTTGGTCTCGTCGTACCACAACGTATGCGAAACTGGATGCCTCGTGGAGTTGGTAAGGGGTAGTGGAAGAAACTTCGGGATCGGGATCGCAAGTAGACAGGGGTTTGAGGAAGGCCTCGAAATCCGCGATGATGATAGCAGGGTGCTCCACCATGGCACCGTGCATGTGGAAACGCTCCATGGTGCCAGGTTTGGGCAAGTCTGCCAACCCAGGTTCGTTGGCTTTGCAGTAGAGCTTGTGGTTAGCGAGCTTCTCGGCAGCGATGTTGCGGCCTCTGATGCGCTGGTAATCCTGCCGTTTTTGATTACGAAATTTAGACAAGCACCTGGGACAAACTTCTATGTGGTGTTCGTCTTTGCTCAGCTGGCTCGAAACAAGCCGAGAGAGGGAGCGGATGAGGGTGTAATGGTGGTGGGCCTTGTTCTTGATGAGTAGGAGATGGATTTCTCGAGCATCATTGTCCTCTACGTCGCTCACCCGGATAGGGTACACCACTTTTTTGTCGATGAGGCCATAAACATTGATGGCCAACCGAGGGTTGTGTGTACGGGCCTCGAACTTGCGAATGTCCGAGACCTCCACCGGGTAGCCAATCCCAGCAATGGCATCTTCCAGTTCTGGCTTGTAGGGTAGGTAGTGGTTAACTCGGTGTGGATGGTTTTTCCGGTCGACAGGGTGTAATGCTGCAAGCACAGACCAAACGAAGCACTTGGCGTCACTGTTCTGAATATTCAGGACAGCCTTCTTTGCCTCAATTGCTTCTGGTAAGGGGACGTAGCTGGAGGCGGAGAGAGGCACAAACTTGGAAAGTTTGACGCGCAGTTCGTGAGGCTCCCCACACAGCGAACCTCCCGAGCCCTTAGCTTCATGTTCTTCTTGCTTTGCCAGCAGCTCCTCGACAAACTTGTTGTAGATGACCTCGAGGTTGTCGACATCCGCCAGATGCAGCATCTTCGCCTTGGTGTTGTGGCAGAAGCTGTAAATTTCATCAGACGGTTTTTTGTACCAGCAACGAAGCGATGCGTAGAATTTAGTGGAGGAGTGCGTAGCCAGTGCATCGCCGAGGATGGAAATAATTTGCGCTTGCGCGTTCTCTAAAAAGCTACGCACGTCGCATGAGCCCTCCGAAATAAAAGGAAAGTCCTCTAACAAACGCTGGAAAGCAGACTGGTCTGCTTTTATCGCAGGCTTGACGCGTTTGGCGAGTGGTGCATTGATGGAGGCTGCTTCCGCCTTCCTCTTGGTTGAGCTGGTCGACAGTTGAGCCCCAGATGTATTTTTGCTTAAACAAGTAAGCTTATGTTTTTTGGCATACGCAATTGTGATGTGTTTATTGCATCCAGAACATAATTCGGTGGCAGCCAAATGCTTGCCTGGCGCGCAGGTGCGACAATGTCTTGCAAAATGTTCGCTTGATATAGTTTTTTCGCACACAGGGCAACTTTTCATAGAGCGCATTTTTTTGGGGTATGTTTATTTATATATGGGTGGTGTTGCCTTCCTCAAATATATGCTTTAATCAACTCTATAAAAAAAAAATTAAAAATATATATAAGAAAAATATAATTGTAGATAGAAAAAAAACACAATAAATATTGTATGCATGTGTAATTCTATTTAGCTTATTTTTGCTAGACACAAATCTTCTTCAGATTTTATTGCCCACTAATATATTTTTCTACCAATCTAGTAGATTGCACAAAAATTTTGTTGTTGTTGTTTTTACATGAGAAAATTAACAATAAAATTTTTTTATCATTTCAGATGCTGTCGAAACATCAAAAACACATACACATACACATACACACTAAAAAATAAGCATGCAACTTTATTTGTAACACACACACATACATTCTCCATCTTCATCAAAAAATATTATAATAAACATAATTATTTTTATCTATATCTCACAATAAAACTCTATATCCAAAAATATTACAACATCAAAATAACACTAGAGTCGTTAGTACACGTTGCATGCATTACGGAGGTCCTCTGTAGGGTTTCATGGAAGTTTGGGGAAAAAAAAAAACACGTGAAACTCTACAGAGGTGCGGCTATCTAGAACCGCAGCCATTAGAACCTTTTTGGGTTGGGCACCACGCACCCTGGCGGGGTTAGGGGCCAGGCATCCTAAAAACAACAATTATTATTTGTTTTTGCTTGCGTCACAATACAGGCACGCGCGCGCGCACGTGTGGCACATCGTTCGCGAGAGAGGTTTACAAAAGCCGTGTCCGGATTGGCAAGCGCTCCATCCTGTTCTCTCCCGTTGCTCTCGCGTGCACTCGAAGTCACGTCCAAGTCGTCCGAATCTGCATGTCCCCTTGTAGTACAGCTGTCACTTTTCCCGCCAGGTGTCAGCCCGAACTTCACCCACTGCGTGGGGCGCAAACAAACATGACAATGATTTCCACCTAACTACTCACATTAAAAATATAACACGCTATTTCATCATTTACGTTTTCTGCATTCATTATCGATAAAATATTAAAATATAACTGAGTTTTACATCCTCTAATCAGTAAATGTTGCCTGTACAAAATAAAAATTAGAATATGGCTGCCAAGCGCAGCATCACAGCGAGTTCAAGCGTGCATCTGTCGCGCCTCTCTGCTCTTCCCTCCGACTCCACGTCTACCGCAAATTCGGACAACAAAAATTAGCTGAGTCCCCGGATGTAACGGTGCAGGTGACATCTGCTGCTGATTCGGACGCAACCCCGGCCACCTCCACTAGTCAGTGTTGCCCATTCGTAGGTTAGCTTCGCTTGTAAAATATCACATGATGAAATATTCTTCAGGTAAGTTGGCAACATTGAACCGCAATTGATGTTACCAGTGTTGTCAACTTCTATTTGTAGGTTAGCTTCGCCTGTAAAATATCACATGGTGAAATATTCTTCAGGTGAGTTGGCAACATTGAACCGCAATTGATGTTACCAGTATTGCCAACTTCCATTTGTAGGTTAGCTTCGCCTGTAAAATAACATGTGGTGAAATATTCTTGGGGTGAGTTGGCAACACTGAATCGCAAATAATAGCGCAGAACCCGTGCACCTCCACTAATCAGTGTTGCCAACTCCCATTTGTAGGTTAGCTTCGCCTGTAAAATATCACATGGTGAAATATTCTTGGGGTGAGTTGGCAACACTGAATCACAAATAATAGCGCAGAACCCGTGCACCTCCACTAATCAGTGTTGGCAACTCCCATTTGTAGGTTAGCTTCGCCTGTGAAATATCACATGGTGAAATTTTCTTGGCGTGAGTTGGCAACACTGCGCCCGAAAATAGGGCTCGCAGTGTTGCCAGCTCCTTGCTTGAGGTTAGGTTAGACCCAAACACAAAAACCTTGGTGATTTTTTCGAGTAAGGGGTTGGCAACACTGCGAGCGCCACCGAGCGCCATTTTCGGGCGCAGAACCCGTGCCACTGTACTACTCTGTAAGTTAGCTTCGCCTGTAAAATATCACATGGTGAAATATTCTTGAGGTGAGTTGGCAACACTGAACCGCAATTGATGTTGCCAGTGTTGCCAACTCCCATTTGTAGGTTAGCTTCGCCTGTAAAATATCACATGGTGAAATATTCTTGGGGTGAGCTGGCAACACTGCGAGAAAATGGCGCTCATGCCTTACGAGAGAAATCCATTAAGGCGAGCGCCACCGAGCGCCATTTTCGGTTTCAGAACCCGTGCTCCTGTACTACTGCGGAACTGCTTTTGGAGCGATAATTGTTGAATTTTCATGTTCGGGGAAGACGAAAAAATGTTTATTTTTCCTTACTGTGTTGTGGGTACGCAGTGCGTACCTTGCGTATCCTGAATGCACGCCGCTGATAGATGTCAGTTTTGTTGTACTTGAATCTGTGTTCTCGAAAATAGTATAAAAGCGAGGATGTCGTGTAAGAAATCATCACACTTTTTCGCCACGGATCGACGAAGCTTTAAAATTAAAAAGAACTCCTCGGTGTTGTGCATACATCTTGGTATGGTAGTTCGGGGTGCAAGCTAGGCCTATGTGATCATAGGTACGCCAATAGCCATGCATTGATGATATGCACAATACTGCAAGCATTCTACGTTAAATAATAAAGCTAGCCTAAGGATTAATTTGGAAATAAAAGGCTAAAGAGCAAATATTGGCTCAGTTATCATTGCATATCTCTTGGTGTGGTAGTTCGGGGCGCAAGCTAGGTCTATGTGATCATAGGCTTGCCGATAGCCACGCATTGAGTTTATGCGTTTTAATTGAGTCAATTCATCGACAAAGCGAAATCCTCGTCTTCGTCTCAAGTATATTTGCATTATAATTGCAATAAATAAAGAATAACACCTTTCAGTTTATACATACTGCATTAATGTGGTTTTATTTCTCTGTGCTGTGAATATTGTCTTTGCCTAACACTATCCCTGTACCTGAGAGGAGTCTGTGTACTTCACCGAGTCTCATCGTTCACCACTGAGTATTATTAAGTTAATATTAATAGTATAATAATACGACGTGTCTAATTACAAGAACGTATCAAGTGGCAGCTCAACGTGTTGGCTCGATTTTGTAGTGTACAAGGGCAAGACAATTGTTTAAAGTTGAGATTCATTGTGCAAGAGCACTAAACTTTTATATTTGTAGAAAAGCACAGAACTGCTTCGTTCGAAATGGAAAGAAAACATTTGTGTAGCGCAAATAAAAATCTTGCTTCAAGTTCAGAGCTTAATGTTCCCGATTGTTGTCGGGACATTGATAAAGAAAGAACCACATTTGTGTGCAAGAAATGTACAAAGATTCTACATTATGAATGTTGTGGCTTAGTTATTGGAACTGAAAGCCACGAAGCTACCGATTTGGTTTGTAAAGATTGTGAATCATTGTCTACGGATAGTTCATCTGATCCATTAAATATGTTCAAAGCATTAAAAGCTATGATTGAAGGAATTAGCAATGATATTAGCAAACAGTCTGAAGCACTGAAAGCTGATATCTGCAAACAGTCTGAAACATTACAGACTGATATTAAACAGCAAGCTGATTCCATTAATAACTTGAAGGCTGATATTAGCAAACAGTCTGAAACATTACAGGCTGACATTAAACAGCAAGCTGATTCCATTAACGACTTGAAGGCTGATTTATGTAGACAATGTGCGCTATTAAAGGATGATATCGGTAAGCAGCACGATGAATCTATGAATGCTTTAAGAGCTGAAATGGCCTGTGAAATACAACAACTAAAGTCTGACAACGAGGAAACTAGGGCCCGATTCTCTGAAGAAATTCGGCAGGCTAGAGAGATGGACTTTGATGAGTTCCGGCGCAGCTTGGCAGCCGATGTTAATAAAGCCACGGAAAGTGTTCGCATCGATGTAGAGGATATTAATTCGAGACTCACTGAGGAGTGCAATAAGATTATTGAAAAGCAGCTGACGATGGAACAGATATTGGCCAAGGCCGAGACTGACAAAATACAGTTCCGGGCTGAGGTCCAAGAAAATATTAAAATTAGTCAGATTTCAGTAGTTGTGTCTCAAAGAAGCAAGGATATTGAGGAAATAAAGACTCAAGTAGAACAACTTACGAATCAGTTAGAGACTATGCACGTTTCCCAGCAAACAAAAACAGAAACTGGATCTCGAACAGCTGGACATCCGTCTGCAGTTGCTGAGAGTGCAGTGTTGCCAACCATTAACATTGAACTAAATGAAGCGATGGACAGAGCTGGTGGAGAGAGAACTAGAGAAGACAAACAAGTCTGTCGCCCACGAGTTACTGCTGATTCAAGAGCTAATGAAGTGGCATCTGCTGTTCCACCTACCTTTAGTCTTTCGGGCGATGACAGAGGTTACAGAGAGCGTGAATCTCGCAGGGCATGGCATCGTCCTTATGAAGAAGGGGCAAAGAGGAAACGTATAGAAAGGAAGAAATATCGCAGTTCCTCCTCTTCCAGCACCAGCTCTAACTCTCAGTATCAAGCGAATATCAGGAAGCGAACACAAAGGCATGGAAATGTTAGAAGCATGTCAGATGAGTCACCACCGCGAACTCAGCGATCAGCAACGACAGGAACCCCAAGGATGGCAGACCTTAATTCCTTATCCAAGTTCAAGGGAGACCTGGAAGCCCAGAATGCTGAACAGTATTTAAAAGAACTCAATATCAACTTTGATTTAATGCAAGTTCCATACAAATACTGATTGGAAATTATTCCTCGGTTATTCAAAGGCCAGGCTGAGCATTGGTTTCAAGCAAATCAGTTGGAGTTCAGGTCCTATTCTGATTTCTGCCGCCGTTTTCGCAAGCAATATGCTTCTGAAGAGGCCAAAGAGAGGCAGCTGACGGCAGTGAGATCTCGTAGATATTCAAAGCAGTCTGATATGAGTATGGAGGAATACGCTTGGTCCATCTACTCAGCCTACCGCAATCTGTCTGTTCGTTATGTAGAACCAGAGATAGTGAACTTAATCATCTCCCAGCTACCATATAGAGCCCACAGTTTGAGTTTGGCTAATTCTCCTCGAACTGTACGACAGCTTGCTGATTTTTTGAAAAGATTCGAGGTGCTTGAGGAGCAGGACAGTTGGAAGCCGGTGTGGAATAGAGAAGGTGCTGGTCAGGGAAATGCTCCTAGGCAAAATAGAATTGGAAACCAACCCCACCGGGTCAGACAAGTTACGCAGAACCATACAAATGGTTATTCCAATTACAACAGGCGGCGTAATCCTCCAAGAAGGGATGGCAGGAACAACTACGCACATGGGCAGCATCATTCCAGATCTGATCCAGAAGACCATTCCCGTGACTCTTCAAGTAACGCTTCTGAACCCAGTAACTTCAGAGCGACGACGCCTCCGTTTGAACCTTCTGCTTCACGTTTGACAAACGAGCAACGTCAAAGCGTCGACATAACAAGAGACTTTTGTTGGGCACCATCGACTAGTGCTAATCCGAATGGTATGCAGTCGGATTTAGCCAGTCGCCCAACGTGAATTCTTCGTTCCCGATCACGGTTGGGCTAAGATCTTGGACTTCTCTGGGAACAGATGATAGCGTTATAAATAGTGAAGATAATCATCTTTTTGTTGTGCTGACTCTCAAAGAAGGAGAACAAAGTTTAGATAGAGCACTACAACAAGCAGTTAGAAAGGAAAATTTACCCAGGGCTCCGTTAATTAAAGCAACTGTAACCGGAGTTGATTTTATTTGTGTACTGGACACTGGCAGCGAATGTAATCTCATGAGCTACGCTATTTGGAAGAAGATTAAAGAGAAGCTGCCGTCATTGCAGTTACAAACATGTCCAGATGTTAGGCTGACTGATTTCACTGGGAGAAACAAAACTAGAGTTGTGGTATGTAGACAAGTATATTTGGAGATTGCTGGAAGAAATTTATTGGAGGACATGTTTGTCTTGAAAGGTCTCGAGGCTGACTTTATTTTGGGCTACCTATTCCTCAGGAAATATGAAGCAGGAATTGACCTACAGCGCGATAAGTTATCCCTCACCGTAGATGGAGTTCCAGTAGAGCAGGACCTCGTGAATAATGGATCTTTGACAGGGACGTATGTAAGAAAAGTCCGTGAAGATTCCCATGTCGATCAGTGGGTGGCTAGTCCTGACGACATTCTTCAGAAGGTCAATGCGAATGAGATTTTATGCGAAAGGGGTAGAAACCAATTGAAAGAAGTCTTATTGAAGCATAGAGATGTATTTTCCGAGAGACCAGGTACTATTAACAACTTCCAGTGTGAGATTGAACTCACCACCACAGAACCTGTGTATCGATCTCCATATCCCATACCTATAGCAAAAAGGAAACTCCTGGAGGAAGAACTGATAAAAGTGGAAACAATGAGATGTTACTGTGCCTTGAAATTTATCTTGTATGAGCACCTTAATTTTTGGTGAGCCTGATGGTAACATACGCCTGCAGTCGTCTTGCTAATTAATTATTCTATTTCTGAAACAACTGGATATTCGCTTGCTGAACTATTCTTCAATCATCCTATACCCAGAGAGATCCTAACACATTTCAATTGGCCCGAATGGGAAGAAGCCCAACCAGATTGGAAGTCCAAATTATTCTTAGCCCCAGTCAGGGAGAAGAAGAAACTGTCGAAGAATATAAAACAGAAGGGAAACGCCAAGACATTGACAGTTGGAGACTTCGTGATGGTTAAAAACCATTCCTTAAGCTCCTCACTAGATAGGACCATTCAAAAGTTATTTATGTTGTGGATAGGACCTTATCTAGTGGACAAAGTGGAAAATAATGTTGTGACATTGCTAATTCCAAAGACTAAAGAATTATATGGTAAGGTTAACTTGGATAACCTAAAACTGGTGCGTTTTTTGGAGGATAAAAAGAAAGAGTTTGTACTTTAAAAACTAAGTTTCCTCCAGGTAGATGACTTCCTTCCTGAAACTTAGTTTCCGAAAGGAAGGGGCAGATGATATGATCCACATTTTTATGTGACGTCACCAGAAGAAGATATGTCACTAATGTATTTATTTTTGTAAAAGAAAGCGTAATTTCTTTGTTATTACATGTAATAATGCACCTTGTTTGTAATGTATATGTTTTGTTTATTGTTTATTGTATTTTATGCTACATTATGGGTAATTTAATGTATCTTTGTTTGAGAGAGTGCACTATACGAATTTGTATTTCTAAACATGCATAGATGTCAGTTTTGTTGGTAGTAACCTTTTGTAGATAGTGAGTGATTCATCTGTACTTGAATCTGTGTTCTCGAAAATAGTATTAAAAGCGAGGATGTCCTGTAAGAAATCATCACACTTTTTCGCCACGGATCGACGAAGCTTTTAAAATTAAAAAGAACTCCTCGGTGTTGTGCATACATCTTGGTATGGTAGTTCGGGGCACAAGCTAGGCCTATGTGATCATAGGTACGCCAATAGCCATGCATTGATGATATGCACAATACTGCAACCATTCTACGTTAAATAATAAAGGATTAATTTGGAAATAAAAGGCTAAAGAGCAAATATTGGCTCAGTTATCATTGCATATCTCTTGGTGTGGTAGTTCGGGGCGCAAGCTAGGTCTATGTGATCATAGGCTTGCCGATAGCCAGGCATTGAGTTTATGCGTTTTAATTGAGTCAATTCATCGACAAAGCGAAATCCTCGCCTTCATCTCAAATATATTTGCATTATAATTGCAATAAATAAAGAATAACACCTTTCAGTTTATACATACTGCAGTAATGTGGTTTTATTTCTCTGTGCTGTGAATATTGTCTTTGCCTAACACTATCCCTGTACCTGAGAGGAGTCTGTGTACTTCACCGAGTCTCATCGTTCACCACTGAGTATTATTAAGTTAATATTAATAGTATAATAATACGACGTGTCTAATTACAAGAACGTATCAAGTGGCAGCTCAACGTGTTGGCTCGATTTTGTAGTGTACAAGGGCAAGACAATTGTTTAAAGTTGAGATTCATTGTGCAAGAGCACTAAACTTTTATATTTGTAGAAAAGCACAGAACTGCTTCGTTCGAAATGGAAAGAAAACATTTGTGTAGCGCAAATAAAAATCTTGCTTCAAGTTCAGAGCTTAATGTTCCCGATTGTTGTCGGGACATTGATAAAGAAAGAACCACATTTGTGTGCAAGAAATGTACAAAGATTCTACATTATGAATGTTGTGGCTTAGTTATTGGAACTGAAAGCCACGAAGCTACCGATTTGGTTTGTAAAGATTGTGAATCATTGTCTACGGATAGTTCATCTGATCCATTAAATATGTTCAAAGCATTAAAAGCTATGATTGAAGGAATTAGCAATGATATTAGCAAACAGTCTGAAGCACTGAAAGCTGATATCTGCAAACAGTCTGAAACATTACAGACTGATATTAAACAGCAAGCTGATTCCATTAATAACTTGAAGGCTGATATTAGCAAACAGTCTGAAACATTACAGGCTGACATTAAACAGCAAGCTGATTCCATTAACGACTTGAAGGCTGATTTATGTAGACAATGTGCGCTATTAAAGGATGATATCGGTAAGCAGCACGATGAATCTATGAATGCTTTAAGAGCTGAAATGGCCTGTGAAATACAACAACTAAAGTCTGACAACGAGGAAACTAGGGCCCGATTCTCTGAAGAAATTCGGCAGGCTAGAGAGATGGACTTTGATGAGTTCCGGCGCAGCTTGGCAGCCGATGTTAATAAAGCCACGGAAAGTGTTCGCATCGATGTAGAGGATATTAATTCGAGACTCACTGAGGAGTGCAATAAGATTATTGAAAAGCAGCTGACGATGGAACAGATATTGGCCAAGGCCGAGACTGACAAAATACAGTTCCGGGCTGAGGTCCAAGAAAATATTAAAATTAGTCAGATTTCAGTAGTTGTGTCTCAAAGAAGCAAGGATATTGAGGAAATAAAGACTCAAGTAGAACAACTTACGAATCAGTTAGAGACTATGCACGTTTCCCAGCAAACAAAAACAGAAACTGGATCTCGAACAGCTGGACATCCGTCTGCAGTTGCTGAGAGTGCAGTGTTGCCAACCATTAACATTGAACTAAATGAAGCGATGGACAGAGCTGGTGGAGAGAGAACTAGAGAAGACAAACAAGTCTGTCGCCCACGAGTTACTGCTGATTCAAGAGCTAATGAAGTGGCATCTGCTGTTCCACCTACCTTTAGTCTTTCGGGCGATGACAGAGGTTACAGAGAGCGTGAATCTCGCAGGGCATGGCATCGTCCTTATGAAGAAGGGGCAAAGAGGAAACGTATAGAAAGGAAGAAATATCGCAGTTCCTCCTCTTCCAGCACCAGCTCTAACTCTCAGTATCAAGCGAATATCAGGAAGCGAACACAAAGGCATGGAAATGTTAGAAGCATGTCAGATGAGTCACCACCGCGAACTCAGCGATCAGCAACGACAGGAACCCCAAGGATGGCAGACCTTAATTCCTTATCCAAGTTCAAGGGAGACCTGGAAGCCCAGAATGCTGAACAGTATTTAAAAGAACTCAATATCAACTTTGATTTAATGCAAGTTCCATACAAATACTGATTGGAAATTATTCCTCGGTTATTCAAAGGCCAGGCTGAGCATTGGTTTCAAGCAAATCAGTTGGAGTTCAGGTCCTATTCTGATTTCTGCCGCCGTTTTCGCAAGCAATATGCTTCTGAAGAGGCCAAAGAGAGGCAGCTGACGGCAGTGAGATCTCGTAGATATTCAAAGCAGTCTGATATGAGTATGGAGGAATACGCTTGGTCCATCTACTCAGCCTACCGCAATCTGTCTGTTCGTTATGTAGAACCAGAGATAGTGAACTTAATCATCTCCCAGCTACCATATAGAGCCCACAGTTTGAGTTTGGCTAATTCTCCTCGAACTGTACGACAGCTTGCTGATTTTTTGAAAAGATTCGAGGTGCTTGAGGAGCAGGACAGTTGGAAGCCGGTGTGGAATAGAGAAGGTGCTGGTCAGGGAAATGCTCCTAGGCAAAATAGAATTGGAAACCAACCCCACCGGGTCAGACAAGTTACGCAGAACCATACAAATGGTTATTCCAATTACAACAGGCGGCGTAATCCTCCAAGAAGGGATGGCAGGAACAACTACGCACATGGGCAGCATCATTCCAGATCTGATCCAGAAGACCATTCCCGTGACTCTTCAAGTAACGCTTCTGAACCCAGTAACTTCAGAGCGACGACGCCTCCGTTTGAACCTTCTGCTTCACGTTTGACAAACGAGCAACGTCAAAGCGTCGACATAACAAGAGACTTTTGTTGGGCACCATCGACTAGTGCTAATCCGAATGGTATGCAGTCGGATTTAGCCAGTCGCCCAACGTGAATTCTTCGTTCCCGATCACGGTTGGGCTAAGATCTTGGACTTCTCTGGGAACAGATGATAGCGTTATAAATAGTGAAGATAATCATCTTTTTGTTGTGCTGACTCTCAAAGAAGGAGAACAAAGTTTAGATAGAGCACTACAACAAGCAGTTAGAAAGGAAAATTTACCCAGGGCTCCGTTAATTAAAGCAACTGTAACCGGAGTTGATTTTATTTGTGTACTGGACACTGGCAGCGAATGTAATCTCATGAGCTACGCTATTTGGAAGAAGATTAAAGAGAAGCTGCCGTCATTGCAGTTACAAACATGTCCAGATGTTAGGCTGACTGATTTCACTGGGAGAAACAAAACTAGAGTTGTGGTATGTAGACAAGTATATTTGGAGATTGCTGGAAGAAATTTATTGGAGGACATGTTTGTCTTGAAAGGTCTCGAGGCTGACTTTATTTTGGGCTACCTATTCCTCAGGAAATATGAAGCAGGAATTGACCTACAGCGCGATAAGTTATCCCTCACCGTAGATGGAGTTCCAGTAGAGCAGGACCTCGTGAATAATGGATCTTTGACAGGGACGTATGTAAGAAAAGTCCGTGAAGATTCCCATGTCGATCAGTGGGTGGCTAGTCCTGACGACATTCTTCAGAAGGTCAATGCGAATGAGATTTTATGCGAAAGGGGTAGAAACCAATTGAAAGAAGTCTTATTGAAGCATAGAGATGTATTTTCCGAGAGACCAGGTACTATTAACAACTTCCAGTGTGAGATTGAACTCACCACCACAGAACCTGTGTATCGATCTCCATATCCCATACCTATAGCAAAAAGGAAACTCCTGGAGGAAGAACTGATAAAAGTGGAAACAATGAGATGTTACTGTGCCTTGAAATTTATCTTGTATGAGCACCTTAATTTTTGGTGAGCCTGATGGTAACATACGCCTGCAGTCGTCTTGCTAATTAATTATTCTATTTCTGAAACAACTGGATATTCGCTTGCTGAACTATTCTTCAATCATCCTATACCCAGAGAGATCCTAACACATTTCAATTGGCCCGAATGGGAAGAAGCCCAACCAGATTGGAAGTCCAAATTATTCTTAGCCCCAGTCAGGGAGAAGAAGAAACTGTCGAAGAATATAAAACAGAAGGGAAACGCCAAGACATTGACAGTTGGAGACTTCGTGATGGTTAAAAACCATTCCTTAAGCTCCTCACTAGATAGGACCATTCAAAAGTTATTTATGTTGTGGATAGGACCTTATCTAGTGGACAAAGTGGAAAATAATGTTGTGACATTGCTAATTCCAAAGACTAAAGAATTATATGGTAAGGTTAACTTGGATAACCTAAAACTGGTGCGTTTTTTGGAGGATAAAAAGAAAGAGTTTGTACTTTAAAAACTAAGTTTCCTCCAGGTAGATGACTTCCTTCCTGAAACTTAGTTTCCGAAAGGAAGGGGCAGATGATATGATCCACATTTTTATGTGACGTCACCAGAAGAAGATATGTCACTAATGTATTTATTTTTGTAAAAGAAAGCGTAATTTCTTTGTTATTACATGTAATAATGCACCTTGTTTGTAATGTATATGTTTTGTTTATTGTTTATTGTATTTTATGCTACATTATGGGTAATTTAATGTATCTTTGTTTGAGAGAGTGCACTATACGAATTTGTATTTCTAAACATGCATAGATGTCAGTTTTGTTGGTAGTAACCTTTTGTAGATAGTGAGTGATTCATCTGTACTTGAATCTGTGTTCTCGAAAATAGTATTAAAAGCGAGGATGTCCTGTAAGAAATCATCACACTTTTTCGCCACGGATCGACGAAGCTTTTAAAATTAAAAAGAACTCCTCGGTGTTGTGCATACATCTTGGTATGGTAGTTCGGGGCACAAGCTAGGCCTATGTGATCATAGGTACGCCAATAGCCATGCATTGATGATATGCACAATACTGCAACCATTCTACGTTAAATAATAAAGGATTAATTTGGAAATAAAAGGCTAAAGAGCAAATATTGGCTCAGTTATCATTGCATATCTCTTGGTGTGGTAGTTCGGGGCGCAAGCTAGGTCTATGTGATCATAGGCTTGCCGATAGCCAGGCATTGAGTTTATGCGTTTTAATTGAGTCAATTCATCGACAAAGCGAAATCCTCGCCTTCATCTCAAATATATTTGCATTATAATTGCAATAAATAAAGAATAACACCTTTCAGTTTATACATACTGCAGTAATGTGGTTTTATTTCTCTGTGCTGTGAATATTGTCTTTGCCTAACACTATCCCTGTACCTGAGAGGAGTCTGTGTACTTCACCGAGTCTCATCGTTCACCACTGAGTATTATTAAGTTAATATTAATAGTATAATAATACGACGTGTCTAATTACAAGAACGTATCAAGTGGCAGCTCAACGTGTTGGCTCGATTTTGTAGTGTACAAGGGCAAGACAATTGTTTAAAGTTGAGATTCATTGTGCAAGAGCACTAAACTTTTATATTTGTAGAAAAGCACAGAACTGCTTCGTTCGAAATGGAAAGAAAACATTTGTGTAGCGCAAATAAAAATCTTGCTTCAAGTTCAGAGCTTAATGTTCCCGATTGTTGTCGGGACATTGATAAAGAAAGAACCACATTTGTGTGCAAGAAATGTACAAAGATTCTACATTATGAATGTTGTGGCTTAGTTATTGGAACTGAAAGCCACGAAGCTACCGATTTGGTTTGTAAAGATTGTGAATCATTGTCTACGGATAGTTCATCTGATCCATTAAATATGTTCAAAGCATTAAAAGCTATGATTGAAGGAATTAGCAATGATATTAGCAAACAGTCTGAAGCACTGAAAGCTGATATCTGCAAACAGTCTGAAACATTACAGACTGATATTAAACAGCAAGCTGATTCCATTAATAACTTGAAGGCTGATATTAGCAAACAGTCTGAAACATTACAGGCTGACATTAAACAGCAAGCTGATTCCATTAACGACTTGAAGGCTGATTTATGTAGACAATGTGCGCTATTAAAGGATGATATCGGTAAGCAGCACGATGAATCTATGAATGCTTTAAGAGCTGAAATGGCCTGTGAAATACAACAACTAAAGTCTGACAACGAGGAAACTAGGGCCCGATTCTCTGAAGAAATTCGGCAGGCTAGAGAGATGGACTTTGATGAGTTCCGGCGCAGCTTGGCAGCCGATGTTAATAAAGCCACGGAAAGTGTTCGCATCGATGTAGAGGATATTAATTCGAGACTCACTGAGGAGTGCAATAAGATTATTGAAAAGCAGCTGACGATGGAACAGATATTGGCCAAGGCCGAGACTGACAAAATACAGTTCCGGGCTGAGGTCCAAGAAAATATTAAAATTAGTCAGATTTCAGTAGTTGTGTCTCAAAGAAGCAAGGATATTGAGGAAATAAAGACTCAAGTAGAACAACTTACGAATCAGTTAGAGACTATGCACGTTTCCCAGCAAACAAAAACAGAAACTGGATCTCGAACAGCTGGACATCCGTCTGCAGTTGCTGAGAGTGCAGTGTTGCCAACCATTAACATTGAACTAAATGAAGCGATGGACAGAGCTGGTGGAGAGAGAACTAGAGAAGACAAACAAGTCTGTCGCCCACGAGTTACTGCTGATTCAAGAGCTAATGAAGTGGCATCTGCTGTTCCACCTACCTTTAGTCTTTCGGGCGATGACAGAGGTTACAGAGAGCGTGAATCTCGCAGGGCATGGCATCGTCCTTATGAAGAAGGGGCAAAGAGGAAACGTATAGAAAGGAAGAAATATCGCAGTTCCTCCTCTTCCAGCACCAGCTCTAACTCTCAGTATCAAGCGAATATCAGGAAGCGAACACAAAGGCATGGAAATGTTAGAAGCATGTCAGATGAGTCACCACCGCGAACTCAGCGATCAGCAACGACAGGAACCCCAAGGATGGCAGACCTTAATTCCTTATCCAAGTTCAAGGGAGACCTGGAAGCCCAGAATGCTGAACAGTATTTAAAAGAACTCAATATCAACTTTGATTTAATGCAAGTTCCATACAAATACTGATTGGAAATTATTCCTCGGTTATTCAAAGGCCAGGCTGAGCATTGGTTTCAAGCAAATCAGTTGGAGTTCAGGTCCTATTCTGATTTCTGCCGCCGTTTTCGCAAGCAATATGCTTCTGAAGAGGCCAAAGAGAGGCAGCTGACGGCAGTGAGATCTCGTAGATATTCAAAGCAGTCTGATATGAGTATGGAGGAATACGCTTGGTCCATCTACTCAGCCTACCGCAATCTGTCTGTTCGTTATGTAGAACCAGAGATAGTGAACTTAATCATCTCCCAGCTACCATATAGAGCCCACAGTTTGAGTTTGGCTAATTCTCCTCGAACTGTACGACAGCTTGCTGATTTTTTGAAAAGATTCGAGGTGCTTGAGGAGCAGGACAGTTGGAAGCCGGTGTGGAATAGAGAAGGTGCTGGTCAGGGAAATGCTCCTAGGCAAAATAGAATTGGAAACCAACCCCACCGGGTCAGACAAGTTACGCAGAACCATACAAATGGTTATTCCAATTACAACAGGCGGCGTAATCCTCCAAGAAGGGATGGCAGGAACAACTACGCACATGGGCAGCATCATTCCAGATCTGATCCAGAAGACCATTCCCGTGACTCTTCAAGTAACGCTTCTGAACCCAGTAACTTCAGAGCGACGACGCCTCCGTTTGAACCTTCTGCTTCACGTTTGACAAACGAGCAACGTCAAAGCGTCGACATAACAAGAGACTTTTGTTGGGCACCATCGACTAGTGCTAATCCGAATGGTATGCAGTCGGATTTAGCCAGTCGCCCAACGTGAATTCTTCGTTCCCGATCACGGTTGGGCTAAGATCTTGGACTTCTCTGGGAACAGATGATAGCGTTATAAATAGTGAAGATAATCATCTTTTTGTTGTGCTGACTCTCAAAGAAGGAGAACAAAGTTTAGATAGAGCACTACAACAAGCAGTTAGAAAGGAAAATTTACCCAGGGCTCCGTTAATTAAAGCAACTGTAACCGGAGTTGATTTTATTTGTGTACTGGACACTGGCAGCGAATGTAATCTCATGAGCTACGCTATTTGGAAGAAGATTAAAGAGAAGCTGCCGTCATTGCAGTTACAAACATGTCCAGATGTTAGGCTGACTGATTTCACTGGGAGAAACAAAACTAGAGTTGTGGTATGTAGACAAGTATATTTGGAGATTGCTGGAAGAAATTTATTGGAGGACATGTTTGTCTTGAAAGGTCTCGAGGCTGACTTTATTTTGGGCTACCTATTCCTCAGGAAATATGAAGCAGGAATTGACCTACAGCGCGATAAGTTATCCCTCACCGTAGATGGAGTTCCAGTAGAGCAGGACCTCGTGAATAATGGATCTTTGACAGGGACGTATGTAAGAAAAGTCCGTGAAGATTCCCATGTCAATCAGTGGGTGGCTAGTCCTGACGACATTCTTCAGAAGGTCAATGCGAATGAGATTTTATGCGAAAGGGGTAGAAACCAATTGAAAGAAGTCTTATTGAAGCATAGAGATGTATTTTCCGAGAGACCAGGTACTATTAACAACTTCCAGTGTGAGATTGAACTCACCACCACAGAACCTGTGTATCGATCTCCATATCCCATACCTATAGCAAAAAGGAAACTCCTGGAGGAAGAACTGATAAAAGTGGAAACAATGAGATGTTACTGTGCCTTGAAATTTATCTTGTATGAGCACCTTAATTTTTGGTGAGCCTGATGGTAACATACGCCTGCAGTCGTCTTGCTAATTAATTATTCTATTTCTGAAACAACTGGATATTCGCTGCTGAACTATTCTTCAATCATCCTATACCCAGAGAGATCCTAACACATTTCAATTGGCCCGAATGGGAAGAAGCCCAACCAGATTGGAAGTCCAAATTATTCTTAGCCCCAGTCAGGGAGAAGAAGAAACTGTCGAAGAATATAAAACAGAAGGGAAACGCCAAGACATTGACAGTTGGAGACTTCGTGATGGTTAAAAACCATTCCTTAAGCTCCTCACTAGATAGGACCATTCAAAAGTTATTTATGTTGTGGATAGGACCTTATCTAGTGGACAAAGTGGAAAATAATGTTGTGACATTGCTAATTCCAAAGACTAAAGAATTATATGGTAAGGTTAACTTGGATAACCTAAAACTGGTGCGTTTTTTGGAGGATAAAAAGAAAGAGTTTGTACTTTAAAAACTAAGTTTCCTCCAGGTAGATGACTTCCTTCCTGAAACTTAGTTTCCGAAAGGAAGGGGCAGATGATATGATCCACATTTTTATGTGACGTCACCAGAAGAAGATATGTCACTAATGTATTTATTTTTGTAAAAGAAAGCGTAATTTCTTTGTTATTACATGTAATAATGCACCTTGTTTGTAATGTATATGTTTTGTTTATTGTTTATTGTATTTTATGCTACATTATGGGTAATTTAATGTATCTTTGTTTGAGAGAGTGCACTATACGAATTTGTATTTCTAAACATGCATAGATGTCAGTTTTGTTGGTAGTAACCTTTTGTAGATAGTGAGTGATTCATCTGTACTTGAATCTGTGTTCTCGAAAATAGTATTAAAAGCGAGGATGTCCTGTAAGAAATCATCACACTTTTTCGCCACGGATCGACGAAGCTTTTAAAATTAAAAAGAACTCCTCGGTGTTGTGCATACATCTTGGTATGGTAGTTCGGGGCACAAGCTAGGCCTATGTGATCATAGGTACGCCAATAGCCATGCATTGATGATATGCACAATACTGCAACCATTCTACGTTAAATAATAAAGGATTAATTTGGAAATAAAAGGCTAAAGAGCAAATATTGGCTCAGTTATCATTGCATATCTCTTGGTGTGGTAGTTCGGGGCGCAAGCTAGGTCTATGTGATCATAGGCTTGCCGATAGCCAGGCATTGAGTTTATGCGTTTTAATTGAGTCAATTCATCGACAAAGCGAAATCCTCGCCTTCATCTCAAATATATTTGCATTATAATTGCAATAAATAAAGAATAACACCTTTCAGTTTATACATACTGCAGTAATGTGGTTTTATTTCTCTGTGCTGTGAATATTGTCTTTGCCTAACACTATCCCTGTACCTGAGAGGAGTCTGTGTACTTCACCGAGTCTCATCGTTCACCACTGAGTATTATTAAGTTAATATTAATAGTATAATAATACGACGTGTCTAATTACAAGAACGTATCAAGTGGCAGCTCAACGTGTTGGCTCGATTTTGTAGTGTACAAGGGCAAGACAATTGTTTAAAGTTGAGATTCATTGTGCAAGAGCACTAAACTTTTATATTTGTAGAAAAGCACAGAACTGCTTCGTTCGAAATGGAAAGAAAACATTTGGAACAGATATTGGCCGAGGCCGAGACTGACAAAATACAGTTCCGGGCTGAGGTCCAAGAAAATATTAAAATTAGTCAGATTTCAGTAGTTGTGTCTCAAAGAAGCAAGGATATTGAGGAAATAAAGACTCAAGTAGAACAACTTACGAATCAGTTAGAGACTATGCACGTTTCCCAGCAAACAAAAACAGAAACTGGATCTCGAACAGCTGGACATCCGTCTGCAGTTGCTGAGAGTGCAGTGTTGCCAACCATTAACATTGAACTAAATGAAGCGATGGACAGAGCCAGTGGAGAGAGAACTAGAGAAGACAAACAAGTCTGTCGCCCACGAGTTACTGCTGATTCAAGAGCTAATGAAGTGGCATCTGCTGTTCCACCTACCTTTAGTCTTTCGGGCGATGACAGAGGTTACAGAGAGCGTGAATCTCGCAGGGCATGGCATCGTCCTTATGAAGAAGGGGCAAAGAGGAAACGTATAGAAAGGAAGAAATATCGCAGTTCCTCCTCTTCCAGCACCAGCTCTAACTCTCAGTATCAAGCGAATATCAGGAAGCGAACACAAAGGCATGGAAATGTTAGAAGCAAGCCAGATGAGTCACCACCGCGAACTCAGCGATCAGCAACGACAGGAACCCCAAGGATGGCAGACCTTAATTCCTTATCCAAGTTCAAGGGAGACCTGGAAGCCCAGAATGCTGAACAGTATTTAAAAGAACTCAATATCAACTTTGATTTAATGCAAGTTCCATACAAATACTGATTGGAAATTATTCCTCGGTTATTCAAAGGCCAGGCTGAGCATTGGTTTCAAGCAAATCAGTTGGAGTTCAGGTCCTATTCTGATTTCTGCCGCCGTTTTCGCAAGCAATATGCTTCTGAAGAGGCCAAAGAGAGGCAGCTGACGGCAGTGAGATCTCGCAGATATTCAAAGCAGTCTGATATGAGTATGGAGGAATACGCTTGGTCCATCTACTCAGCCTACCGCAATCTGTCTGCCCATTATGTAGAACCAGAGATAGTGAACTTAATCATCTCCCAGCTACCATATAGAGCCCACAGTTTGAGTTTGGCTAATTCTCCTCGAACTGTACGATAGCTTGCTGATTTTTTGAAAAGATTCGAGGTGCTTGAGGAGCAGGACAGTTGGAAGCCGGTGTGGAATAGAGAAGGTGCTGGTCAGGGAAATGCTCCTAGGCAAAATAGAATTGGAAACCAACCCCACCGGGTCAGACAAGTTACGCAGAACCATACAAATGGTTATTCCAATTACAACAGGCGGCGTAATCCTCCAAGAAGGGATGGCAGGAACAACTACGCACATGGGCAGCATCGTTCCAGATCTGATCCAGAAGACCATTCCCGTGACTCTTCAAGTAACGCTTCTGAACCCAGTAACTTCAGAGCGACGACGCCTCCGTTTGAACCTTCTGCTTCACGTTTGACAAACGAGCAACGTCAAAGCGTCGACATAACAAGAGACTTTTGTTGGGCACCATCGACTAGTGCTAATCCGAATGGTATGCAGTCGGATTTAGCCAGTCGCCCAACGTGAATTCTTCGTTCCCGATCACGGTTGGGCTAAGATCTTGGACTTCTCTGGGAACAGATGATAGCGTTATAAATAGTGAAGATAATCATCTTTTTGTTGTGCTGACTCTCAAAGAAGGAGAACAAAGTTTAGATAGAGCACTACAACAAGCAGTTAGAAAGGAAAATTTACCCAGGGCTCCGTTAATTAAAGCAACTGTAACCGGAGTTGATTTTATTTGTGTACTGGACACTGGCAGCGAATGTAATCTCATGAGCTACGCTATTTGGAAGAAGATTAAAGAGAAGCTGCCGTCATTGCAGTTACAAACATGTCCAGATGTTAGGCTGACTGATTTCACTGGGAGAAACAAAACTAGAGTTGTGGTATGTAGACAAGTATATTTGGAGATTGCTGGAAGAAATTTATTGGAGGACATGTTTGTCTTGAAAGGTCTCGAGGCTGACTTTATTTTGGGCTACCTATTCCTCAGGAAATATGAAGCAGGAATTGACCTACAGCGCGATAAGTTATCCCTCACCGTAGATGGAGTTCCAGTAGAGCAGGACCTCGTGAATAATGGATCTTTGACAGGGACGTATGTAAGAAAAGTCCGTGAAGATTCCCATGTCGATCAGTGGGTGGCTAGTCCTGACGACATTCTTCAGAAGGTCAATGCGAATGAGATTTTATGCGAAAGGGGTAGAAACCAATTGAAAGAAGTCTTATTGAAGCATAGAGATGTATTTTCCGAGAGACCAGGTACTATTAACAACTTCCAGTGTGAGATTGAACTCACCACCACAGAACCTGTGTATCGATCTCCATATCCCATACCTATAGCAAAAAGGAAACTCCTGGAGGAAGAACTGATAAAAGTGGAAACAATGAGATGTTACTGTGCCTTGAAATTTATCTTGTATGAGCACCTTAATTTTTGGTGAGCCTGATGGTAACATACGCCTGCAGTCGTCTTGCTAATTAATTATTCTATTTCTGAAACAACTGGATATTCGCTTGCTGAACTATTCTTCAATCATCCTATACCCAGAGAGATCCTAACACATTTCAATTGGCCCGAATGGGAAGAAGCCCAACCAGATTGGAAGTCCAAATTATTCTTAGCCCCAGTCAGGGAGAAGAAGAAACTGTCGAAGAATATAAAACAGAAGGGAAACGCCAAGACATTGACAGTTGGAGACTTCGTGATGGTTAAAAACCATTCCTTAAGCTCCTCACTAGATAGGACCATTCAAAAGTTATTTATGTTGTGGATAGGACCTTATCTAGTGGACAAAGTGGAAAATAATGTTGTGACATTGCTAATTCCAAAGACTAAAGAATTATATGGTAAGGTTAACTTGGATAACCTAAAACTGGTGCGTTTTTTGGAGGATAAAAAGAAAGAGTTTGTACTTTAAAAACTAAGTTTCCTCCAGGTAGATGACTTCCTTCCTGAAACTTAGTTTCCGAAAGGAAGGGGCAGATGATATGATCCACATTTTTATGTGACGTCACCAGAAGAAGATATGTCACTAATGTATTTATTTTTGTAAAAGAAAGCGTAATTTCTTTGTTATTACATGTAATAATGCACCTTGCTTGTAATGTATATGTTTTGTTTATTGTTTATTGTATTTTATGCTACATTATGGGTAATTTAATGTATCTTTGTTTGAGAGAGTGCACTATACGAATTTGTATTTCTAAACATGCATAGATGTCAGTTTTGTTGGTAGTAACCTTTTGTAGATAGTGAGTGATTCATCTGTACTTGAATCTGTGTTCTCGAAAATAGTATTAAAAGCGAGGATGTCCTGTAAGAAATCATCACACTTTTTCGCCACGGATCGACGAAGCTTTTAAAATTAAAAAGAACTCCTCGGTGTTGTGCATACATCTTGGTATGGTAGTTCGGGGCACAAGCTAGGCCTATGTGATCATAGGTACGCCAATAGCCATGCATTGATGATATGCACAATACTGCAACCATTCTACGTTAAATAATAAAGGATTAATTTGGAAATAAAAGGCTAAAGAGCAAATATTGGCTCAGTTATCATTGCATATCTCTTGGTGTGGTAGTTCGGGGCGCAAGCTAGGTCTATGTGATCATAGGCTTGCCGATAGCCAGGCATTGAGTTTATGCGTTTTAATTGAGTCAATTCATCGACAAAGCGAAATCCTCGCCTTCATCTCAAATATATTTGCATTATAATTGCAATAAATAAAGAATAACACCTTTCAGTTTATACATACTGCAGTAATGTGGTTTTATTTCTCTGTGCTGTGAATATTGTCTTTGCCTAACACTATCCCTGTACCTGAGAGGAGTCTGTGTACTTCACCGAGTCTCATCGTTCACCACTGAGTATTATTAAGTTAATATTAATAGTATAATAATACGACGTGTCTAATTACAAGAACGTATCAAGTGGCAGCTCAACGTGTTGGCTCGATTTTGTAGTGTACAAGGGCAAGACAATTGTTTAAAGTTGAGATTCATTGTGCAAGAGCACTAAACTTTTATATTTGTAGAAAAGCACAGAACTGCTTCGTTCGAAATGGAAAGAAAACATTTGTGTAGCGCAAATAAAAATCTTGCTTCAAGTTCAGAGCTTAATGTTCCCGATTGTTGTCGGGACATTGATAAAGAAAGAACCACATTTGTGTGCAAGAAATGTACAAAGATTCTACATTATGAATGTTGTGGCTTAGTTATTGGAACTGAAAGCCACGAAGCTACCGATTTGGTTTGTAAAGATTGTGAATCATTGTCTACGGATAGTTCATCTGATCCATTAAATATGTTCAAAGCATTAAAAGCTATGATTGAAGGAATTAGCAATGATATTAGCAAACAGTCTGAAGCACTGAAAGCTGATATCTGCAAACAGTCTGAAACATTACAGACTGATATTAAACAGCAAGCTGATTCCATTAATAACTTGAAGGCTGATATTAGCAAACAGTCTGAAACATTACAGGCTGACATTAAACAGCAAGCTGATTCCATTAACGACTTGAAGGCTGATTTATGTAGACAATGTGCGCTATTAAAGGATGATATCGGTAAGCAGCACGATGAATCTATGAATGCTTTAAGAGCTGAAATGGCCTGTGAAATACAACAACTAAAGTCTGACAACGAGGAAACTAGGGCCCGATTCTCTGAAGAAATTCGGCAGGCTAGAGAGATGGACTTTGATGAGTTCCGGCGCAGCTTGGCAGCCGATGTTAATAAAGCCACGGAAAGTGTTCGCATCGATGTAGAGGATATTAATTCGAGACTCACTGAGGAGTGCAATAAGATTATTGAAAAGCAGCTGACGATGGAACAGATATTGGCCAAGGCCGAGACTGACAAAATACAGTTCCGGGCTGAGGTCCAAGAAAATATTAAAATTAGTCAGATTTCAGTAGTTGTGTCTCAAAGAAGCAAGGATATTGAGGAAATAAAGACTCAAGTAGAACAACTTACGAATCAGTTAGAGACTATGCACGTTTCCCAGCAAACAAAAACAGAAACTGGATCTCGAACAGCTGGACATCCGTCTGCAGTTGCTGAGAGTGCAGTGTTGCCAACCATTAACATTGAACTAAATGAAGCGATGGACAGAGCTGGTGGAGAGAGAACTAGAGAAGACAAACAAGTCTGTCGCCCACGAGTTACTGCTGATTCAAGAGCTAATGAAGTGGCATCTGCTGTTCCACCTACCTTTAGTCTTTCGGGCGATGACAGAGGTTACAGAGAGCGTGAATCTCGCAGGGCATGGCATCGTCCTTATGAAGAAGGGGCAAAGAGGAAACGTATAGAAAGGAAGAAATATCGCAGTTCCTCCTCTTCCAGCACCAGCTCTAACTCTCAGTATCAAGCGAATATCAGGAAGCGAACACAAAGGCATGGAAATGTTAGAAGCATGTCAGATGAGTCACCACCGCGAACTCAGCGATCAGCAACGACAGGAACCCCAAGGATGGCAGACCTTAATTCCTTATCCAAGTTCAAGGGAGACCTGGAAGCCCAGAATGCTGAACAGTATTTAAAAGAACTCAATATCAACTTTGATTTAATGCAAGTTCCATACAAATACTGATTGGAAATTATTCCTCGGTTATTCAAAGGCCAGGCTGAGCATTGGTTTCAAGCAAATCAGTTGGAGTTCAGGTCCTATTCTGATTTCTGCCGCCGTTTTCGCAAGCAATATGCTTCTGAAGAGGCCAAAGAGAGGCAGCTGACGGCAGTGAGATCTCGTAGATATTCAAAGCAGTCTGATATGAGTATGGAGGAATACGCTTGGTCCATCTACTCAGCCTACCGCAATCTGTCTGTTCGTTATGTAGAACCAGAGATAGTGAACTTAATCATCTCCCAGCTACCATATAGAGCCCACAGTTTGAGTTTGGCTAATTCTCCTCGAACTGTACGACAGCTTGCTGATTTTTTGAAAAGATTCGAGGTGCTTGAGGAGCAGGACAGTTGGAAGCCGGTGTGGAATAGAGAAGGTGCTGGTCAGGGAAATGCTCCTAGGCAAAATAGAATTGGAAACCAACCCCACCGGGTCAGACAAGTTACGCAGAACCATACAAATGGTTATTCCAATTACAACAGGCGGCGTAATCCTCCAAGAAGGGATGGCAGGAACAACTACGCACATGGGCAGCATCATTCCAGATCTGATCCAGAAGACCATTCCCGTGACTCTTCAAGTAACGCTTCTGAACCCAGTAACTTCAGAGCGACGACGCCTCCGTTTGAACCTTCTGCTTCACGTTTGACAAACGAGCAACGTCAAAGCGTCGACATAACAAGAGACTTTTGTTGGGCACCATCGACTAGTGCTAATCCGAATGGTATGCAGTCGGATTTAGCCAGTCGCCCAACGTGAATTCTTCGTTCCCGATCACGGTTGGGCTAAGATCTTGGACTTCTCTGGGAACAGATGATAGCGTTATAAATAGTGAAGATAATCATCTTTTTGTTGTGCTGACTCTCAAAGAAGGAGAACAAAGTTTAGATAGAGCACTACAACAAGCAGTTAGAAAGGAAAATTTACCCAGGGCTCCGTTAATTAAAGCAACTGTAACCGGAGTTGATTTTATTTGTGTACTGGACACTGGCAGCGAATGTAATCTCATGAGCTACGCTATTTGGAAGAAGATTAAAGAGAAGCTGCCATCATTGCAGTTACAAACATGTCCAGATGTTAGGCTGACTGATTTCACTGGGAGAAACAAAACTAGAGTTGTGGTATGTAGACAAGTATATTTGGAGATTGCTGGAAGAAATTTATTGGAGGACATGTTTGTCTTGAAAGGTCTCGAGGCTGACTTTATTTTGGGCTACCTATTCCTCAGGAAATATGAAGCAGGAATTGACCTACAGCACGATAAGTTATCCCTCACCGTAGATGGAGTTCCAGTAGAGCAGGACCTCGTGAATAATGGATCTTTGACAGGGACGTATGTAAGAAAAGTCCGTGAAGATTCCCATGTCGATCAGTGGGTGGCTAGTCCTGACGACATTCTTCAGAAGGTCAATGCGAATGAGATTTTATGCGAAAGGGGTAGAAACCAATTGAAAGAAGTCTTATTGAAGCATAGAGATGTATTTTCCGAGAGACCAGGTACTATTAACAACTTCCAGTGTGAGATTGAACTCACCACCACAGAACCTGTGTATCGATCTCCATATCCCATACCTATAGCAAAAAGGAAACTCCTGGAGGAAGAACTGATAAAAGTGGAAACAATGAGATGTTACTGTGCCTTGAAATTTATCTTGTATGAGCACCTTAATTTTTGGTGAGCCTGATGGTAACATACGCCTGCAGTCGTCTTGCTAATTAATTATTCTATTTCTGAAACAACTGGATATTCGCTGCTGATCTATTCTTCAATCATCCTATACCCAGAGAGATCCTAACACATTTCAATTGGCCCGAATGGGAAGAAGCCCAACCAGATTGGAAGTCCAAATTATTCTTAGCCCCAGTCAGGGAGAAGAAGAAACTGTCGAAGAATATAAAACAGAAGGGAAACGCCAAGACATTGACAGTTGGAGACTTCGTGATGGTTAAAAACCATTCCTTAAGCTCCTCACTAGATAGGACCATTCAAAAGTTATTTATGTTGTGGATAGGACCTTATCTAGTGGACAAAGTGGAAAATAATGTTGTGACATTGCTAATTCCAAAGACTAAAGAATTATATGGTAAGGTTAACTTGGATAACCTAAAACTGGTGCGTTTTTTGGAGGATAAAAAGAAAGAGTTTGTACTTTAAAAACTAAGTTTCCTCCAGGTAGATGACTTCCTTCCTGAAACTTAGTTTCCGAAAGGAAGGGGCAGATGATATGATCCACATTTTTATGTGACGTCACCAGAAGAAGATATGTCACTAATGTATTTATTTTTGTAAAAGAAAGCGTAATTTCTTTGTTATTACATGTAATAATGCACCTTGTTTGTAATGTATATGTTTTGTTTATTGTTTATTGTATTTTATGCTACATTATGGGTAATTTAATGTATCTTTGTTTGAGAGAGTGCACTATACGAATTTGTATTTCTAAACATGCATAGATGTCAGTTTTGTTGGTAGTAACCTTTTGTAGATAGTGAGTGATTCATCTGTACTTGAATCTGTGTTCTCGAAAATAGTATTAAAAGCGAGGATGTCCTGTAAGAAATCATCACACTTTTTCGCCACGGATCGACGAAGCTTTTAAAATTAAAAAGAACTCCTCGGTGTTGTGCATACATCTTGGTATGGTAGTTCGGGGCACAAGCTAGGCCTATGTGATCATAGGTACGCCAATAGCCATGCATTGATGATATGCACAATACTGCAACCATTCTACGTTAAATAATAAAGGATTAATTTGGAAATAAAAGGCTAAAGAGCAAATATTGGCTCAGTTATCATTGCATATCTCTTGGTGTGGTAGTTCGGGGCGCAAGCTAGGTCTATGTGATCATAGGCTTGCCGATAGCCAGGCATTGAGTTTATGCGTTTTAATTGAGTCAATTCATCGACAAAGCGAAATCCTCGCCTTCATCTCAAATATATTTGCATTATAATTGCAATAAATAAAGAATAACACCTTTCAGTTTATACATACTGCAGTAATGTGGTTTTATTTCTCTGTGCTGTGAATATTGTCTTTGCCTAACACTATCCCTGTACCTGAGAGGAGTCTGTGTACTTCACCGAGTCTCATCGTTCACCACTGAGTATTATTAAGTTAATATTAATAGTATAATAATACGACGTGTCTAATTACAAGAACGTATCAAGTGGCAGCTCAACGTGTTGGCTCGATTTTGTAGTGTACAAGGGCAAGACAATTGTTTAAAGTTGAGATTCATTGTGCAAGAGCACTAAACTTTTATATTTGTAGAAAAGCACAGAACTGCTTCGTTCGAAATGGAAAGAAAACATTTGTGTAGCGCAAATAAAAATCTTGCTTCAAGTTCAGAGCTTAATGTTCCCGATTGTTGTCGGGACATTGATAAAGAAAGAACCACATTTGTGTGCAAGAAATGTACAAAGATTCTACATTATGAATGTTGTGGCTTAGTTATTGGAACTGAAAGCCACGAAGCTACCGATTTGGTTTGTAAAGATTGTGAATCATTGTCTACGGATAGTTCATCTGATCCATTAAATATGTTCAAAGCATTAAAAGCTATGATTGAAGGAATTAGCAATGATATTAGCAAACAGTCTGAAGCACTGAAAGCTGATATCTGCAAACAGTCTGAAACATTACAGACTGATATTAAACAGCAAGCTGATTCCATTAATAACTTGAAGGCTGATATTAGCAAACAGTCTGAAACATTACAGGCTGACATTAAACAGCAAGCTGATTCCATTAACGACTTGAAGGCTGATTTATGTAGACAATGTGCGCTATTAAAGGATGATATCGGTAAGCAGCACGATGAATCTATGAATGCTTTAAGAGCTGAAATGGCCTGTGAAATACAACAACTAAAGTCTGACAACGAGGAAACTAGGGCCCGATTCTCTGAAGAAATTCGGCAGGCTAGAGAGATGGACTTTGATGAGTTCCGGCGCAGCTTGGCAGCCGATGTTAATAAAGCCACGGAAAGTGTTCGCATCGATGTAGAGGATATTAATTCGAGACTCACTGAGGAGTGCAATAAGATTATTGAAAAGCAGCTGACGATGGAACAGATATTGGCCAAGGCCGAGACTGACAAAATACAGTTCCGGGCTGAGGTCCAAGAAAATATTAAAATTAGTCAGATTTCAGTAGTTGTGTCTCAAAGAAGCAAGGATATTGAGGAAATAAAGACTCAAGTAGAACAACTTACGAATCAGTTAGAGACTATGCACGTTTCCCAGCAAACAAAAACAGAAACTGGATCTCGAACAGCTGGACATCCGTCTGCAGTTGCTGAGAGTGCAGTGTTGCCAACCATTAACATTGAACTAAATGAAGCGATGGACAGAGCTGGTGGAGAGAGAACTAGAGAAGACAAACAAGTCTGTCGCCCACGAGTTACTGCTGATTCAAGAGCTAATGAAGTGGCATCTGCTGTTCCACCTACCTTTAGTCTTTCGGGCGATGACAGAGGTTACAGAGAGCGTGAATCTCGCAGGGCATGGCATCGTCCTTATGAAGAAGGGGCAAAGAGGAAACGTATAGAAAGGAAGAAATATCGCAGTTCCTCCTCTTCCAGCACCAGCTCTAACTCTCAGTATCAAGCGAATATCAGGAAGCGAACACAAAGGCATGGAAATGTTAGAAGCATGTCAGATGAGTCACCACCGCGAACTCAGCGATCAGCAACGACAGGAACCCCAAGGATGGCAGACCTTAATTCCTTATCCAAGTTCAAGGGAGACCTGGAAGCCCAGAATGCTGAACAGTATTTAAAAGAACTCAATATCAACTTTGATTTAATGCAAGTTCCATACAAATACTGATTGGAAATTATTCCTCGGTTATTCAAAGGCCAGGCTGAGCATTGGTTTCAAGCAAATCAGTTGGAGTTCAGGTCCTATTCTGATTTCTGCCGCCGTTTTCGCAAGCAATATGCTTCTGAAGAGGCCAAAGAGAGGCAGCTGACGGCAGTGAGATCTCGTAGATATTCAAAGCAGTCTGATATGAGTATGGAGGAATACGCTTGGTCCATCTACTCAGCCTACCGCAATCTGTCTGTTCGTTATGTAGAACCAGAGATAGTGAACTTAATCATCTCCCAGCTACCATATAGAGCCCACAGTTTGAGTTTGGCTAATTCTCCTCGAACTGTACGACAGCTTGCTGATTTTTTGAAAAGATTCGAGGTGCTTGAGGAGCAGGACAGTTGGAAGCCGGTGTGGAATAGAGAAGGTGCTGGTCAGGGAAATGCTCCTAGGCAAAATAGAATTGGAAACCAACCCCACCGGGTCAGACAAGTTACGCAGAACCATACAAATGGTTATTCCAATTACAACAGGCGGCGTAATCCTCCAAGAAGGGATGGCAGGAACAACTACGCACATGGGCAGCATCATTCCAGATCTGATCCAGAAGACCATTCCCGTGACTCTTCAAGTAACGCTTCTGAACCCAGTAACTTCAGAGCGACGACGCCTCCGTTTGAACCTTCTGCTTCACGTTTGACAAACGAGCAACGTCAAAGCGTCGACATAACAAGAGACTTTTGTTGGGCACCATCGACTAGTGCTAATCCGAATGGTATGCAGTCGGATTTAGCCAGTCGCCCAACGTGAATTCTTCGTTCCCGATCACGGTTGGACTAAGATCTTGGACTTCTCTGGGAACAGATGATAGCGTTATAAATAGTGAAGATAATCATCTTTTTGTTGTGCTGACTCTCAAAGAAGGAGAACAAAGTTTAGATAGAGCACTACAACAAGCAGTTAGAAAGGAAAATTTACCCAGGGCTCCGTTAATTAAAGCAACTGTAACCGGAGTTGATTTTATTTGTGTACTGGACACTGGCAGCGAATGTAATCTCATGAGCTACGCTATTTGGAAGAAGATTAAAGAGAAGCTGCCGTCATTGCAGTTACAAACATGTCCAGATGTTAGGCTGACTGATTTCACTGGGAGAAACAAAACTAGAGTTGTGGTATGTAGACAAGTATATTTGGAGATTGCTGGAAGAAATTTATTGGAGGACATGTTTGTCTTGAAAGGTCTCGAGGCTGACTTTATTTTGGGCTACCTATTCCTCAGGAAATATGAAGCAGGAATTGACCTACAGCGCGATAAGTTATCCCTCACCGTAGATGGAGTTCCAGTAGAGCAGGACCTCGTGAATAATGGATCTTTGACAGGGACGTATGTAAGAAAAGTCCGTGAAGATTCCCATGTCGATCAGTGGGTGGCTAGTCCTGACGACATTCTTCAGAAGGTCAATGCGAATGAGATTTTATGCGAAAGGGGTAGAAACCAATTGAAAGAAGTCTTATTGAAGCATAGAGATGTATTTTCCGAGAGACCAGGTACTATTAACAACTTCCAGTGTGAGATTGAACTCACCACCACAGAACCTGTGTATCGATCTCCATATCCCATACCTATAGCAAAAAGGAAACTCCTGGAGGAAGAACTGATAAAAGTGGAAACAATGAGATGTTACTGTGCCTTGAAATTTATCTTGTATGAGCACCTTAATTTTTGGTGAGCCTGATGGTAACATACGCCTGCAGTCGTCTTGCTAATTAATTATTCTATTTCTGAAACAACTGGATATTCGCTTGCTGAACTATTCTTCAATCATCCTATACCCAGAGAGATCCTAACACATTTCAATTGGCCCGAATGGGAAGAAGCCCAACCAGATTGGAAGTCCAAATTATTCTTAGCCCCAGTCAGGGAGAAGAAGAAACTGTCGAAGAATATAAAACAGAAGGGAAACGCCAAGACATTGACAGTTGGAGACTTCGTGATGGTTAAAAACCATTCCTTAAGCTCCTCACTAGATAGGACCATTCAAAAGTTATTTATGTTGTGGATAGGACCTTATCTAGTGGACAAAGTGGAAAATAATGTTGTGACATTGCTAATTCCAAAGACTAAAGAATTATATGGTAAGGTTAACTTGGATAACCTAAAACTGGTGCGTTTTTTGGAGGATAAAAAGAAAGAGTTTGTACTTTAAAAACTAAGTTTCCTCCAGGTAGATGACTTCCTTCCTGAAACTTAGTTTCCGAAAGGAAGGGGCAGATGATATGATCCACATTTTTATGTGACGTCACCAGAAGAAGATATGTCACTAATGTATTTATTTTTGTAAAAGAAAGCGTAATTTCTTTGTTATTACATGTAATAATGCACCTTGTTTGTAATGTATATGTTTTGTTTATTGTTTATTGTATTTTATGCTACATTATGGGTAATTTAATGTATCTTTGTTTGAGAGAGTGCACTATACGAATTTGTATTTCTAAACATGCATAGATGTCAGTTTTGTTGGTAGTAACCTTTTGTAGATAGTGAGTGATTCATCTGTACTTGAATCTGTGTTCTCGAAAATAGTATTAAAAGCGAGGATGTCCTGTAAGAAATCATCACACTTTTTCGCCACGGATCGACGAAGCTTTTAAAATTAAAAAGAACTCCTCGGTGTTGTGCATACATCTTGGTATGGTAGTTCGGGGCACAAGCTAGGCCTATGTGATCATAGGTACGCCAATAGCCATGCATTGATGATATGCACAATACTGCAACCATTCTACGTTAAATAATAAAGGATTAATTTGGAAATAAAAGGCTAAAGAGCAAATATTGGCTCAGTTATCATTGCATATCTCTTGGTGTGGTAGTTCGGGGCGCAAGCTAGGTCTATGTGATCATAGGCTTGCCGATAGCCAGGCATTGAGTTTATGCGTTTTAATTGAGTCAATTCATCGACAAAGCGAAATCCTCGCCTTCATCTCAAATATATTTGCATTATAATTGCAATAAATAAAGAATAACACCTTTCAGTTTATACATACTGCAGTAATGTGGTTTTATTTCTCTGTGCTGTGAATATTGTCTTTGCCTAACACTATCCCTGTACCTGAGAGGAGTCTGTGTACTTCACCGAGTCTCATCGTTCACCACTGAGTATTATTAAGTTAATATTAATAGTATAATAATACGACGTGTCTAATTACAAGAACGTATCAAGTGGCAGCTCAACGTGTTGGCTCGATTTTGTAGTGTACAAGGGCAAGACAATTGTTTAAAGTTGAGATTCATTGTGCAAGAGCACTAAACTTTTATATTTGTAGAAAAGCACAGAACTGCTTCGTTCGAAATGGAAAGAAAACATTTGTGTAGCGCAAATAAAAATCTTGCTTCAAGTTCAGAGCTTAATGTTCCCGATTGTTGTCGGGACATTGATAAAGAAAGAACCACATTTGTGTGCAAGAAATGTACAAAGATTCTACATTATGAATGTTGTGGCTTAGTTATTGGAACTGAAAGCCACGAAGCTACCGATTTGGTTTGTAAAGATTGTGAATCATTGTCTACGGATAGTTCATCTGATCCATTAAATATGTTCAAAGCATTAAAAGCTATGATTGAAGGAATTAGCAATGATATTAGCAAACAGTCTGAAGCACTGAAAGCTGATATCTGCAAACAGTCTGAAACATTACAGACTGATATTAAACAGCAAGCTGATTCCATTAATAACTTGAAGGCTGATATTAGCAAACAGTCTGAAACATTACAGGCTGACATTAAACAGCAAGCTGATTCCATTAACGACTTGAAGGCTGATTTATGTAGACAATGTGCGCTATTAAAGGATGATATCGGTAAGCAGCACGATGAATCTATGAATGCTTTAAGAGCTGAAATGGCCTGTGAAATACAACAACTAAAGTCTGACAACGAGGAAACTAGGGCCCGATTCTCTGAAGAAATTCGGCAGGCTAGAGAGATGGACTTTGATGAGTTCCGGCGCAGCTTGGCAGCCGATGTTAATAAAGCCACGGAAAGTGTTCGCATCGATGTAGAGGATATTAATTCGAGACTCACTGAGGAGTGCAATAAGATTATTGAAAAGCAGCTGACGATGGAACAGATATTGGCCAAGGCCGAGACTGACAAAATACAGTTCCGGGCTGAGGTCCAAGAAAATATTAAAATTAGTCAGATTTCAGTAGTTGTGTCTCAAAGAAGCAAGGATATTGAGGAAATAAAGACTCAAGTAGAACAACTTACGAATCAGTTAGAGACTATGCACGTTTCCCAGCAAACAAAAACAGAAACTGGATCTCGAACAGCTGGACATCCGTCTGCAGTTGCTGAGAGTGCAGTGTTGCCAACCATTAACATTGAACTAAATGAAGCGATGGACAGAGCTGGTGGAGAGAGAACTAGAGAAGACAAACAAGTCTGTCGCCCACGAGTTACTGCTGATTCAAGAGCTAATGAAGTGGCATCTGCTGTTCCACCTACCTTTAGTCTTTCGGGCGATGACAGAGGTTACAGAGAGCGTGAATCTCGCAGGGCATGGCATCGTCCTTATGAAGAAGGGGCAAAGAGGAAACGTATAGAAAGGAAGAAATATCGCAGTTCCTCCTCTTCCAGCACCAGCTCTAACTCTCAGTATCAAGCGAATATCAGGAAGCGAACACAAAGGCATGGAAATGTTAGAAGCATGTCAGATGAGTCACCACCGCGAACTCAGCGATCAGCAACGACAGGAACCCCAAGGATGGCAGACCTTAATTCCTTATCCAAGTTCAAGGGAGACCTGGAAGCCCAGAATGCTGAACAGTATTTAAAAGAACTCAATATCAACTTTGATTTAATGCAAGTTCCATACAAATACTGATTGGAAATTATTCCTCGGTTATTCAAAGGCCAGGCTGAGCATTGGTTTCAAGCAAATCAGTTGGAGTTCAGGTCCTATTCTGATTTCTGCCGCCGTTTTCGCAAGCAATATGCTTCTGAAGAGGCCAAAGAGAGGCAGCTGACGGCAGTGAGATCTCGTAGATATTCAAAGCAGTCTGATATGAGTATGGAGGAATACGCTTGGTCCATCTACTCAGCCTACCGCAATCTGTCTGTTCGTTATGTAGAACCAGAGATAGTGAACTTAATCATCTCCCAGCTACCATATAGAGCCCACAGTTTGAGTTTGGCTAATTCTCCTCGAACTGTACGACAGCTTGCTGATTTTTTGAAAAGATTCGAGGTGCTTGAGGAGCAGGACAGTTGGAAGCCGGTGTGGAATAGAGAAGGTGCTGGTCAGGGAAATGCTCCTAGGCAAAATAGAATTGGAAACCAACCCCACCGGGTCAGACAAGTTACGCAGAACCATACAAATGGTTATTCCAATTACAACAGGCGGCGTAATCCTCCAAGAAGGGATGGCAGGAACAACTACGCACATGGGCAGCATCATTCCAGATCTGATCCAGAAGACCATTCCCGTGACTCTTCAAGTAACGCTTCTGAACCCAGTAACTTCAGAGCGACGACGCCTCCGTTTGAACCTTCTGCTTCACGTTTGACAAACGAGCAACGTCAAAGCGTCGACATAACAAGAGACTTTTGTTGGGCACCATCGACTAGTGCTAATCCGAATGGTATGCAGTCGGATTTAGCCAGTCGCCCAACGTGAATTCTTCGTTCCCGATCACGGTTGGGCTAAGATCTTGGACTTCTCTGGGAACAGATGATAGCGTTATAAATAGTGAAGATAATCATCTTTTTGTTGTGCTGACTCTCAAAGAAGGAGAACAAAGTTTAGATAGAGCACTACAACAAGCAGTTAGAAAGGAAAATTTACCCAGGGCTCCGTTAATTAAAGCAACTGTAACCGGAGTTGATTTTATTTGTGTACTGGACACTGGCAGCGAATGTAATCTCATGAGCTACGCTATTTGGAAGAAGATTAAAGAGAAGCTGCCGTCATTGCAGTTACAAACATGTCCAGATGTTAGGCTGACTGATTTCACTGGGAGAAACAAAACTAGAGTTGTGGTATGTAGACAAGTATATTTGGAGATTGCTGGAAGAAATTTATTGGAGGACATGTTTGTCTTGAAAGGTCTCGAGGCTGACTTTATTTTGGGCTACCTATTCCTCAGGAAATATGAAGCAGGAATTGACCTACAGCGCGATAAGTTATCCCTCACCGTAGATGGAGTTCCAGTAGAGCAGGACCTCGTGAATAATGGATCTTTGACAGGGACGTATGTAAGAAAAGTCCGTGAAGATTCCCATGTCAATCAGTGGGTGGCTAGTCCTGACGACATTCTTCAGAAGGTCAATGCGAATGAGATTTTATGCGAAAGGGGTAGAAACCAATTGAAAGAAGTCTTATTGAAGCATAGAGATGTATTTTCCGAGAGACCAGGTACTATTAACAACTTCCAGTGTGAGATTGAACTCACCACCACAGAACCTGTGTATCGATCTCCATATCCCATACCTATAGCAAAAAGGAAACTCCTGGAGGAAGAACTGATAAAAGTGGAAACAATGAGATGTTACTGTGCCTTGAAATTTATCTTGTATGAGCACCTTAATTTTTGGTGAGCCTGATGGTAACATACGCCTGCAGTCGTCTTGCTAATTAATTATTCTATTTCTGAAACAACTGGATATTCGCTGCTGAACTATTCTTCAATCATCCTATACCCAGAGAGATCCTAACACATTTCAATTGGCCCGAATGGGAAGAAGCCCAACCAGATTGGAAGTCCAAATTATTCTTAGCCCCAGTCAGGGAGAAGAAGAAACTGTCGAAGAATATAAAACAGAAGGGAAACGCCAAGACATTGACAGTTGGAGACTTCGTGATGGTTAAAAACCATTCCTTAAGCTCCTCACTAGATAGGACCATTCAAAAGTTATTTATGTTGTGGATAGGACCTTATCTAGTGGACAAAGTGGAAAATAATGTTGTGACATTGCTAATTCCAAAGACTAAAGAATTATATGGTAAGGTTAACTTGGATAACCTAAAACTGGTGCGTTTTTTGGAGGATAAAAAGAAAGAGTTTGTACTTTAAAAACTAAGTTTCCTCCAGGTAGATGACTTCCTTCCTGAAACTTAGTTTCCGAAAGGAAGGGGCAGATGATATGATCCACATTTTTATGTGACGTCACCAGAAGAAGATATGTCACTAATGTATTTATTTTTGTAAAAGAAAGCGTAATTTCTTTGTTATTACATGTAATAATGCACCTTGTTTGTAATGTATATGTTTTGTTTATTGTTTATTGTATTTTATGCTACATTATGGGTAATTTAATGTATCTTTGTTTGAGAGAGTGCACTATACGAATTTGTATTTCTAAACATGCATAGATGTCAGTTTTGTTGGTAGTAACCTTTTGTAGATAGTGAGTGATTCATCTGTACTTGAATCTGTGTTCTCGAAAATAGTATTAAAAGCGAGGATGTCCTGTAAGAAATCATCACACTTTTTCGCCACGGATCGACGAAGCTTTTAAAATTAAAAAGAACTCCTCGGTGTTGTGCATACATCTTGGTATGGTAGTTCGGGGCACAAGCTAGGCCTATGTGATCATAGGTACGCCAATAGCCATGCATTGATGATATGCACAATACTGCAACCATTCTACGTTAAATAATAAAGGATTAATTTGGAAATAAAAGGCTAAAGAGCAAATATTGGCTCAGTTATCATTGCATATCTCTTGGTGTGGTAGTTCGGGGCGCAAGCTAGGTCTATGTGATCATAGGCTTGCCGATAGCCAGGCATTGAGTTTATGCGTTTTAATTGAGTCAATTCATCGACAAAGCGAAATCCTCGCCTTCATCTCAAATATATTTGCATTATAATTGCAATAAATAAAGAATAACACCTTTCAGTTTATACATACTGCAGTAATGTGGTTTTATTTCTCTGTGCTGTGAATATTGTCTTTGCCTAACACTATCCCTGTACCTGAGAGGAGTCTGTGTACTTCACCGAGTCTCATCGTTCACCACTGAGTATTATTAAGTTAATATTAATAGTATAATAATACGACGTGTCTAATTACAAGAACGTATCAAGTGGCAGCTCAACGTGTTGGCTCGATTTTGTAGTGTACAAGGGCAAGACAATTGTTTAAAGTTGAGATTCATTGTGCAAGAGCACTAAACTTTTATATTTGTAGAAAAGCACAGAACTGCTTCGTTCGAAATGGAAAGAAAACATTTGGAACAGATATTGGCCGAGGCCGAGACTGACAAAATACAGTTCCGGGCTGAGGTCCAAGAAAATATTAAAATTAGTCAGATTTCAGTAGTTGTGTCTCAAAGAAGCAAGGATATTGAGGAAATAAAGACTCAAGTAGAACAACTTACGAATCAGTTAGAGACTATGCACGTTTCCCAGCAAACAAAAACAGAAACTGGATCTCGAACAGCTGGACATCCGTCTGCAGTTGCTGAGAGTGCAGTGTTGCCAACCATTAACATTGAACTAAATGAAGCGATGGACAGAGCCAGTGGAGAGAGAACTAGAGAAGACAAACAAGTCTGTCGCCCACGAGTTACTGCTGATTCAAGAGCTAATGAAGTGGCATCTGCTGTTCCACCTACCTTTAGTCTTTCGGGCGATGACAGAGGTTACAGAGAGCGTGAATCTCGCAGGGCATGGCATCGTCCTTATGAAGAAGGGGCAAAGAGGAAACGTATAGAAAGGAAGAAATATCGCAGTTCCTCCTCTTCCAGCACCAGCTCTAACTCTCAGTATCAAGCGAATATCAGGAAGCGAACACAAAGGCATGGAAATGTTAGAAGCAAGCCAGATGAGTCACCACCGCGAACTCAGCGATCAGCAACGACAGGAACCCCAAGGATGGCAGACCTTAATTCCTTATCCAAGTTCAAGGGAGACCTGGAAGCCCAGAATGCTGAACAGTATTTAAAAGAACTCAATATCAACTTTGATTTAATGCAAGTTCCATACAAATACTGATTGGAAATTATTCCTCGGTTATTCAAAGGCCAGGCTGAGCATTGGTTTCAAGCAAATCAGTTGGAGTTCAGGTCCTATTCTGATTTCTGCCGCCGGTTTCGCAAGCAATATGCTTCTGAAGAGGCCAAAGAGAGGCAGCTGACGGCAGTGAGATCTCGCAGATATTCAAAGCAGTCTGATATGAGTATGGAGGAATACGCTTGGTCCATCTACTCAGCCTACCGCAATCTGTCTGCCCATTATGTAGAACCAGAGATAGTGAACTTAATCATCTCCCAGCTACCATATAGAGCCCACAGTTTGAGTTTGGCTAATTCTCCTCGAACTGTACGATAGCTTGCTGATTTTTTGAAAAGATTCGAGGTGCTTGAGGAGCAGGACAGTTGGAAGCCGGTGTGGAATAGAGAAGGTGCTGGTCAGGGAAATGCTCCTAGGCAAAATAGAATTGGAAACCAACCCCACCGGGTCAGACAAGTTACGCAGAACCATACAAATGGTTATTCCAATTACAACAGGCGGCGTAATCCTCCAAGAAGGGATGGCAGGAACAACTACGCACATGGGCAGCATCGTTCCAGATCTGATCCAGAAGACCATTCCCGTGACTCTTCAAGTAACGCCTCTGAACCCAGTAACTTCAAAGCGACGACTCCTCCGTTTGAACCTTCTGCTTCACGTTTGACAAACGAGCAACGTCAAAGCGTCGACATAACAAGAGACTTTTGTTGGGCACCATCGACTAGTGCTAATCCGAATGTTATGCAGTCGGATTTAGCCAGTCGCCCAACGTGAATTCTTCGTTCCCGATCACGGTTGGGCTAAGATCTTGGACTTCTCTGGGAACAGATGATAGCGTTATAAATAGTGAAGATAATCATCTTTTTGTTGTGCTGACTCTCAAAGAAGGAGAACAAAGTTTAGATAGAGCACTACAACAAGCAGTTAGAAAGGAAAATTTACCCAGGGCTCCGTTAATTAAAGCAACTGTAACCGGAGTTGATTTTATTTGTGTACTGGACACTGGCAGCGAATGTAATCTCATGAGCTACGCTATTTGGAAGAAGATTAAAGAGAAGCTGCCGTCATTGCAGTTACAAACATGTCCAGATGTTAGGCTGACTGATTTCACTGGGAGAAACAAAACTAGAGTTGTGGTATGTAGACAAGTATATTTGGAGATTGCTGGAAGAAATTTATTGGAGGACATGTTTGTCTTGAAAGGTCTCGAGGCTGACTTTATTTTGGGCTACCTATTCCTCAGGAAATATGAAGCAGGAATTGACCTACAGCGCAATAAGTTATCCCTCACCGTAGACGGAGTTCCAGTAGAGCAGGACCTCGTGAATAATGGATCTTTGACAGGGACGTATGTAAGAAAAGTCCGTGAAGATTCCCATGTCGATCAGTGGGCGGCTAGTCCTGACGACATTCTTCAGAAGGTCAATGCGAATGAGATTTTATGCGAAAGGGGTAGAAACCAATTGAAAGAAGTCTTATTGAAGCATAGAGATGTATTTTCCGAGAGACCAGGTACTATTAACAACTTCCAGTGTGAGATTGAACTCACCACCACAGAACCTGTGTATCGATCTCCATATCCCATACCTATAGCAAAAAGGAAACTCCTGGAGGAAGAACTGATAAAAGTGGAAACAATGAGATGTTACTGTGCCTTGAAATTTATCTTGTATGAGCACCTTAATTTTTGGTGAGCCTGATGGTAACATACGCCTGCAGTCGTCTTGCTAATTAATTATTCTATTTCTGAAACAACTGGATATTCGCCTGCTGAACTATTCTTCAATCATCCTATACCCAGAGAGATCCTAACACATTTCAATTGGCCCGAACGGGAAGAAGCCCAACCAGATTGGAAGTCCAAATTATTCTTAGCCCCAGTCAGGGAGAAGAAGAAACTGTCGAAGAATATAAAACAGAAGGGAAACGCCAAGACATTGACAGTTGGAGACTTCGTGATGCTTAAAAACCATTCCTTAAGCTCCTCACTAGATAGGACCATTCAAAAGTTATTTATGTTGTGGATAGGACCTTATCTAGTGGACAAAGTGGAAAATAATGTTGTGACATTGCTAATTCCAAAGACTAAAGAATTATATGGTAAGGTTAACTTGGATAACCTAAAACTGGTGCGTTTTTTGGAGGATAAAAAGAAAGAGTTTGTACTTTAAAAACTAAGTTTCCTCCAGGTAGATGACTTCCTTCCTGAAACTTAGTTTCCGAAAGGAAGGGGCAGATGATATGATCCACATTTTTATGTGACGTCACCAGAAGAAGATATGTCACTAATGTATTTATTTTTGTAAAAGAAAGCGTAATTTCTTTGTTATTACATGTAATAATGCACCTTGTTTGTAATGTATATGTTTTGTTTATTGTTTATTGTATTTTATGCTACATTATGGGTAATTTAATGTATCTTTGTTTGAGAGAGTGCACTATACGAATTTGTATTTCTAAACATGCATAGATGTCAGTTTTGTTGGTAGTAACCTTTTGTAGATAGTGAGTGATTCATCTGTACTTGAATCTGTGTTCTCGAAAATAGTATTAAAAGCGAGGATGTCCTGTAAGAAATCATCACACTTTTTCGCCACGGATCGACGAAGCTTTTAAAATTAAAAAGAACTCCTCGGTGTTGTGCATACATCTTGGTATGGTAGTTCGGGGCACAAGCTAGGCCTATGTGATCATAGGTACGCCAATAGCCATGCATTGATGATATGCACAATACTGCAACCATTCTACGTTAAATAATAAAGGATTAATTTGGAAATAAAAGGCTAAAGAGCAAATATTGGCTCAGTTATCATTGCATATCTCTTGGTGTGGTAGTTCGGGGCGCAAGCTAGGTCTATGTGATCATAGGCTTGCCGATAGCCACGCATTGAGTTTATGCGTTTTAATTGAGTCAATTCATCGACAAAGCGAAATCCTCGCCTTCGTCTCAAGTATATTTGCATTATAATTGCAATAAATAAAGAATAACACCTTTCAGTTTATACATACTGCAGTAATGTGGTTTTATTTCTCTGTGCTGTGAATATTGTCTTTGCCTAACACTATCCCTGTACCTGAGAGGAGTCTGTGTACTTCACCGAGTCTCATCGTTCACCACTGAGTATTATTAAGTTAATATTAATAGTATAATAATACGACGCGTCTAATTACAAGAACATATCATGTGAATGGGCTGTGGAGCAAATTCGCCAGTACCCACACTTTGCACTGCATATTCTGCATTCTAATGAAGCAAATTTTTATGTGAGGGGAAATGATTAAACAGAGCATGCGGTATTGGTCCTCTAAGAAACCTTTGTGGAGAGATCCGAACAATATGGTTGGTACTGGGAAGGTTAAGGTGTGGGCCGGGATCTGAGGGACACGTATCATTGGGCCATTCTTCATTCATGAAAATTAAATGCAGAGGGCTACTTGCAGTTGTTACAAGAACACATTTTTCCATCAGTTTTGATGGAGGATGGCAGCTTCCCCTCATATTTTCAGCAGGATAGGGCACCACCTCATTATGGGTGACAGGTTCCTCACTATCTGGACCTCCAGTTCTCTTGTCAATGGATTGGTCAATATGGGCCAGTGGAATGGCCTCCCCAATCACCAGAAATTACCCCACTCGATTTTTACCTGTGGGGTCATGTGTAGTCAATCGTGCATGCTGAAAAGATTTGGGATGTGGTTCTCTTGCAGCAACGGATACTGGATGCCTGTGCACAAATCACACCTGAGATATTGCTCCATCACCACAGAGCATGGGGGAACTGTCTCAACATGTGCATAGCACAAGAAGGACAGCATATTGAACACACCGTGTAACTTTCATATGCTCATAACTTCCTTATCATTAAAGTTTTCAGAAATCTGATTTCACCACTGAATTACTGGTGAAATTCTAGCCCAAAACCATACCCCATATGCCCGCCTTCCCATTTAAAGAAATGAAGTTGGATCCAAGATGGTGGTCACAAAGATGGCGGACGTTGTCATGACATGCACCAAAAAGTTTTCCCCTAGGCTTACCATGACCAATTTCTGCAATCTACACCCCCTTTCATTTTATAAGGGGTGGTCAGGGACTATTGACTCACCCTGTATATATCTGAAAGGACTGCTTTACAACACAAAAGTGAAGCAATTCTCTTGCTATGTTACGCCAGGGAACATGGAAGGAAAGCTGAAGCAGACGAATTTTTTTATGGCGGCAAATGGATTTTACGACAGATTATTTATGAAATAAAAGCCATAATTTATGAGAAAACATTAAAATGAGTAGTTCAGCATATTCTTACTTTACAAATTCCTGGGTACCCCGCTGCAAAACAACCAAGGATAGCACCGTACTGCTGAGAAACCTTCGCATTCACTGCGTGAATTGTGAGCTCAGACAGAGATCACGAAGCTTGCCAATCGTAGAACTGCGCATGCTCAGCTCACAGTCTTCTTAGATAGACATGTTGAATCATACATGACTGAATTCTAAAGTTTCTCATTTACAACATGTAGAGTTAACAAGAAAACATAATGTTTCATAGTTTTGAGAAACACTAATTTAATTGTACTATACTCTTCTCATACTTTCTATGAATAGCAGATAGAATAGTGCAATATGGTTTCAACACATGGGTAGGAGCATAGAAGCGATAGATCAAGAAGGACGGTATGGTCCGGTCACTATGATACATGCTCAGCACACAAAGGGTACCCGGTTCAATCTTCCCCACTGGGTGCCGCCATTTTTAAAATTTTGAATTATTTTCCTTACCAGTGCAAATGTTGGCTGGGAAAGCACTAGGTAACCTATCTACACTATTCCCACGAAAACATAGAGGCCTTCGAGTCTTTTTCCTGGAATTCTTTCAGTTGCTTACATGTCTCTGAAGTAACCATTCCCTTTTTTGGTGGCACTCAGTTAGCATGAGGAAATCAGAAAAGCAGGAATGAAATTCAGAGAAGAAGAGTGAGGTGCTAATAACAAGAAACAGAGCCAGAAATGAACCAAGAATAAAGATGGCCAGGGAAGAGTTGAGGGTAGTGGAGAGCTTCAAATATCTAGGAAGCATAATTGAGAGAAGTGGAAGAATAGATGAGGAGGTAAACAGAAGAGGACAAATGGGTTGTGGACTATAACAAAACATTCGAAGATTAATTACAACACATACTATGTGACGATAATTATGTATGGACCAGAGACTTGGACAATGATGGAGAGAGACAATCTAAAGATGCAGTGGAGATGAAATTTTAAGGAGTATATTGGGGAAGACTAGGAAGGATAGTATACGGAATGAGGAGATCTGACAGACAGTGGGTGTGGTGAAGCTTCAGGACAGGATAGATCAGGCACAGATGAGATGGTTCAGACACATGAAGAGGATGGATGCAGAAAGACTACCAGTAAGAGCTTATAATGCACAAGGAGTGGGAATACGGCCAAGGGGGAGACCAAGATGTCTGTGTAAAGAGCAGATAGCGGAGAGTGTTAGGAGAAGAGGACAAGATTGGAACACCGTGGAAAGAGAGGAGTGGTGGAAGACCAGGAAAAAATGAAGAGGCTTGACTTCTATGCCGACCCAGCCAGAGGCAGGAAATAGCAAAGGATGATGATGAGGATGTAGCTTTTCTGCTACTTTTGTCATGGCAATTAGGATGAGTGATTAGATAAAATTGATGGGACACTCTCAATGAACACCCAAGCCGAGGCTGAGACCTGCCTGAACTTGGGAACTTCTGTGACAAGATTGGAAGTTGACTACTTAATGTGCTTGGTCAGCAAGCTGGCTGTATTTGTTTCTCAATTAACTGTTAAATAAAATCTTCTAATTCACACATTGTGAAAAACATGCTAAATAAAGACCCTTCTATACAAATAAAACAAATAGAAATGCTTTCAGTTTAAATCATGACATTTTTATAAATAAATAAATAAACAGCATGTGACGTTTATTTGTTTTGTCTGGTCTTTAAGAAGAATGTTGCAGGCACATGATGTAAGATGTTTTTAAATGTCACCTGCCACATATGTTCTGAGTTAGCTTGGCAGGTCAGTTTATTCTCAAATAAATGTTGTACAGATAAGGACATTCTTTATTAATGTGTCTTACTCTTTCCTAATGTGCCCTGTAATCAAGGGGTCCTGGGTTTGATACCCGGTGGAGGCACGAAGTGGTTCGGATCCCACTTTAAACTGTAGGTCCAGTCCCGATTAGTCTCACTGTGCATAAAGTGGACTTAAAACACCAAATTAATCAATCAATCTAATGTGCAATTTGCATTTGTTGAAATTTGAATTTGTGCAATGAAATGACAGCTGCAATACGATTAGAAGAAATATTTCAATTTCTTCATGATTTCAGAAATTAAAGGTCCAAAATTTCATGGTGAAAGTGACTCAATTTAGAGTACACAGAAAAATGTATTTTTAGACATAACTAGTGCACAGAAAAACAGATTTATTATTAGAGGCACATATGTATGGTGAATAAAAGATTAAGATTCCATACAAAAACTGGGCACATTTTGGGATCAAATGAGGTAGATAAAATGGCATTTTGGTGTTAAATTGTGAAAAAAACTAAATTTGATTTTAAAACTACACTTATGACACAAAATAAACATCTTCCTTCTAATAGCACATTTGTGTCATCTGGGTATTAAATTTATTAAAAAACTAAATATGCTGACCAAGGCAGTAATTTATTTTATTAAAAACATAAACTAACGTAACGTTTCAACCTTCTAGCAAGGTCTTCTTCAGACTCTGTATCAAGTACAAAAGTAACCCGATACAACAAAAGGGCATTATATATACTCCAGACTATTTAGAAAGTTGTTTGGAACTTTCTAGCAGATGACTTTCACTTGCCAACTTTACTTTCACCTAAAAGGCTAAACACAATTACTTCCATATAGAATGTGGTTGGACTTTTAATCTCACGCTCTTTTCCCTTCATTTTTCTTCCTTCTCCTCTCCTCAGCATCTGGAATAACGGTTACAGTATAATGGGAGATAAAATAACGTTAATGAGTGAAGGACTAAATATAGGTTCCAGTCTAAGCCCAGCATTGGCTGAATTGGTTATGAATGAATGGGAAAAGAAAGTGATAGAAAAGGGAGGTTACAAAATAATTCTGTTTTGCAGATATGTGGACGATTGTTTTGGCATATGGAAGGGAACGAAGAGGCAGCTTGACATTTTTGCCAAAGAAATTGAAGATGAAGAAAGAGGGATATTATTGGAACTGGAAATAGAAGAAGAAGACAAGTTAAGCTATCTAGATATATTGATGAAAAGGAAAAGAGGACAAGAAATTGAAACCGCTTGGCATCAAAAGAAGTGTGCAGCAGGGGTATTCTGCCACAAAAGAAGTGATGTAAGTGAGGTGACAAAAATAAATTTTATAAGAATATGGAGGACAGAATCAAGAAAATATGCATGAAAGAATGTGAAAAAGAAGGCAAAATAAATAGCCTATGGAAACAGCTGGAAAAGAATGGCTATGAGAAGCAGGATAGACTGGACATAAACAGAAGTAGTAAGAAAACGGGCAGGGGAGAATTGGAAGAGAAAGAAAAAGAGGAAAGAAGGTTTGGAATAAGGAGTATGGGGAAGACTACAGAAAAGATATGCAAAGTGCTTAGGAAAGCGGGAATTAAAACTTACAGGAAGGGAGGGAGAAGCATCTTAGGAATAGCGAGGAATGCTAACAAGAAAAAGGAAAACAGAGAAGAGGAAGAGGAAGGGATTATCTACGAAGTGAAATGTAAAGAATGTTAGAGTGTGTACATAGGAGAAACGAAAAAAAGGCTGAAAGACAGGTTGAAACAACATAGGGATGATGTACGACTTAAGTGAGAGAGAAATGCAATATTTAAACACACGAGAGAAACAGGACATGACATAGAGTGGGATGAGGCTAAGCAGATAGGAAGGGAGAAGAGAATGCTAGTGAGAAAATGGAAGGAAGCCAAGGAAATAGAGAAGCAAGGTGAAGAAGACACAATGAACTGGAATGGGGGACTGAAGTTAAACAAAGAATGGAAGAAGATGTTGGAAAGAGTGGAAAGGACAAGAGAGAAAGAGGAGAGGAAAAGGAAGAAAAATGAAGGGAAAAGAGCGTGAGATTAAAAGTCCAACCACATTCTATATGGAAGTAATTGTGTTTAGCCTTTTAGGTGAAAGTACAGTTGGCAAGTGAAAGTCATCTGCTAGAAAGTTCCAAACAACTTTCTAAATAGTCTGGAGTATATATAATGCCCTTTTGTTGTATCGGGTTACTTTTGTACTTGATACAGAGTCTGAAGAAGACCTTGCTAGAAGGTTGAAACGTTACGTTAGTTTATGTTTTTAATAAAATAAATTACTGCCTTGATGAGCATATTTAGTTTTTCATAATCATGGAAACAAGGCTTAATGGTGTTTTAAATTTATTCCTGTGTAATGAGTCCATTTTAGCTTCTCAGATATTTACATCAATATTAACCAATTTTCCGTGAATTGCATAACTCAAAGAATAATTCAGATTTCAGAAAATCTTGTGTCAATAAATAAACTCTAAATTTTGTGTTTAATAATTTAGAATTTTGCAGTTCATTACACATTATTTCGTAACAAAACATGCTAGGAAAAAACACCTCACTCGTTTTTGATGGAAACATGAAATGTTAAATAACACTATTTATTTTTTTATGTTTTTGAAAGTGCGAGGTTTCACAATAAGCATGCGTCTCTACTCACCACACAACAGATATTTGGCAGAGACAAATTACAACTTACCTGTTTCCCTGCAGGAGGAAGCAGAAGATTGCCTTGAGTGCATTGTGAACTCTCAGCGGGGAGGTGTTGCTGTGCCATATGTCCTAGCTTGACATAAAGTGATGTTATTTTATCCATAAGATCTTGCACTTGATGTTTCAGTTGAACTTGCTGTCTATGCATGTCTTGCATCTGCATGTATACAATGTTTAAATCTCTTAGCGATTGACTGTATTGGCACTCATCATGATAAATGTACTTGAAATGGTAAAATGGCCAATGTCAACATTTCAACCCTCAGACATCAGGGTTGAGGTACAGTTAAAATGTGTATTAAAAGCAATAAAAGCTAATCCTGATGAATAGCTTGGTATCTGAGGGTTTAAGCACTGACATTGTCTACCACTTCATAGCTTTGTTTATCATCTGATGCTTATATTTTTTATTAGATTGTTTATGAATTCACTTTAAGCTTGGATAGGTTAACTGGGGCAGGACATATGGTTTAAAGTGGGATTGCTGGGAGCAGCAGTGGCTGAAGTTAGATGAAGAGCTAGTAGGAAAAAATTATGTCAGTAGTTACACATACTTATTTTAACAATGGAACTGATATATTTCTTATATATCAAATCGATCCTTCTGTCCTTTAAGGTTGTAAACCTGTCAGTGATGTCATTGTGAAATGGCTGCTTCTTAATTAGCTGAAGTAACAGTTGTTTCTGAATATCAATATTTGCTAGCAAAGAAAGTTGCTCTTATGACTCTTATGAAATTGCATTCCAGAGATATGTTTTTTCCGTATGAGGTATGAAAAGATTATTTCCATGGATGTTTAAAATTCACATTGTAACACTTAAGGATTTCTTAACTTTTTGGCTAGTACTGATTGTTAGTGATTTGGCAGGACACCCACAATGTAACACATCGTTCTTATCTTAGTCTTTCCAATGAGAAAATTGGGTTTCTAAAAAAAGCTGTTGTCGAGGGTACTTGCCATGCACCACACTACAATGCACAAATGGGCAATTCTATGAAAAGTGAAACCAGGATATCATATAACGAAGTTGCAATATTAATTTTTTATTCATGGTATGTAGGTAGAGTACAGTCTAAACCATAATTTAAAACAAAAAAACAGGTAAATATTTAAATATATAAAAATAAAAACATGTGTAAAGTTGATTGTCATTTTACAAGTGAAAAACTCTGAAACTTCACCTCAGCAGAGGTATCTGCTGAGCGCATGCGTCAATTGTGGAAAAGAATGATTACTTTATTTCACTTCAGATCCAAGAAATGTAATATAGAAAGAATTCTATATTACATTTCTTGGATCTGAAGTGAAAGAAAGTAATCATTCATTACCCACAATTGACGCATGCACTGCATGTGCTCAGCAGATGCCTCTGGACCTCATTTTTTATAGATACATATAATTATCATTTGCAAAAATGACATTTTTAAAGTACCCTGCAGCCTTGGCCCGTGCATCACACAAAATTAGGGCTGAGCCGATGCCGAAAATCAACCGGCATCGGTTGATTTTTTATTACTGATACCAAAGATTTTCAGTGGCTAGAAAAGCAGGCAAAGGCAACAGCTTGTCTCAACATTTGTCCTTTTTAAAAGTTCGTTCACCCTTACTTGTGACTGATTGGGAGACCAGCAGAGTAAGTTCCATAGATTTTCCTAGAAATGCTGGATAAACCCCCACCCTCCTGGGAAGCAGATGGAAAGGCCAAAGGCATGGATAAGTGAAAGATGAAACCAAACATGACCATGAAGGCATGTAACTGCTTAGTTGACACTGTGGGAAATAAACCATTCTTTGCCAATTTTTGCTTGAAGATCATGGTTGTTTTTAACCCCCCGCAGAACTAATGTCAGGTCAGGTAGTTGCGGAGTTCTTGGAAAAGAGGGATGAAGGTCACTGTGATATTCGCTTTGTTTTATCTATGTTCAATCGGGAAGGGGAATCAGAAATTTATACTTATCCTCTTCACTTCTGTTTTCCGTGTGACTGCCAGTTTCGGCCAATGAGGGTTATTTTATTTCCACCGAAAGCCAGCCCCCATGGTGGAGTGGTTACCACATCACCCTATGATGCCAGGGTTCGAATCCCAACCTGGGCATGGATGTTTGTGAGTGCCCATTCATCAATTTCATCACATCATCACTCATCCCCATCTTCGCAAATTAGCCAAAAGTGGCACAAAAAGTGAAGAAAATGAAGCTAATTAATCAATCAACCAATCAATTATTTCCGCCAAGATTAGATTGGGAACATACGGCTTTGAATGATAGTACTAAGGAAGATCAGCTAATCGGGACTGGACCTACATTTTAAAGTGGGGCCCAAACCACTATGTGCTTCCACTGAGTATCGAACCCGGGATCTATTGATTACAAGGCGATGGCGGTACCACTACACCATCAGGGAGGTCCCTCTAAATATTTATGTACACCACTAAGAATAATGTACATAAAATATTTATCAGGAACTTTACTTTTCATCTAATGTACGTACCATCTCTCTTTTTGTTATTCAATAAATATTCAATTTTTTACTTCTTTGACATTAATTTCCTTGACAGGACTCGAATTCTAGCGGTTGTACCTACACGTAAGCTAGATGATGAATATTTGCTGTTTTATCTCTGATTTTATAGTGTCTTTTTACTATTTATGTAATAACAATATTTTTTAGTCAAGAAATAAAGAACAAAATAGGTATTAACGTTGCCTTTCCTCTGTTTCTTAGTCTGTGGTTACATATAACAATACTCCATATGCATCGGAGAAATTAAGCACTAATTAATTAATTTACATATTATTTTGAATCAACCAATAATTATATTAACGTAATAAATAGAAACACTTTTATTATTATATTTCTGAGACACTTGGCTCAGACTGGCTCCCCAAATATATTTCTAAATACGTGCCTAGTGATGTGACGAGTTAGTATGACTCGGTAACTAGCTTTTTATTTTATACTGGAATTACACAAATATCGGTATCAGGATCGGTGGGTATCGGTCATGGTATTGGTATTGATATTGGCAAATGGTGGTATTGGCTCAGCTCTATAAAAAATATTAACTTTTCTTGTGGAGCAAGAATTTTTTATAGAAAATCATTTCAAAACTAAAATATACTTTCAATATACAGCATAAAGTATAGGAGATGTAATTACACTGGTCAACAGCTAAAATGCGACATGAGTGATATATACAATTTCTAGTCAATATTGGTCTCTTAAATACGAAACTGTAGTTAAAAATCGCAATTGACTAATTATAATTGAGTTACAGGGCATTGTTAATTTGGAGAAATTCCCTATATATATGGTATTGCATAGCTGTAAGAAGTAAATGTTGAGTTTTTCTTTTCTTATCTTATTTTTTTTTTATTTGTTGTAAAGAAAGGGGGAACTGTTCAAGACCAGCCACAGAGCCTCTTTATTCATTGTTTTGTGAGGTGTTAATTTATGCAGACGTGATTGTGTCTTTATAAAACTAGGCTGAGTGTGTGCATTTATCGAAGATTGTGTTTGCGTATTACGTGGTCCGTTTCTGGTAAGGTTGACATTTAATTAATTGCTGAGTAATGTTAAAAAATGCCACGTAAATGCATTATCAATGATAACAATGTCTGTTATGTTTGTGGTCATATTGTGTTTTCTGGACAGCGAAGAAATATTATTCCTGCTGTAAGAACAGCCTACAATCTATATTTCGGTAAATACTGCAAATTCGGAGATGAAGATAAGACTTCTGCTCCACATTTCTGTTGTAAGACCTGCTACACGAATCTGCTGGACTGGATGACTCACAGAAGACCATTGATGCCATTTAGTATTTCCTTGATTCGGCTGGAGCCCACTAATCATACAGACGATTGTTTATTTTTTTTTTGTATGGTCCCATCAATACAACGTATGTCCAATACTAAAAAGAAGACAATTGTATTTCCAAATATTCGTTCTGCTTCTCGTCCTGTGGCGCATAGTAATGAACTACCTGTTCCAACACCCAATGAATCTTATTCCGTAGACTCACAAGACGAACCGTACGATCCACAACCTTCCACATCTACAGATCTGGACTTTGGAGGTGATGTTAAACTTACAGAACAGCACAAGGTTAGCCAAGGCAGAGCTATTAGCCTCCAGAGTTCAACAATGGAATTTTCTGGCTAGTAATGTAAAGGTGTCATTTTATCGTGACGGTCAAAAAATGTTGGAAGAATACTTTTCTACCGAATGAGATCTGATATACTGCAGTGATATTGATGGTTATTGGGGGCTATGGGCATTAAGCACATCTGCAAAGAGTGGTGGTTGTTCATAGATACATCGGTATAAAGTCTAAAAGCTATACTGCTTCATAACAGCAATCAATTGACGTCAATCCTTATTGGTTATTCTGTGTAAAAGAAAGAATCGTATGATAGCCTAAAATTCCTCCAAAATCAATTAAATACAACAACTAGGTATATACCTATGGAAAATATGTGCAGATTTGAAAGTCATTGCTATTTTAACTGAACTCCAACAAGGCTATACCAAGTATTGCTGTTTCCTCCGCGAATGGAATAGCAGAGATAAAGCTTCTCATTTTATTAAAAAGGATTGGCCATTACGTCAAAGTATGGAAACTGGAAATATGAATGTACATAATGAACCTCTTGATGAATCTGAAAATATTTTACTTCCTGCACTTCATATAAAGCTTGGACTGATCAAAAACTTTGTCAAAAAGTTGGATCGAAACTCTTGGGCATTCAAATGTCTACTTAACAAATTTCCAAAAATCAGTGAACAGAAGGTCAAGGAAGGAATTTTTGTGGGCCCTCAAATTCGTCAACTTCACCAGGACGAGATCTTCGAACACCTGCTAAGTGATGTTGAGAAAGGTGCATGGAGTTCTTTCGGAGAAGTCTCCAACAATTTTTGGGGAAACAAACGTGCTGAAGACTATGAAAACTTGTAAATAATTTGGTTTCATCGTATCAAAAAATGGGTTGCAATATGTTCCTTAAATTGCATTTTCTACACCCTCATCTCAATTTCTTCCCGAAAAGTTGTGGGGAGGTAAGTGATGAACACAGTGAGCATTTCCACCAACAAATATCTGTAATGGAGAAAAGATACCAAGGAAAATGGAGTAGAGGAATGCTTGGCGACTATTGCTGGACAGTAACCAGGGATGATCCTGAACTTCACTACAAGAGGGAAGCAAAGAGGAAGCGGATTTAATCCCACGTAAGTAGTAAAGAACACACCATACAGTAGTATAGTAGAAAATATTTATTTTGTGAGTAATGTAAAAATTATGATTCATGAATTTCCTTGGAAAGGCAAATGGAAATGTACCCACGTTTTGTACTGTTTGCATAATACAGTTCAAGCGTAAAAGTCACATGCACACCAAGCATACGTCATTCCACTACGTTAGAACATTGGGAAACCCGACTTTTCGACAATACCTCGTATAATTCTTAAACCGGAAGTCGAGTGGCATTTTCATTGTCAGTTTCGTGTTCAGCATCATGGATTGATAAAGAAAAATGAATTTTCATCCATGTCGCAAAAAAAAAAATTAAAATTTGTTGACCAGTGTTATTTGTAATTTCACAAGCCACTGAAACACCAGTGCAAATAGTTTGTGTGTTCCGTGCATCACTTCAAAATATAACATCTTGAAACTTAAACTATTCTCTGGAATTAACTAGGAGAGGATGCCTAATTATTATTATTATTATTATTATTTATTATTGTGCCTGGTTGGGTACAATAACTTAATTATCACTCTTCAAAGGTCACTTCCAGTGGTTGCTATCACCAGCCTTCATCATTATGGATGGGATATCTCATATTCATCATGAACCTTTCTCATAACTTCACATATCTTACTCTGACCCAGTCACCCATGCCATAGCCTGCACTCACATTCACATGAATTTATAATTCAGGAGTTAGAACATTCTCAAGGGCATATGAACATCTACCTGGGAAAGCATCATCCCAACTTCTCTCTCATGAAATTGCTTCTTCATTTATCAAAAGAACTTTAGTTTTGGACATGAGATTTCTAATTAATTTGGAAGCAGTCTATATAATTACAGACTTACTTTTGCTCATTACATGAGTATGAACAAGTGATTTCGCTTGTCTGTTGAAGTTGCAAAATACTTCCAGATGAATGTTTTTTCTGTATTTACAACAAAGTTCTTGAAAAATCAAGGTCATATATATATATTTTTGAATTCTGAAGATTGTCCATCCCACCATATAATTTCATCAATATTGTGGATGGTCTCTGATTTTGCTTCATTCAGAGCACCAACAAAGCAAGTAACAGTATTACCTGAGCACACAAGATATGTCTTACATTCACCCTAGAATGTTGAAGCAGCTTTGAACAATGTTACACTTTCTCTGCTGCAGAGTACAGGATACATAAATTTAGTCCTACACTGTTATCTGCAATACCATTATGCAGAATTAAATAACAGATAGTAGAATATATTCATAAGGTTACCTTTGTTATAGGCTTAAAATAACAAATCTTTGTCCTTAAGATGCTTTGAAAGAAGTGTTCCCACCTTTTGAGAGACTTTATGGAGCCAGACTTTAATTTGCAGTGGAGTGAAAACATAAGGGAGAGAAATGTCTCGTGCATCACATATCAAATGTCCCATGCATCACGCAAGGAATAAAAATATTTAACATTTGTTTTCATAAGTTTAAAAATATTGTTCATTGCATATTGTAATGCAAAGTGTACAGCAAACTGTGTCTAAATAAGGTACCCTGGAACTTCTTCATGTCACAGAAATAATCAATTAAAAAGAACTATGTACTTCTCACATGTTTTTCTGAGTCCCGTGCATCACACAGGTTTTTAATTTAATTTTGCATTGTTAATTTGAGAAAGGATTTTTTCCCTGGCATATGATAAGCAACCATGCAATATTAAAGTGTTGAATGTAATAGATCAGTGCAATATCAATTAACCAACACACGAGACTCATTTAACCATGTACGAATGTCCAGTGCATCACACAGAGAATCGCCCATATACATTTCTTTTAATACTAATATACATGATAATGATAATTTAATAAAATCATTTTGTACATAAATATGTAGTGCACCTACTTCACCTGAATAGTCATCATTGCCTGGGAGATATGTTGCCGTGGCATGATGGAAGCATAAAGCGTTCTTCTTAATGCTATGGATGAGGGTGCAAATATGAAGCACCATTTTTTTCATTACAACCTTTCCGCAAAATGTTCAAGTGGAGAGTAGAAGTTGGAAAATTCGTTAATTCAGCTTCAAAAGTCACAGGTGAAGACCATATTGTATTTTTACTCAGCAAAAATGTTAATCATCATGAATTTCTTCAAGAGGGTTAGCATGTGTGACTGTCCTGGTGCTCTGCATCAAATATGAAAAAGAATTGTCAATGTTTGACCTGAGTATTCTAAACCAGGCTCTTCATACCTTTGGTTGCACTGTGTTACGGTGCAGCGGTTGCCAGGGATTGCTAGTCAGAAATCAAGTGTGAGATTTGAATATCTTTTCATGCATGATTTGACATTGTACATAGGTTCTTACTAAACGATGGCTAATGACTTATAAGCTAGCACACATTCAACGCATAGTAAAATGGAAAGTTTAGTGGAGATTTCATGTGATGTGGATTTTTATCAGTATTTTACCTTCATTTACCTTGTATCTATGTTTTAATGCATCCCTATGTTAAATCATTATACATCCTTCAGAAAGAAACCTAGCAAAATTGTAGTATTAAAGTACAATTTTTGGCACTACTGGATAAATTACCTTCTCGAAAGTAGTCAATAACGCAGACTGCAGATCCTTGAAGTCCTCCAATATCTTGCTGTCAAGATCTGTTTCCAGTATCTGGTGTTCCATCAATACAGTTTCTTTCCTAACATGAAAATGAAACTTATAAAGAATACACTTTTTGTCAGAAAATACTTTGTTTTGACAAAACATGCACATTTATTATTTGCAGACTTGATTCAGAAGCATGTTTAAAAAAGTAAATTGACATCTAGAGACCTACACAAAATATAGATCCTCCTATTTTCAATATAATATATGAACAATAACCTCGTAACTGGAGATTTTCAAGGGATTTCTACAGTAACATTGTATTCGATTTTATTATTATTTACGAGGGCTGCTGAAAAGTTCATAGCCTGACCAAGTTCCCAAACTGTTTAGAGGAAGGTCACATTATGTCGTGAGAGTACATATCCTTGTATGTACATATACCAAAAGGCATTGCATAATTGACAGGCTTTCTTATTTTTTTTAAGGTTTATTAAGTGACCATGTCTGCTCAGCAAGCAAAATTTACAAACATGGAGTGCAGGGCTGTGATGAAGTTTCTGTTCCTTCAGAGCAAGTCTCCGAAGATGATCCACAAGGAAATGAGCAACACCTTACAGGATCTGGCTTCATCTGTTTCCTCACTTCAAAAAACACCTGAAGGAATGCCATTTTTGACTCAGATCAGGAGGTGATTACTGCCACAGAGCATTGGTGCAAGGAGAAAACTTCAGATTTTTTTTATTTGTGTGTGTGTATGTGCACAATGGGTGTGAGGAAGAACTTATTATTAATACATAATTTATACAATATCCCAATGATTCAAGATTAGTTACTGGAATTCCCTTCCCCCACCTGGAAATGTTTGAAATACCACACTGATTTCAGCAACAATAATTGTTAATCTTGGCACATCATGTTGTACCACTATATGATATATGCTGGAGAAACAAAACAGCAAACATTTTAAGGAGCTGTACCTTGTAGGTTTAAACAGGGTCAGTGGAAGAGGGGATGAACCATACCACTCCCCCAAAGCAGCAAAATTGGAAGAGAAGAAAAATAAGCCTATTGAAAACTTGTAAGTTATAATATTACTGTATCAAACTTGTTCGAAATAGGATCAATTTTACTCCATATTAATGTAGTGAGCAAATGTCTATAAAACATTAATCTCCACATGATAGACACTGTGAAATTTCTTGCAGATATATCAGAGCACTTTGTGAAAAGCAGAAGCGATGGAAAAAGTTTCAAAGATACTTAGTTGTTGCAAAAGAATTGGCACCAAAGTTACATATAGACGGTCCAAGGATAGGTGATACTGTACAGGTCCGAAATCGGGAGAAGTTTCAGTGTGAAGCAGAGGATGAAACTGTTGAAGATCCACAAACACAGTACAAAGTTGACTTTTATTACCAGATCCTAGACATAATTATTTTATCTCTAAGAGAAAGATTTGAGCGCTTAAAAATCACAGTGAATATTTTTTTATTTCTTGTATGATATTAGTAAGTTCGAAGACATGGCATCTGATCTGGTCCTTTGTCCGAAAGGTATACGAATTCACCTGCATATTAACACATGAAGGCTCTAGAGATATTAACCCTACTGATTTATAAGATGAACCGAAAGTGCTTTCGTCTATAATAAAACACAAAAGTACACCAAAGGAGACCTTAAAACTGATACAGGCTAATGATTTTGAACCTAATGTGAGTCTTTCTTCACTTCAAATTATATTAACTTTGTTGTTAACTGTGGCAAGTGGCGAACCAAGTTTTTCGAAATAAAATAAAGAACTATCTTCAGTCAATCATGTCTGAAAAACGATTTCATTTAGTGATGATATCCATAGAGCACCAGCTGCCTGAGATGTTAGATTATGTCAGAATTCACTAGTGCCAAAGCAAGAAAAGTTTCCTTGAATTAATTAAGGTATGTCTCACAATTATAGTTATTTATCACTATTTTTAATATAGAGGTCTAAGTACAAACTATAAGTGGATATGGTATTACATTACACTTAAAAACCTATGTTTTTCTAGTTTTATTATTTTAGGACTGTATTATCAATCAAAATTGTTTTCATTTTATGCAAGATAGCATTATACAAAAAAGAATATTACATGTATTTTATTAAAAAATACAATCATGTATCATAGGCCTGCAATAGTAAAAATATGAAGTCAAATCTTCAAAGCATTACATTTAATGATATAAATGATATAATATGTAATTTAGTGTTGCATTTTTAAATGTTTTTGCTGTGGTCGAGACATCCCTTTGTTCATATATAGTATTGCAAAAGCGTAACAGGTCTCATTATTTATTTTATTTAGGAATACATTGATTTTTCGATTTCTCATTGCTGTCTAATGACGAGGTGGGGGGAGGCATTCAAAAGGGAGTGACGTCTGCTGAGGCCGGCAAAATGATTAGCGCCGGCCCTGGATTTAAAAGTTAGACAAACTGATATTACCATATCAATAGTTCCAATGAAAAATACTTCTATTGGTAATGGTATGGAAAAGTATCAGTTGAAAATTAATTACTGATGGTTTTTTGGAGTCTGTCTGATGGAATCCATAAGTATTCAATGTGCAAATTCACAGTCTAAATATCCTGAAAATTATGCATTTTTGCAACAAGGAACACCCATATACATGCTGGGATTCAAACCTGGGACCATTAGCATCACAGTGAGCTGTGTTAATCAATTTGCTCTTAGATTTCCATGAAATTTTTATTTTTTTCGAATTCTGTGAAATTTCCAGGTTTTCCAGGTGTGTGGAACCCCAGTGTGTGAATTAATGTGTGGTTTCCCACCCACAAAAAATGTTATCGGGGGCAAAGAAAAAAAATTTTTATCCCTGCCAGGAAGGTTTTCATCCCCTCGAAGAAAATGGAATTGAAAGAATAATCCATTTCTCTATTCTGCAACTGAACAATGCAACGAGATGAGACAACAGCAGGCTGTTTTCATGTCATTGTGCTTATACGCGTATTTGACATGTATTAGAGTGTTCATAAAAAAACTTGTGCGTAGGTAGGTCAGGTTGACATGAAGTTTGAACTTGGCAATAGAAATCTGGTCAAGTTTTCAGTCTTACTAGTTTGATAGATCATTTTGTGTATCAGTTTGGGTTTTTTCTTAATAAACTCGGAAATCACCAAAATGTCACCATGTTTTACATTCGAGCCCTTCAAATAATAATAAATAAAATCTATCTCCCAAAATGAAATCACAAATACTCCACTGATTGTGCATCCCCCCTGCTCCCCAAAGCAAAAAGCTTAATTCTCACAAGTGGGGAACCGTGAACTCTGTAATTGTACTTATGTTCTAGATGCTGATATACATATACAGGGTGATTCAGAATTCCTATTACAGACTTCTAGGGGTTCTAGAGGGGACTTAGTAGATCAAGTTTTGATAAGGAACCCATGTCTGGAAACATACCGTTTTGGAACTGCACAGTTGACAAGAACACATAATTTCACGTCTCCCGCTCTGCATACAGACGTTGTGCAGCTCTACCATTATGTCCAGCTTTGCCGTAAATTAACAACATGTCTGTGTTCTCGGCAAACGTGTATTCAACCATACTGTACTGTCTTCCACAACGACTGAATAGCAACTGACGTGAAGGTCGAAGCACACCGGATTGTAAACAGAGGACATTGGAAGCAGCACACATGACATCAGGTGACTGAAGACATATGTGTAGTACCAAAACGGTACGTTTCCGGACGTGGGTTTCTTTTCAAAACTTGATCTACTAAGTTCCCTCTACAACCCATAGAAGTGTGTAATAGGAATTCTGAATCATCCTGTAGTGGCGATGCACCTGCTATAGAATTCATCCCATCCAGTTTACTTAATACGTTAAGAGTAAGGTTCGTTCAATTGCTTCTACGCGTACATACCATCTTCCTCTAAGTCGTCGAGAGGCAACCCATCCAGGAACTTCAAGTGTGGAAGCAGCTTCTTTACACAGCGCCTGTATCCCGGTTGCTTGGCTGCAGGGCACTCTGATAGTATGATCTCTTCTAGTTTGGGACATATGCTCAAAAAGCTTAGATAGCCAATTTTTTCTACGTTGTTCCTGTAATAAATTGAAATGTGCATCAGGATTGCTGTATTATCTTTATTACTAGTGTAAAGATTGTACAGCAAAATAATATGTCTATGGTGTAGCAACCCTTTGGGGACCAGGTGGCTTTTCTTTGAATGATGCAAAAAGAACACAGAAAAATTCACATGTAAATTTCCTGCTACTACCTGGCCTTTAGACCAGAATCTTCTACTTAGAGTTGAAAAAAGCTGGCTTTTTTGAATGGACGGTTTTTTTTATAAAAAGCCAGCTTTTTTTAAAAAAAATAACCTGGAAATTGTGGATTTTTACAAATTACAGCTAACCTATTTCACTTGAAGTTATTGTTATGAGTTTACAGGTTTGTAGTGTAATATTTTACAACTAGATAAAAAATTTACATGTTGTAGCAGCCAAGAGACAGATATTGGCCAATCCCAGCAGACACATATTGCATAGTGTTTCAGATACAATTTTAACACTAGCATACTGAGGAAGAGGGGGATGGGGACCTTGGAGGCCCACCACCTCTATTTTTTAGATTTTTCAACTGTTTGAAAATAAATTACATTGTTTCCTAAGATGTTCCCAATATTTCTATATTACTTTTGTTCATAGAAACATAAATGTAATGTAATTAGGAGGCAAATACACTTGGTGGGCATATCAGGCACCATCTTTGAATGCATCTTATTCGAGAAATTCATTTCAGTGAAACACAAAAGCATTAATAAATAATTATTATGGATTTTGTGAGTTTTAGTGAAAGATAATATATATGTGAGACACTCGTGCAATAATTGGTTATTTATGATTTTTTTGATAGTAATATTTTTAATAATTGTAATTAATAAATAACTGCACATATATAATAAGCAAAGGAAGCAGTGATTCAATAATAAAATGGTTTCTTGAATTCTAGTGATAAAAAAATGTGGGTCTGTGAGCATCCCCCCTCCCTCTGTATGTAAGTATCTTGTGCGGCATGATAAGCTAGGGTTAAAACTAAACATGTAGTCCTCATGAGCACATTTGACCATGAAATGGACTTAAAACAAGCTTTTACATGTTTGTGTCTCAATTTGAACGTTGACATCATAAAATATGAAACAAATGTTAATATCAAAATATTCAATGTTTTGAGACAATTAAATAGCTTTACTGTTCACAACACATATGCAGAAGTATACATATTACGTGAATGTGTGTGTATACAGTATATCCTGTTTAACGGAGCTTTGAGATGGAAGCAACACGTGGCTCTTGGAAACCAACCCTTAGAAGTAAATGCAACCTTTCGAACCGAAGCAACATAAGCTGCAAGTGTCGCTTGTCACTTGGCCTGTATCGTTATCTCAGGGAACTTTCAGACCAAAGCAACAAGTGACATGCATCACTTAGAAGCAGGTCATCAGTCCATTCAACCTTTTGAACCGAAGTGCCACAACGAGCGAAACATATCACTTGCATGTTGCAAGGTCTATACTACATAGACATTTTCAGCGAAAAATGCATGCTCGACCAGGACTCGAATCCAGGTCTCTGGCATACCGTGCCATTGCTCTAACCACTGAGCTACCGAGCCTGCCTTGCCTCGTCTGATTTTTCGCTATCGCTGTTTACCTGTGTGGAATAAGGTCTATACTGTTTATTCAATGGCATGCATCATAGCCGCTTCAGTCTGTTGTTCTTGCATGCACGGTGAATGTTTTGCTTTATACTGAAGGAGACTGTGTCACTTGTCATCTGTGACTTCAGTCTGAAAACTCTTTTAATGGCGTGCATCATATCACCTCGGTCTTGTTTGTGCATGCGTGGTGGATGCTTGCTTACAGACTGAAGGGGCCCATGTCGTGACACCCCCCACTGTCATGTGTTGCTTCAGTCTGAATGTTCTCTATACTTAACAAGATTGTTAGCTACTTCATCAGAGATTAAGATTTAATTTAGCCTGTAAATCACAGAGAACAAATTGCAAGTACTGTTGTTGGAAAAAAGCCAGCTTTTTGATAGAAGGTTCCTTTTATAATCATGAATGGGCCTCTGGAGTGGAATAAAGTAATGCTGTTGCCTTGTAATAAGAAGGACCCTAAGGTTCAATCCTCAGTGGAGGCAAAGTGCTTTGGATCTCATTTCAAACTGTAGGTACAGTACAAATTTCTTAGTAGTTTTTTTTTTTTTTTTTTTCGGCCAGTCTTATTTGCTTCTGCTTTATTTTTAGTGCCAGTGATTTTCAATTGCCGGGCTGCAAAAGGTCCATTGCATCCAGGGGTTGACGACTAATTTAAATATAATTTTATATTTGACAGTAAGTCTATATATAATTGAACTATGATTATGCCATCGTTGATATATTAATATTAATTAAGGATGCATATTAATTTACATATAAGCTTTAGAGATCAGAAATGTATTTATGAGTGAAATTGGATCAGGGCATCGACTTGTAAGAAATAAATATACTGGCCTGTGCTCTCACAAAGGTTGAGAACCACTGCAACAAGCAGCCAAAAAACATCACTAGTTGCTCCGTGACCTGGTTTAGTGCGAATTTAACTAAATTATACATGATATACTGGAAAGCCAGAATACAAATATATTTTACTGAACACAAAATTTAATATAAAGAGATTTGATACTAGATTTTCAAAAGGTAGAGCAAAATTTTCTTTTTTGCTTCATGTGCGTGTTCGTATCACAAATTCAAACATTGAAAATCATATCATACTATTAGGTTGTATTAAAACACATACAAAACTACTCTAGTTATGTGAATGTGTTTATACTACATAGATATATTTAATAAGCCTACTGACATATGAACATAACACTCGGAAAGAACCGTCCATTCAAAAAAGCCAGCTTTTTCAAAACACTGTTACTATCCTATGCTATGTCTAGTTACGAATTTCATATTGTACATTGTATTTTATATTTAGAAATGAGTTTCTATTTTACAGAAGGAAGATAAAGGAAAACCATGGAACAGGAAAAATACTGCCAACTCTTGTATTTTCATTGATTTCAGACACTTTTTCTGAAAAAAAAAAGCCGAAAAAAAGCCCAACCAAAAAAGCCACAGAAAAAACAGGAGTTTTTTCCAAATGAAGCTGGGTTTTTTCGACCACTTCCAACTCTACTTCTACTATTCTAATAATAATAATAAAATAATAACCCATGGTTCGACATCCCTTGAATAGCCTATTCTGATCTCCCTACTTCCAGTCTCCCTCCCACAATCCTACCTAGAGGTATAGAGATCTTCAACCAGTAATGGGGTGACATGTGATCAGCACGTCGAACCACCAGCCATTGTAAGAGATTTCCCAGAAAAAGAAAGAACCGTCCATTCAAAAAAGCCAGCTTTTTCAAAACACTGTTACTATCCTATGCTATGTCTAGTTACGAATTTCATATTGTACATTGTATTTTATATTTAGAAATGAGTTTCTATTTTACAGCAGGAAGATAAAGGAAAACCATGGAACAGGAAAAATACTGCCAACTCTTGTATTTTCATTGATTTCAGACACTTTTTCTGAAAAAAAAGCCGAAAAAAAGCCCAACCAAAAAAGCCACAGAAAAAACAGGAGTTTTTTCCAAAAGAAGCTGGGTTTTTTCGACCACTTCCAACTCTACTTCTACTATTCTAATAATAATAATAAAAGAATAACCCATGGTTCGACATCCCTTGAATAGCCTATTCTGATCTCCCTACTTCCAGTCTCCCTCCCACAATCCTACCTAGAGGTATAGAGATCTTCAACCAGTAATGGGGTGACATGTGATCAGCACGTCGAACCACCAGCCATTGTAAGAGATTTCCCAGACTGGGGTACGCTACTCACTCGTAGCTCCCCAATTTCCTCACAATAGTGGGTTGCCATCAGTCCTATACACAGGCTGAAAACCCAGAGACTGAACCCAGGCAGACTCGGACCCATGCCGTCCTGCAGTTGGAGCCCAAAGCACAGCACCTTAGACCGCACGGGCACGGAGAAGGACTCTTCTACTACTCATTTCACGTGAATGCCGAACTTTCCTCCCTTGGTGGGTTACTGAAACTTCTACTAAGGATTAAACCCAATACCACACACAGCAAAGGCAGGACTCCTCACCAGTTGACTACATGGAATCTGGCAGTCAGAAAACACTCTTTGAGGATTGAAGCCACTCATGCTTAATTTATGATATTTTTGCAAAATAAACATATAATTTTTATTTACATATTTACTGGCATGCTTATCCTAAGTAAAATATAAAAAAATCTTACCCTGAACCAGTTTCTGCATCTACCCACATTTGACTTAGGCCTAACCTGGTAATAAAATAAAAAAATAAAAATAAAAATCCAATGATCAGTTCAAATATTATTTTCTTAATTTAAAGACCTTTCTAATGCATTATTCAAAGTTGGTAGAGTGGAATCCTAATTTTATATTTCTGGATTTTACATTTTCTAACATTATACATTGAATTTTGACGGTCTCGGCATACAAAATGTTTTAAATTTTTACATTTCCTTACATTTTTAAGTTACTGATAAACTGACAGAGCAGCTCAAATATGGAAAAAAAATGATGGTTCATAAAATGTGCAACTTCCATGTTTACATATAACTTAATGTCAGATCCCTGTTTTTTTTTATCTGTTTAACCCTCAACTACAGTTGTGACGTCTCACGGACCAGAGCTTTTCTTTTGCTTGTTACCCCGCCAGTAGTTTTGACCTTGAAGCTACCTCTCTTTCAGTACCTTCCTCAACTTCAGTGTGCTGTGAAAGCATGAAGGAAAAGGTTGCATTATCTGCTTCTGTGGTGTTCTATTTATATACTGCGGTCCCGCGGACGTCACAACTGTGTTTAAGGGTTAAAATCACTGATGATTTATTATGATCAATAGACAAGAGAATTGCAGATTTTTTATTTGTGGCATATACTGAATAGAGGGACCCGTGGTTTTGAAGAATGAATGTTAAACAATAACTAAGGACTAAATTCACGTTGATCAGCTGTGTGTAAATACTCAGTTAAGAGATATTTTGGATTGGTGTATTTGTTTTGCTTAAACTCACAATATAAACAAAATATTTTTTTGAGGGAAGTTAAAAAATAATGTTTCGCTCTCAAAACTACGTAATTGTGTTCAGTGAATAACAAAGCATAAGACATGATTAAATTCACATCATTTAAAATATGTCTTGATATATTTATATTCCTTTTTTCATAGAGGTCCTGTGGACCACACGACTGTGTTAGTGCCCAAAATGTTCATGACTGTGGTTAAGGGTTAAATAAAGAATTATATGCAAGAAAGTCCTGATAATCAGGTATGGCAGATTTATAAATCAAACTCTTGATTTTGACAGGTAGGTTGATTGATTGATTAATTGATTGATTTAGTTTATTTTACTTCGCGTTTTGTGCTTCTTGGCTAATTTGCGAAGATGGGGATGAGTGATGAAATGATGAAATTGATGAATGGACATTCACAAACAACCAAGCCCAACCGGGATTCGAACCTGGAACCCTTGGCATCGCAGCACGATGTGATAACCACTCGGCCACAGGGTCGGGCGATTTTGACAGGTAGGAAATGTGCAGTGTGGGAAATATCACAACAAAGTGTTTAGTTGCAGCTAGAAAATTGAAATTTATCAAATGTGGAAAGTTAAAACTAGTGTTCCACTGTACTCACTTTACAAATAAAGTTACCAGACCATAGTAATTGTTTCTAAAAACTACATGACTTTTTTTTTAAAAATTGAAGTAAGTATAAGGATTATCGATGGAATACTAGATTAGTAAATTCAATAAATTTGCTGATAAATTAATATAACAATATGCCCTCATTTGCACATATAGTTGTTTAATTGGTTTCATCTCAAGTAAACAGGAAAAATGTTGAACTTATTCTATACATAAATAATTGCAGTGACCTTTGCACTTAGGGCAGCCAGCAACTGATGTTAAATCTTTAAAGCATTCTGCACCCCTTACCCTACACACTTGAATTAAGTGATAATTTAGTATCTGTGTCTGCAAAAACCTGAATCCTTTGTGAAATTTCATTTCAAAATTTATCAGTAAAAAAATAATTTTGTTCCATTGCTCCGCTGTGCTATAAATTATCTTATTTTCTTTTTTATAGATGTCTTTATCTTTTTTCTTGTGTCTAAAAATAAATATAATGAAAAATACGCAGATAGACTTGGTCTTACCCCAAGGGAAAACAGACAGTGATCAAGGTGCATTAACTTCTAGCAAAACCCATTTCATCTCTTTCTATGTATAGTCATGACAGTTCTGAGTTGTTAAAAATGATCCCAGTGGAAGTCAATGGGATCATTACAACCCAGAAGTGTCAGTTGGTGGTTGCAGTGGAAAAATTTAAATTATATTTATGTGTGTGTGTGTGTGAGAGCACGTATTCACACAAGAATCTAGCAGAAACTTCTCCGATTCAAACAACATCTCTACCCCATTTCCCAGCAAATAGAAACCAGAAAGGGGTAATTCCCCTCATATTCTTTTAAAAACTGCCCTGGTAATAATGATGAAATTATATATTGACAAACGATTTTTTCTTCTAAAAACTAGGGACCAGATACTTTTATGCGGAGCAGGCCTACCTTAGACCCACTTTATCGTCACCACTGTTTTACCAGTTTCCCCACAATACATTGAACATCTATTTATATTTTGGAACCACGGAGCTCTGGTAGGATGTCTGACCACCACATGGGAGACCCAGGTTATTCCCAGGGTGGGTGAACTTTGGAGTTCACTCATCCTCAAATAAATGGGTATTTCAAGGGTAAAGTAAAACACTGCCATATGAAAGTTTTGATTATACGAGGCAGAGTCAAAAGGAAAACCTTAAAATCCCATAAAAATTATGTGACGTGCTGTATACAGGTCAAAGTTACATCAGGTATCAACTGTTATTTATAAAATGACCTCAAGGGTGCAACACTGATCAAGTGAGCTTCACAGCACCATTTTCGTAATTTTAAAAAAATGGTGCCTCCTTCACACACTTGCACCAGTGGAGAGCTGATTTCTTGCCCTCTGGAAGTCTAAAACTTATAGAAATTCTATAGCAAATGAAAACTTAATATCTATGTGCATGTTTACCATGCCAGCAAGTTTACGAGTGAAGGAAGAAGTATGACAATGGCTTCAGTTCGCAGGCAGATGGGTGGAAACACCTTTGCAATGGGTCATAAGTGACTGTGTGTGCATCCCAAAGATTCTTCTTCTTCCTGAGATATAAAGGTACTAGCTCAAGACTTGAAAATATATGTGGATCAGCAATGGATATGTACTAAATTGAAGCAAACTTGTGCAACTCTACATGCATAAATCTACTAGATAAAAAAAAAAAATAGGTTTTGATTTGACTGTCCCTCGAATTATTGTAAATGAGCCGCAGAAAGTTTTGTAACTTGAACAATGTCAATAATCAATTTCCTTTACACTGTAAAACAAGAAGGTTTAAAATTTACAGAAATACTATATTGAAGAACAAGAAACAGCTGTTGGTCAGCGCACAAGCACAAACTACAACATTCAGCAAAGAAACAGAATCATGCAACATTATTAGATTTTTCATTGTAAGTATCATATTGCTTATCTTATCTAACTATTTCCATCGACTTCTTTTGTTATTATTTTACCTCCCTTTTCTACAAGTGGCAGGAACCGAGTACACCACTGTGTAGAGAGACGGAGATTTTTCATCCCATTCGTAGGCAAATAGCAACAGAAAATGCTCAAGCAAGTAATTTACTTTATGATTACATTTACTACAAACGTTTAATATTTATGTATGTAAGTCCAGAAATATGTGGTGGTTGCTCAAGTTTTCTACCTAAGAAGCAGATAACACTGGTGGGCACATATTCACATCTTACGAGATTTCTGTGAATTTGTAGAAATAGAATATGCCAAGTTACCCAGTTATAGCAAAACAAGGTTAGACTTGAGATTGGTGAAAATTTATGAACACTTCCTTTTGAAAATATGTGCAAAATTGCTGAATTTAATTGTTGTTTACCAGTCATAAATGCATCAACAGAAAGATTTTTTTTTTCAAATTATGAACACAATATATGGACAGCCCTCACAGTTGTTAATTATAAAATGTAACCTAACTTGCACATGTTCTGAATTTCATGAGTTCATTGTGAAAAAGTGTATTTCAAAAGGTTTGGAAGTGGAATAAGACTTGTGTATTGCATTTTAAGTTCATTATTTGTTTCTTAGACAAATAAAAATGACTCTCTTGATTTGTTAATAGGCTTTTCTCACCTTTACACATGTTCATTAAGTGTGCAGAGAAACACTATTTTATTGATAGTTGCCAAATTAACCATTTTTTCATATTTGGGGAGTGAGGTTACTTGTTTTCTTCAGCATGGAGACAGTGCAGTAAGTGGGGGATGATTACATTAATTTTAACTTGGTGGATGTCTCTCAGCATTTTTCCCACTTTGAAAATGTGGCTAGACTCTACTTTACGTCCTTATTGCCTTTTGGTGATAACCGATGGGAGTTAACATCACTGCAGGCTCATCTTTATGTCCGCGTTGTGAATGTGTGTGCTTTGCTCGTTTGCATTCTGCATGGTGATTGCTTCTTTGCATTCTCGGTGCATTGTGCGTGTGTATGGTGCATGAAAAAGAACAGGTTCCAAAAACTTGTAGATAGTGTAAAATACGTTTATCCCCAGTAATAATTTAGTGCATCGTTCAAAACCGTGCTTGCAGACAGCCGGCATCTCTTTGGGTAAGTACCTTTTTGTTTTTACACTTTCTGTTCACGATAGCTGCACTAACCATTCACGGGTAGCCCCACGAACCATTCACGGTTGGCCCCACGAACCATTCATGATAGCCCCACAAACCATTCACATTAGCCCCAAAAACCATGCACCGGTAGCCCCACAAACCATTCACGTTAGCTCCAAAAACGGGTAGCCCCACGAACCATTCACGATAGCCCCACGAACCATTCACAGGGACGAGTTATACCTACAAGGTTAGGTTGGGTGTTAGGTTAGGATCCATTAGCACTCATTTCACCCCTAAATATGTGCTTCATCATCGAAAAATTTTCTCAGTACGTTCAATTACGCATATCCGGACAACATCGGTTTTTATCGATTTCCTCCTCCAGGTAATTTTTCCTCGCTTTGGGATTTATGTTGTTGAATTCCTTATACAATAAGCTTTCCAACGATATATGACAGGTGTTCCTTAGGAAAAGGACGTAAAGTAGAGTCTTACCGAAAACGGATTCAAAGGAATGAAAACCACATAAGTGTGAACTATGCTACTCAAACCAATTTTGTTTACATACACATACACAAAAGTCGTACTTTCAAAACCTTAGTTTCAGTATGTATGCATGAGTTTAGAATGGAAGACCAGGAAACATCTTGAAAAAAAAAATGAAAGTAGGGCTTTCTGTATACAGTACTGCCTGCTTTTAATTTCTGAATCACCTTAGATGGGGAAGATTGGTTGATCATACATACTGTTTTGACCAGTACAATCCTTTTTTGAAGACATGTCCCGGTCATCCCGTCGATATCTAAAAAATCCTCAATATGTCCTGTTTTATAAAAGTCTACAAGTAAGCTTGAAATCCAAACCAAAATTTGAGACATTTCATGCTAAACAAAATGTCAATGGAATTTTTAAACTAGCACATCTTCAAGCACTTCATCACAATCAAAGTAATACAAGTCATTGAGAACTCGAGAAGATTCAAACAGACAAAGTAATACTACTACTACTACTACTACTAATAATAATAATAATAAATTAAATGGGGGAACCCTCCAAAAATGCCCTCCTCCACCCACATACATTCGGAGGTATGTGCTATTGTCCCAGTGCTTTAAATTATAATGGAACATCAGTTACGTGAAATATTTACCTGATTCGCTGTTTATTTTTTTCTTTATCCTTTATTTGTAATTTCCATTATTTTTTACATGATGGTATGATTTAATATCATACCAGAAAAACGACCAATGATTATTCGGAGACCAGAATAATCATTGATTTACATATAATAGTGTTAGTAAGTTTAAAATGTTATTGTGTTAGATCTACAATTATTGATTTTAAGATCAGACAGCAGTTTACTGTTGTTTATTTTAGTTAGCTCATGTCGCCGCTTTTATTATTTTATGTGGTTCTTCTATTTCTAAAGCAGTGAATAAGCATAGTCAAGAAGTATACATGTAGTTTCAATAGGGGTCTGCAACGAGAATTTAAATTTCTGCATCTGGACACAAACTCGAAAGACTCTGTTAATGGGTAAAATATCTTATGAAATGACTGATAAAAAATGTGGAAGAAGTGGAATGAAGATCATGTCATCTTCTACTTTTTATAGGTATGAAATGAAATGTTGCAAAGATCCAAATAAAGATCCAAGGTGTGTTGCATGTGATAGCTGTGGTAAATGGTATCACATTGATTGTCTCCAGCTTACTGCACTGCATTGGACAATATTTGAAACTACAAACCAAGAATATGTTTATTCTTGGTTTTGGACTTCTAACTTCTGTGTTATTTTTAAAAAAATTACCAACGTTTCGGAGGGTAAATCTGCCTCCATCTTCAGGGTAGCATGTAGTCTATAATTGGTTGCCTTGGAGAGTGGTTAAAAGTTCAAAACCAAAACTACTGATTAGCTACAAAGAATATGTTTGTAGACAGTGTGATCCATCCTTTTATTCATTAAGATTAAAGGATACACAGATGTTGTAGGATCAAACTATGATGCTTTAGCAAAGGTCATCTTAGAGAGGATGAGTGAATTAAAGATTTGCATTGAAAACAAGATCGAACAGTCATGAAAACATTGAAAACAAGATTGAACAAAGTCATGAAATCATGGAAAAGAAGGTTGAAAACAAGACTGAACAAAGTCATGAGCATATAGAGAAGGAATTAAGGGAAAATCTGAAATCCCAAGAAGACTCTCTAAATAAATCTTTGCATAAATTGCAGGAGCAACTTCAAAGAAAATAAGTCAAGTTTCTCAAGCATGCAAAACAGCAACTAACGAACTTCGCCAGGAGTGCCAGGCTGAACTAACAAATATTAGAACGGAAGTTGTAAACTTGAATGATTCACAAGGAAGAAAGATTATTAACTTAACTTCAAAAGTGGAGATGCAGGAAACTGTTGGTTCAGAACTTAATTCTCGTGTTGAGCAACAACAAAATTCCATTAAGCAAATTGAAGCTGAACTAAAAGATTGTACTATTAGTAATTCAGCTAATTACAGAAGAATTTCAGCTACTGAAGCCAGTGCAAAGGAGTTAAGGGAAGAATTTAACCACTTGAAACTGCAGGTGAAAGATACATGTAGTAAAGAACATCTACTGTTCCTAGTATAGTATCTTCTGCACCTAGTTTTTCATCTTGTAATGTTACCTAACCAATGCTACTGAATTCAGTGCATAATCAGAAAAGTATGAATGGTACCAAAGGTAAGCAGAGAAAGGTTGGTTTTGAGAATGCAAATAACAGTAACTCAAGTGTTGGTGACACCGATGAAGATACTGCAACTGATAGCTCTAAAACAGGGACGGCGACAGGGGTGGGCACGGGTGGGCAAGCGCCCACCCAAAAATTCCTGTGCCCACCCAATCAAATTCACTAAGTACGTATACTTAGGGATATGTGAATGTTGCAATAAATAAGTGTATTCTGGTGTTCATTACATGTATATTTTACTCATGAATATTATCTATACTAGAAATGTTCACATATCACCATTCCATAAAAAGCTGATTTAACTTTGTCATTAGAAAGCAAAAGGAATTACTAGAGATCTTGAAACAATAAAACTGTGACCAATTGAATACTTTTATGATTAGAAGCGGCTACTAGGCCTAGGAGGCGAAAAATTAATCAGGGTATGGTCAAGATGAGATCAGGATTTAGGGTGAGCTTGAGCTGCTCATTTTGGCTAATGGCGACAATGAGGTTCAATGGTGAGTAGATGAAAGTGACAAATACACGCAGACATTGAAAATACAACCCCCCGAAATTATTATTTTGATTGTGGTTCCAAGTGCCAGAGACTCGTTCGTCTGCAAGATTAAAGTTTCCATGGTATCCTGTGCTGAGCGCTTTCGAAAAGGTCACGCCATACAACCAAAGTCATCTGTGAAAAATATATTAATTACTGAGTATGGTGATCAATTTCGTTGAATTCCTTGCATCCAAAATCACATTCTACAAAATGTAAACTATTTGTTACCTCAGTGCATGTGTTCATCTAACCATACGTGTATCACTTCTCCCGCATGAGCAACGAAGACTTACTTCAGAAAACGAATAACAACTTAACTAACAGATTTCTCAATGTTATTTGATTCTTACTTTTGGGCGATAATTTGTCAAAATAACCTTTCAAAAGTCTGGGGATACTTTATGCAGAATGAACAAAGAATTCGTTTTCCCGTGTGTGTGTGTTTACATTCCATATAAGACATTAATTTTAATCCAAATATCCAGTGGCAGCGATAGGAGAAGCTGGGGGGGGGGGAGTTTCCCCCGCCACATTTTGCCACTTGTTGCAGCCGCACTATGGTGTCTTAATGCTAAGACTTTTCCACAAAAAAGTAAACTGTCCTTGCCCACAATTTTTGGTACATGACAGCCGTTACTGCAAACATTCAGATACATTTGTCAGCTGTAATAACCTTGTAAGCCAAGAAAAGTGATCATTAACCCCCACGTTTCAGTCAAAAGCTCATGATGAAAATAATAGTATGATCAGGAACATGCATTTAAATTACGAGAAAGTAATTTAATTGTTCACCATTGTCTACCATCACAATTTCTAATATATAAAGTGGAGTATGTGCCTTGTATTTTTGCACTTGAAGGACAAAATGTGATGCAACCAATTCACATTTATTTCACTACATTGTCATGAAGGAAAGAATGTGATTAGAATGTATGGCTGCGCACACACAAACACTTCCTTCAAATAATTGTGTCCATCGGAGACAAAGAAGTGGAACAAGCTGCGAGAATAGATTAGAAAGGAAAGACACGAAACACACACACACACACACACACACACACACACACACACACACACACACACACACACACGCGCGCGCGCGCATGGCATGGCAGTTAAGAGAAACATTTGAAGAATGAAACGAGAGAAAGCGAAAGGGAGAAAGAGGTAACAAGCTGAGAAAAGAAGATATAAGAAGACATTAAAGAGTAAAAATGAAAATATGAGAAGGAGAGGGAAAAGAAGTGAAGGGAAATCGGGAGTTTGAGAAAGAAGGGGATACATATACATGTATGTCGTACATACGTATATGTGTCTTACATGCATATATATACTTATATGGCCTTATATTTATACCTGCACACCCTAATATATCAATATACAGCTCTAAAACTACAAAGCCTAAGGAATTCTTTAGAAGCAAAAGAGCCAAATTTAAATCCCATAGACATAAAAAATCCCAGGAGTCTTCAGAATTGACACCAACTTATACACTTCCAACTGTTGGTTGTTCTGCCAAGTATGAGAATGGTGTTCAAGCTAAGACATATAGAAATTCAGCAGGAACTAGTGAAAATTGTGGAACTATGTATTTTGGAAATCAATTAAGTCAGAATGTAATACCTAATGGTATTAATGAGACAATGTCAGTTCACTTTCCAATCAAGAATGATGGTTTCAGTGGACATCCTGAATATTTAAGTGGAAGAACAGTGCCGTGGAATGTTTCATCCAATAAACAAAACTTACACAATGATCGTGAGATCACATCGCTATCAACGATTCCCTTGAATCCTATGACGTTCTGAATACAACCATCCAATGGTGAGATTAACTTTCCTGGATGAATATTGAGGGCCAATGAGATAAATCAGTTACCTATATTTGGAGTGTATTTGGAAAAGCAAAGTGCAAGGGATTTTATTCGACAATTATTTTTCACTTTTGACTTCATGGGAATCCATGAAGAATTTCGATTGGGAAGTATATATAAATGCTTTTATGATCATGATTTATTCTGGTACAATTCCCATAAAGGACAATTTGTTTCATTTCAAGATTTTATTAATAGGTTCTTGAATCACTACACTTCTACTCAAGTTGTTCAAGCACAATTGGCTGCTTTGAGATCAAGGAAATATGATCAATCTGTAGATTAGAATTTAGAAATGTTTGCTCTCAAACTTTATTCATCATATTGCGGTTTAGAAGAAGATCCTTCTGAATCAGATATGATACAGCTAATTCTAAGACAAATACCAAATCATGTGTCGCAGTATGTGTCGTGCCATGTTGTGACATCATACAAGATATGAACCACTTGATTGCAATTCTAGGCAGAATAGATTTAATGAATTCAGGTAAGAGTAAGAATATTCGTTTGCCTGAGGATCAAGAGGTAAATGGAAAGACCAACAGAAATTTTAGGAAGCCAGATGGCAATGTTAAACAATCACTTAATGTTAGGCAGGTTAACATTAAGAAAGCAGAGTCTATGCAATTGCGGAATGCGGAACCTACCAACCATAGAAGTAACTTTAATTTGAGTACAGGCATTAATAGACAGCAGGATACTTCTCTAGCTTAAGCAATTTTCAGCAGAGAGGTAACTCAGGTGGTACACAAAACAATCAACGTACCTTCTATAACCAAAGTTTACCTAGAGTTAGAAGGAATTATGAGTCTAACTACTTTATTAATGAGAACAACCGTGCTCAAACTGAAGCAATGCCACATAACTCTAATAATATCAGTGTGCCTATCTCTTCTGTCTCTGTTGTTTGAAAGTTTACCTGTATTTCCTGGATTGCAGCTTCAACTGGGTCAATTATTTCTTCTACTCCTGGAAGTTTCTCTTGTCTTATCTTTCTCTGGTTAGAGTGTGGCACTTCCGATGATTCTTTCCATGCAGACAAGTAGTATGCATCTTGTGGAAGGGGGTTAAATGGAAAGTTGACCAACAGTAGGATTAAAAGAACACCTCTTTCAAAAGGGTTGTTATAAACTGGCATTCCTTCATTTGGGATACATTTCACATTCTCATATTTCGTGATCTCCCCTGGGGCAATTGTTATATCCAGCTCCCGATTATCTAATGTTTTAATCATCCTTCGAAAACCATGCAAAGCCTCAGATTGTTGAATATTCAGTTTCATAATTAGGTCATTTCCTGAACGATTGTACACTTCGTGCTTCCTCTCGTTCAATATGACAACAACATCTCCTGCTTCCGCACCTGGCATTTGGTCACCTTTTCCTTTGAAAACTATTTTCTGTCCATTCACCATTCCTTGTTCCACGCGAACTTCAAGGACTTGCTTATCCATAATCACCTTTTTACCCCAGCATGTTTCACAGTAATCACTGGAACTAATGCATTCTCTTCTGCCACAACACTGAGGACACACACACTGCAGTTCCTCACCATTCTCAGGCGCACTCACATGGACTTGAATTTGTATCCCTGTTCCATTACACATTGGACACAGCTGAAATGTTCCACCAACACCTTGACATTTTTCACATATGATGTTCCTGTGCACTGATGCCTTCTTCATAGTACCATTATAGGTCTCTTCCAGAGACACTATTAACGGCTGGAAAATATCTTTCCCTTTAGACATTTTCTGGGACCAAGGTCGACCAAAATTTAATTCGGAGTTCAATCTATTTGAGATTGAGATATTGCTAATTATGCTGCACTTTGCCACCTCCTCATCAACTGGACAATACAGTTTCTCATCCTCTGCATCCCAGTTATCCTCACATGCCTGGGTATATAACAGTTATCATACTCATAGCCAGGAGATGTAGCAAAAACAAAGAGAAAGAAGAAAATGAAGAGAAACTTCAAAAAAGGGTTTCATCACTTGACCAATCAAAATGATCCAGTACGTTATCTGGAGATATCCGGATCTAAGTTATATAGAAATGTTTTTTTTTTTTTTATATATAAATGTATATTTGGTTGTAGCTTTGCTGCTATGCACCAGTTACATTTGTTTTACATTTTATAATTTACAAACTATGTATTTTGGATTGAGTGTAATAGATACACACAAGAAAGAGAGACATTCTACAAAACACTTATAAACTGTGCAATTCATCTTCCTCAGTGTTTGGAATCTTTGATTTGTGAACCTAACCTTACAGTTGGATATATATTGTTATCTTTTTTAGAAAATGTAGCTTAACAATTTAGTAGAAAAAAAAAATATTGATATTTTTTTTTAATAATAATGTACAAAAAAATATAAGTTTATGTACAGTGGGATCCATGAGTATTAACGTGAAAATTGTCCATGACTATTATCATTACTTTTTCTTTTACATCCTGTGTGTTTTAAAGCAATGGATTGTTATATATACTGGTGCAGAAGTTGTCAACAGCTTGTTTTGAGTTTTCTTTTAATTCTTGAAGCTCTTATGGGGTCAAATAGAGTGCATGAACATGGTGATGGACAATTTGCACGGTAATACTCATGGATCTCACTGTACATAGACAGATATGGGAAAAACTGCTAAGTGGTAATCTCAAATAAAAGTAAATAAAATAATGATTGGGGCAAAAATGTTATTTGTTGAGTGAAGAGTCTACTAATTATTATTGTTATGTTTTCAATAATTAGTTCCTATGTCTAAATTTCCTACTGTGATACTGTTATTACTTTCACAACTGACGCGAATACTATTTTGAAGTAAACAGTAAACACTGAACACGTATGGATGTACTCTCTGGTTTCTTGGCTGTGGCAAATAGACTGTGCTCAGAAACGTATCTAGAAATATGTTTCGGGGAGGGGGGATCCGACCCAAGTGTCTCAGGAATAATAATAACAACAATAACAATAATAATTATTATAATTATAATAATGTTTAAATTAAAAGAATTATATTAAATCAAATTAATACTAATTACAATACACAAATTAATATTATATTATTATTACACGAACGACTGTATAAGAATAGAGATATAACAGTGCATATTCATTACGTACCTTACCTGTAGTTAAGATCGGAATAATTTACATAAAAGCAATTGCCCTGGCAATGAAATTAATGTCAAATACATGAATAACAGAAAATATTTATCGAATAACAAAAATGATGTTAAATGTAGTTGGAGAAAAGTAAGTGTCTGATTAATATTTTATACATATTATTTTGAGTAGTAGTGTACATAAATCTTCTTTGTAATGTCATTCAAAGCCGTATGATCCCAATATAATCCTTGCCTTCTAAAAAGTTCAGAGGAAATTAATAACCATCGATTATTCAACAAATGTTAAAATTTTCATTACTTAATTTAAATACTTGGTAAGTCTTTCGGGGATCGAACCCCTGGACCCCCCTTAAATACGTCCATCCTGTCCTTCAAAGCCGTAGATCCCCTTATAATAAGTTCAGAGGAAATTATACATCAAATGCTAAACGAGTATATTTACATTATTTAATTTCCGTACTTAATAAGTCTTTCGGGTGAGGAGGGGGGCTCCGGACCCCTAAATACGTCCTTCCTGTTCTTTAAAGCCGTATGATCCGAATATAATCCTCGACTTCCAATAAGTTCAGGCGATTCGGAAATCTCTTGTGCTCGGGAATTCCCAATGATTCAGGGAGTCTCGTGTTTTTACAGTTTCATGATTTTTATGTCAAGCCATATATGATTGAAATTACCAGTGTGGCATTATTGGTGTCGTTGCCTCTATGACGCTGTAAAGTGGAAATTATTTGTTATGCTTGGATACATTCGTCAGTCTAGGGAATTGTGGTAAAACTCTTTGTACAGAATAAAGAATATTATCGATTCTATATGCAATTAATTATGTGTAAAGAAGTTAGAAATGTGACTAGAGCAAAGCTTTAACATAGGCCTACTATTGCGAGCGAGAATATGGAGAACGCAATCAATATACAAAATATGCATTTGCATTGTGAAAAGGTTAGTTGTTCGCATTTATGTTTTGTATTTTATTATTTCTTCGCGAACATGAGGATGAGTGTTCATAAAATGACCTGGTCTCCGCTATCAGTGTTTCTAAACCTACCGTTGAGTATCACCAAAATGTTATTTCTGATAATATAAAAATGGTCATTTACTTTAAGCATTTTTGAATTTGTGTACACAAGAATTAATTTAAGTTACTGTTGAATAACATAATAAGTATATTGCAAACTCTTGTTGCAATTTAACCTAAAATATTTTGATATCATTATGTAGATATTAATAAGCACATATCTACAATAAATGTGTTTTTGAACAGTAACACTCAAAGTATTTAAAAAAAAATACTATTTTTTTTTTTTTTTTTTTTTTTGTAATTGAAAAGTTAAATATGTAACATGGTCAATGTTTTTACTGGGGAGAGGTGGAAAGTAAGAGTGACAGGGTGGAAATGAGAGACGTAGCCAAAAATCATCTCTCCCGGAAGAAAATTGTATCTTGAGCCGGCCCTGAGGAATACTCACACAGGACATCTATGACCAGGCGGGGACTCAAAGCCGAGAACTTCTGTGGAGTGCTTCGGTCGAGAACTTAATTCATCTTACTCTCACATCCTACCATTGTGGTCCGGCAGGGCGGTAAGCGGGGTCACGCCCCAGGGGTGCCTACAGGGGGAGGGGGGTCCCGCTTGCGTCATGAAATTTCTTGTGGGGACAAAATATTATAGTTTTATCTACCAATTCTATATATATTAATACAAAAATGGAGGGATCGTTTGGTTTGATTGACTAGTTATTGTTTTTTAGTTATGGTTATTATGTACCGTTTCTCTACTGTACACTTAAATGCTGATACATTATTCATCTTGAGTTATTCAATGTCGTTTTTCTACCTTGTGGTGAATCACGGCGGGGAAGATGGGATTCAGAAGGATGGAAGAAATGGATTATATTCAAATTGACGTTATCTGCACTTTGGCGTAGAGGAATGCTGTTGCAACGAAAGTTCCTCTGCAGAACACACAATGAGTGTCATGAGAATCATTAGAAACAGACTACGTTCATGTACGGCTGATGAATGGTTAATGTCTACCATAATTCCATCCTGTGAGTCCGATATTTTAAAAGTAGTGCAAAAGGAGGAAATTATCAATAAGTTTGCTGCAATAACTTTGCAACGTCAGAAGTTATTATACAGTAATTTATGTAAAATGTTATTTCAATCAATACAAAAGTATTATACAATATATATGTAAATATCTACATTGTAAACAATACCTAAAGTAAACATATATTGCTTAAATAAGTCTGTATTATATTGTTCCGCAAATTTTATCTGACCAAAATAATTTGAATAAATAATTCGGCATAAACGGAGGCGGGGGAATGTTCTACCTTTTTGGGGGGGAATTCGTCATAGGCATTCGGGGGGATGGGTACCCCTGTCACGCCCTCCGCCTCCCGGAAAGTGAATGTCAACTTAAATTAAAATGGCGTTGAGGGAACATGATAACTTCGAACATAATGAGTGTCTTTTTGAGGGGGACAACATGATTATTGCAGATAATATCCCTCGTTTGCCCCTCCCCCTTGGAAAACGTTACCTTGCTTGCCCTTTCATGGAAAAATCCTGCGTATGTAAGTACGTCCATGCGCACTATTCGATGTTTTGGCAGCCTGACCTCAGGGTCAAAGCAACAGAAAGAGTCGTACTCGAGCCGGAGCGATTAAACTATACAGAATTGTAGGCGAAATACCATCAGATAAAATTAGATTGTTTATTGTTAATTGATTTAGTTTATTTTAATTCGCTTTTCTGCCACTTTTGAATAATTTCGAAGATTGATTGATTTGCTTTATTTTACTTCGTCTTTTGTGCCACTTTTGACTAATTTGCAAAGATAGGCATGAGTGATGATATGATGAAATTGATGAATGGACACTCACAAACACCCATGGCCAGGCCAGAATTCGAACCCGGGACCCTTGACGTCGCAGAGCGTTGTGTTAACCACTCCGCCAGATAAAATTAGATTAGGCATGTCTGTGCGATTCATTCGCTGGTTGAGATTTTCTTGTGGCTCCTGTAAGAATAGCAAACTATGATTCTGAAAAAATATAGATAAGTTCGCACGAACCAGTGATCAAAATGAGGGAGGATGCTTTCAAATGATATCTCCCCAGCTAACAGAAATTTCACATAGCATCCCAGAATTATCTCATTGTCACTATGTTAAACCAAAGAGCATTTCCCCCAAGCTAACCCCAAGACTCGACCAAACATCTTTCAGCTAACATTTCCCACTTCAGGCGCTGACACAAACAGTCAGAAGTCAAAGTTAGTTGAAACCCAGGTGGTTTGAATTAAATCAGTTTTATTTAAATCGCGATTTAAATCAATATTTAAATCATGCGATTGTTTGGGGGGAAAATCAGTGATTTAAATACTTTAAAGAAATCATTTATGGAAAAATGCATGTAAGGAATTTGCGGATATCAGAATCATTTTTGGTGAAAGTACTTACATTACTCTCGTAATCATTTAATGATTAGATACTCTTAACACTTTCAAACGAAAAGCATGGAAATAAAATAGATGTACAGTGGTGGAAAAAAGTTCTTCCCCATAAGACTTTAATGGCAGTAAATAATGCCGGAAGGGTAGGCAACACACATTGCACCTTTAGGTGATCGGGTGATTCTGTCTGTCTCAAGAGCAACTCGTCTTTCGTGCAAAAGCCAACAGGCACAGGAAATGTAGGAAAGTCACGTGACTTGTCAGTTGGAATGTTGTTCGTCAGAAAATTGCCAGGTCGCAGAACCGTCAAGAGCTACACGTTATATTGATTCGCCTAAAAACCTTGAACGAAACGCTAAAACAATTCTTGCCTTAATTACATAGGCTACTGTACTATATGTGCCGCAGTAGCTCAGTCGTTAGGGCGTATTATTACCATGCGAGAGATCTGAGTTCGATCACCGACGGGGGAGAATAGGGATTTTGTCCACCTGTTCAAGCTGCTCCGGTGCCACCCAGCGTCGTATAAAGTGGGTACCTGGAGGAAACTCTGAGGAAAAGGGGGGGGGTTAGGCGGCCAGAGGCGTGGTGCTGATCACATCATCCCCACCTTCGATCTGATGAAGAAAGCTTGGGGCCCTAACTCCACACCCCCTATACGCCTTCATGGCTTGATGTAAAGCACAAGGTGGCACTTTGATTTTTAATCTTAATATATAAAAATGGATTGATGTGTGTGTATGTGTGTATGTATGTATGTTTGTTCCAGCATAACTCTGGGACACCTGGAACGATTTCAACCAAACTTGGAACACGTATCTAAGATGAATAGTGACACTCCTAATGCCGTTCAACTTCACGGTCATCACCTATCGGGATGGGGGGTGAGAGCGAGTGAAAATTAAAATGTCAAAAATGGTCAAGATTAGTGTCGAATCCATAGTTTTCGGAGTTGCTAAGCTAATTGGTGACATTTACGATGACCAAAGTTGGTACACATATGACTTACAATCTGCAAAGAAATACTGTGGGGGCGAGACACCCCTTACATCCCTAAGGGTGGGGGTGGGAAGGGCTGACATGTAAAAATAATCGAAAACGACCGATATTAGTCTGGAATCCACCCATTTTCGGGGTCGCTAAAATCAATAGTGACTCTTCAAATGCCGTTCAACTCCAAGACCCCCCTGGCACCCCTAGGAGTGGGGGTGGGAAGGGGATGACATGTAAAACGACCGACATTAGCGTGGAATACATAGTTTTCTGGGTCGATAACATGAATAGGGACACTCCCAATGCCGTTCAACTCCAAGACACCTCTGCCAACCCTAGGGGTGAGAGTGACATGTAAAACGACCGATATTAGTGTGGAATCAATAGTTTTCGGGGTCGCTAAGATGAATAGTTACACTCCCAATGCCGTTTAATTTATTTATTCTTACTCTTGGAGGTGGAACTAAAAATGTTGTTCATAAATTGTTGTTAAATTTATATTATAGTGAATTTGTAAAAGATATTACTTTATAATTTGTATACTGTACTTATGCTTTTAAATACCTGTAAATAAAATTAGTTACATTTTACGCTATAGTTAGAATTCATTAAACACCCGGGCAACGCCGCGTAATCAACTAGTTTACTATACATCCCGATTTTGTCGGAACAGAACTTCCCAATCTCTACGTGGGCTTTCTTCCAAGTTCCGTAGGGATGTGAATAGGCTTCAATTTTTCTTGACACAATTCATACATGTTATATTTCCTTATAAGAACAACAGCCGATATCCTTTGTGTGCGTGTGTCTGGGGTGGAGGTATAATCCAAACATGTGAGGTGATCCTTCTCGCACTACTCCATTCTCAGAAATAAATCTCAATTCCACACACTGAAAATGTAGCACTTTCTACATCTCAGCATGCAAATATCTAGTAGCAAAGTAATGTGTGGAAAGAGAAAAATTAACGATTTGTAACGGCACTCTGGAAATTTCGTAGTTTATTTTTTTTCAATTTGAACTGACATTCATACAATCCCAATATTGAGTAAAGAATAGCTTAGTGGTTCTGCTACTTTCAATTCTTCATTACCATAGTCACCGTAACTCTCTCTCTCTCTCTCTCTCTCCCTTAGCTTTCCCGATGGCGCAGTAGTAGCGGAGTCGCCTTGTAATCAAGGAGTCCCCGGTTCGATACCCGGTGGAGGCACATAGTGGTAGATGCAGTCTCTATTAGCCTTATTGTGCATAAAGTGGACTTAAAATGCCAAATGAAAATAAAAATCAAAATCACCGTAACTCTCTACAAAGCCAGCTTCGAAACCTGTTGAGACTTAGATGTAGCATTGCATTCGTATCATTACGCATCATCTTCATCGACGCGATTATCGAAAGAGGTAAAAATGAGGCACAAAATAACCCAAACAGAAGCTTGGAATCAATCTGAATATTTTATGTTGGATACGTGGTAGAATTATCTTAAAAATCACTTCCTGTGATGTAATAGGGTTTTTTATTAGAGATCATTTGTAACGCGACGTCTACTTATTTAACGTGCCTGACATCATTCTGGTTCTCCGCTACAATGGTAATGTCAAACCCACAAAAACAATTAAACAAATAAACAAAAGGCAATCATTAATAACCTATTTACCTTTTGTCCAGGGTAAGTGCCATCAGTCGGAGCCCAAGAGATTACATAGGGTAGAACAAATCACACCACAGGGTTAGTTCTATATATATATACTGTAATTTCTACAAAAGAGCACATGCATAAACATTACATCATTGCCCCTTTCACTCATACATTCACTCACACATTCATATCTCGGCAATCCAAAATACATAAGTAATTAATACAATAATAGTTCGGCGGCATGTTTAAAGTTAGCTACATTAATTTAAACTGTTCTTAATTTGACATTTACTTTTGCCTTTACGGAAAAAACATGTTCCGGTAGGAGCTTAACCGGCACGACAAAAACACTACTCCTTTTATGTTGTTGTAATTGAACGTTAATCTTTATATGGTTACTTTTGCGGTGAACTTGGATCACTGTTATATGATTATATTGACAATTTATAGCGTCGTACAATCTGAATGTTAAATACTTTGGATAATTGAATAAATGAAAGTTGTACGGTTTTACATGTTAAAATATATTTGATGCAATTTAATCACCGTAATAAGCAATGTCTTGGTAATGTTTACGTAATTAGCGAGTTCATTGGATGTCACGACGGGGCTAACGAAGCTTATCCATTTTCACGTCCATTCCGGCTTACCTTTGTCGGCTCTGACTGAAGTCCTCGTGGTGGAGTCGTGGATGTTTGCGGCGTGGTCAATAGATGGCTTCCGGGCGATAAGATTGGATCTCCGCATCTTCAAGGATTGGCAACTGGGTCGGACGCCCCCCCAGCAGGTCCTTTCTCTGTCTCTACTCCATATTGATAGTACACAGACACGTGCGAAATAACACAACACGGAACGGTGCGACACAAAAAGCGGATACTTTAAGCGGGTGGTTCGCGAAAGATTGTGTATGATAACACGCCGAAGAAAATCTGAGTAAAACTGTCTCTTCCGCTTCTCTGCGCGTCTATTTATTTGCTATTCAAAAGGTTCGTTACTGTACCCTCTCTTGCCAAGCGTTGATAAATTGTCCTCAAATCGTAGCCTCTTGTCCTGCTATCTTCACCCGTATATTTGGAGTTCTTTGACCTTTCTAGAGCAGCACCTCGAGTAGAGGTTACCCTAAGACCGGGCCTATCGTAACCTGCACGTCCGCTCCGAAGACAGTGCCAGGGAGTCTGTAGCTATTGTTATCCAGTCTAGCTGTTTAACCTTTAATATCGGGCTTAATTCATCTCCTATCAAATTCTGCTTTTGGGATTTCGTCGATGATAATCTGCTGCTGGGCTGTCTTTAATTTCAGTTGAATCTGACCATTGGTAATAAAGTTGTATTTTTATATTTCTTTACCCGAGGCTCGGCCTCTTCTCTCGGGAAACAGGCTAGTCCTTCGCTCTCCGCCGTCCAACTCCCGGTGAACAGCCACAATCCAATGCATATTATTGCTTATTACGGTGATTAATTGATTTACCTGATAATTAGCAAGATTTTATCGTTATAACATTCCCCTCTCCTTACACATGAATTTTTTCTGAGCTTAAGATTATATGCGAAGGAGAAATTCATCAAAACACAATTAATAATTAACGTTAAATCTTGCCTAATTATTACACATAGGCGCTCGAATAGGGACTCGAACCCTGGAATATATAGTTGTCTTTCTCTACAGATTAAATTGCACTTTTCAATTAATTTTACATCATTACATTTAATATTTACCAAACATAAAATTGCAGGATTACTCAACATTCATTTGCAGTTCTTGACTCTGTAACATTGATCATTTAACAAACACCTTGCTAACACTTATGAGAATTATCCTATTATGTATGCATATACATATGTAAACTTACTACATTCACACTCTAAGTTATGATGAAAATTCACTCTTTGAGATATAGTTCAGAATTATTGAGTTATTACATAAAATATTTCTTATCATCAATTCAAACCTTTTAAAATACATGTTTCTTTACTAAATAATATCTATTCTGGGTAATAAGAATATAAGTAATATGTTATTAATGTTGGCATTAACATAACATGATATATGCTCAGATATTGATATGTATATAGCTATATATATATATAATTTCTCGGAATATTAATAATAATAATAATATCATAATTGTGTTAAATTATTTACACTAGTATGCGGAATAATTTACAAGTTTAAAGGCTCTTTCGATGTTCAATACTCTAGGTTTTTTTTAGTTGTTGAAGCCACATCTCCCTCTTTTCTTGAGAACAGTTCCATTTTTTGAGGTTATCTATGTGCTGTGGGGTAATTTCCTTCCCTTGTTTACAGTCTCTTAATTTTAAAATATTATTACCAATTTTTTCTTCGCAAAGGAATGGTCCTTCATAAAGATGAAAAAACTTGCTTATCTTCTTGTTGATTTGTGAGCTTAAGTAGTGGCTTTTTACAAACACTAGATCGCTTTCCTTTATTTCTTCTCCGATTCTGCTTTGTTTCTGGTTTCTTCTTGTCTTTTGTTTTCTTACTCTAGTTTCTGCTGCTATTAGCTTCTTCTCCCACGAGGTTTCCTTGCTTTCTGTTTTGATTCCGAAATGTTCCAAAAGAGTTTGGTTTCCTACGTGTCCTAAGAAAAGTTCTGCAGGAGTATATCCCAATGAGGCGGAGATGGTGTAATTTAACAGCAATACAATGGAAGTCACCTGTTCACTCCACGCTGCGTGATTCTCGTGGCAGAATACACGCATCAATCTGTTGATCTCTGCATGCATCCTTTCCACCGGGTTAGACGATGAGTGGTATGGTGCCGTGAGCATCACACGTATGTTGTACTTCTGCAATGTGTTCTTCCATTCATTACTTAAAAACTGTGGACCCCTGTCGCTGAGAATAACCGTTGGTTTTCCCAAATGCACGAAGTAAAATTTTGTTAAATATTTTAACAATAGCTTAGTATTCCCAGATCTCACCGGATATGCTACTAAGAACCTGGTAGCTAGGTCCATGACCGTAAATAGATATTTCTCTCTGTTCCTTGATGTCGGTAAAGGGCCAACTAGGTCAACCGCAACTACATCTCTCGGCCGTACTGCTTGCAACGATGAGATAATGCGATTTTTTCCTTGTCTTTGTGGCTTAGTTTCGGCGCACTTTTCACAGTCTCGCAACCACTTCTTCAAATCACTGCGCATCGCTTTCCAATAATAAGTGGAGGTAAGCAGCTTCCATGTTTTTGTGAAGCCGAAATTACCCATTTTCTCGTGACATTCCTGTAGCATGTTCTTGATAAGGTGACTCGGGATGCAGATCCTTATCTCGTTATCGTCGTGAAAATCAGTGCGGACGAGGATCCCGTTCTCCAGGTGGAAAAACTCTTTCGCTCTCCTCCCCCTCCTGCTGCTTTCTTCAGTGTTGCCATCCACTAGATGGATAATTTCCAGTAAATTTGCATCCTTACGTTGTTCTTGCGCGAACTGGTCAGCGCTGTATCCGTGTAGCATTTGTTCAGCTAGGATAACATGATTCACACGTACAGTGGTCACCCCTTTTCCCTCATTGTAACGGGATAGTGAATCAGGAACAGTATTATCTTTTCCTTTGCAATGTTGTATCTTAAAATTATAGCCTTGAAGCTGGAGACTCCACCTCGTTAGCCTACTATTCCAATTTTTTGCTTGATTTAGAAACTGCAGATTTTTATGGTCTGTTACCACAATAAATTCCCTTCCTGCCAGATAAATGTGGAATTTCTGGATAGACCAAATGATGGCCAAACATTCTAGTTCGTTTATGCTGTACCGTTTCTCAGCTCCTCTCAAGGCTCGACTTGCATATTGAATTATCCTCTTTTCGCCATCCTTTATTTGATATAGGCAACTGCCTAGCGCTAACATACTCGCATCACATTGCACGTAGAAGGTGTCGTTAAAATCTGGGTGATATAATTGCAGTTCCATGCAGACAGCTTCTTTTAGAGCATCCATACTCTGCTGTTGTGCCTCAGTCCATTTCCACTTCCGGTTCTGCTTCAAAAGTTCATACAGCGGTGCTGCCATCTGTGCGAACTGGTCAATGAACTTCTTATGCCATTGAAAGACTCCTAATAGTTTCTGAACTCCTTTAATTGAGGTCGGCTTTTTAAGCTGCTTGATCGTCTCGAAACGTTTGGGATGCTGTTGAATTCCATTTTCATTTACTATGTGGCCAAGGTATTCAATTTGTGTTTTGAAAAACTCTGTTTTATCCAGTTGAATTGTCATTCCGGCGTCATGAAGTTTACTGAGAACAGTATCCAGGTGAATTAGATGTGTTTCTATATCCTCTGAAAAAATGATCAAATCATCGACATACGCTAGGCAAAATCCACTAAGTTCGGCTCCTAGCACTGCGTTCATTGCATTGGTGAAACCTTGAACGCCATTTGATAATCCGAAAGGCATGGTTTGGAATTCATACAATTGATTTTCAAATAGAAAGGCAGTATAAGGCTTGCTGTGCTCGGATAGGTTCAGCTGCCAAAACCCACTATTAGCGTCCAACTTTGAAAAAATCTTTTTGCCATGAAAACTTTGTAATATTTCGTTAAGATTCAGTGTTTTTACACGTTGTAGTTGGCAACGCTGATTCAGTCGGCGAAAGTCGATACACAAACGTAATCCTTTACCTCCCGGTTTTTTAACAACCAGTAGAGGATTGAGATGACAAGAATTCGACGGTCTAATGATGTCCCAATCTAACATCTGTCTCAGCTGCTTTCTGATCTCGCCCCTGTAGGAGTAGGCCACCGGATATACACGTGACACGACTGGTTCGTCACCTTCAACTTTGATCTCATGAGTGTATACTCTGCATCTGCCTGGTTTTCCTGAAAAGATCTCTGCATGCTCTCGTAGGATGTTTCTGAACTTCTCCCGGGCTTCCATGTTTATTTCGTTGAGATTAGACACTAATACTTCAATTTTTTCTTCAGGGCTTAATGTAGCGCAATTTTCTGTAACATTAAAGCACTTTCCTTCCTCTGGGAAGTACATTCTAGTATTTATAAATTCAGCTTCCTGCTGACTGACGTCGTCACATAAACGTAACGTCCCTCTACGTAGGTTCAAATCTGCGCTATATTGTATAAGGAACTCCATGCCTAAAATAGCATCCACATTCAATTCTCGAACGACGTAAAAATCTATTAGAGTCTCCATGTCTCCTATTTGGCCACCTACTACCACGTGCCCTAGTGGTCGCTGTCTAACCTTGCCTGAGAAATCCACCAGCCTAATGCCCTTACTGCTACTAAGCTGCGGTTTCGTTATATCCTCAGAGATTTTCTTCCAGATCTGTTCCCCACATAAGTTCAATTCCGACCCAGTGTCCACGATGGCATTAATGTAGTCTTCTCCTATTTTTAACTGTATTTGAGACGTTTGAGATGGCCATAATTTCCTGCTCGAATTCTCTGCAGCATCGCATTCATCATCATCTTCTGATAAATTATTTATGAACCAACAACTTCTTACTTCAATGTCTGTCATTTTGTGTCGTCGATTCACAGGCGAGGATTGTGGCTCTAGAACCTTTTGCATCTCAGATTCTCCGCCGACACGAGCCGAGCTGTCGTCGGAAGGTGTTAGTTTTCCGCTCTTGCGCCGTGGCTGTTATCCCGACGAGTACCTGACTGGTAATCTGGCGCGTTGGGATTGAGTCCCCTACTCGTTGATGGTTGAGGCCATTGTTCGTCAGTCTCTTGCTTCTCGTTGTTGTAGGCGGTTCTTACTAAATGAATAGCTTGTGTTCTGCCTTCTTCCATATGATTGTTTTCCTCCCCGCGTGAAAATCGTATGTCGCCACGCCCTCGGTAACCTGCGTTTGTGTTCTGTCTGCCTCCACGGTAGTTTCCTCGATTCGAGCGTTTGGTATCCCTGTCTCGCTGTCTTGGAGGACTGTACTGCGATTGTTCTTGTCGATTGAATTGTTGTCGACGTCCATTGTATGTATTGCGTGTAGTCGCCATTTGCACTCGTGGAAAATTTTCTCCTCTCTTCCTATCAAAATTATTATTCCCTCTTCTGCTTGATTGATCTTCCCATCGATGTTTTTCGTTCTCCTTCAGCAAATCCATGTCTTCAAGGATAAGCGACATTCGGTCAAAATTTTCTAACACATCTCCTGTAAGCTGTCTCTGTACGTAGCTCGGGTACATAGCTCTGATGGCCGTGAGGATTTCTATCACTTCGGTTCCGGGCTTAAGCGAACGGAATTCATTCACCCTCTGCCAGAAAAACTGTTTGTATGTGAGCTTTCCGTTGACGTCGTACCGCTTGTTTCTTAACTGGGTAACCTTCCTCTCTACCAATGATCTGCACTGAAATTGTTCAATGAAAGCTTTTTCGAAGGTGCTAAAGGTCTTGAACGCTGGTACCTGGTGGTCTAACCAAATGCGTGCGGAACCGCGAAGAAGTTTCTGGATGAGCTTCAGGTGATCCTCTTCGTGAATCCCATATAAAATGCAATCTCTTTTGAATTCTTGAAGAAACGTGGATGGCAAAGTTTCTGTCTTCTCTTGGTCGAAAATCATAAAGTTGTCCAGTGAAAACTTCGAGAAGATGGCACGCCTGCCTATTTCCGAGGTGGCCACACTGGTCTGTACCACGGAGTGGACTCGCGAGCAACTGCTATCCTGCTCCATGACGTCATCGCCTGTGGGCTGACTCCCCGATCGAGATGGTTCCTGCGCTAATGTCGCCAGGCGCGTTGTTTCTCGCTGGTCTTCCTCGTTCCTTGTTCGTGGTGACGTAATAACGATTGAAGAAGTCTCTCTCTGCATCGTTTCTTTGATTCGTGTGACGTCTTGGCGTAAGTCTTGCGTCATGTTTTTTATCTTCCTCCATTGCTGTTCTTCTGAGGTCATCTTTGTTTCGATTTGTCCAAATCTTTCTTCCACCATTCTGGAATCCGCTGCAAGTCGACGATCAACTATTCGGAATTCCTCTTCCATTCTCTTCTCCACGTCATTCTTCTTTTCTTCTATCTTCTCTCCCAGGTGTGCCAGGTGTTCATGGATCTGCCTGACTTCAGTTTCCACTGTTTTTTCCAGGTTCTCAATGTCTTTCGAGTTATCACGATGTCTTTCAACACACTCTTCTTGGGCTTTTTCTATTTTCTCATCATTCTTTTTTAATGCTTGTAGAAACTGATCCATCATCTCTCGGTGTTGTTGTTCTTTCTCTCTTCTTCGCAATTCTTTTTGCCTTTCCTTCTCTTCCTCTTCCAATTTTCTCTTCTTCTCCTTCTCTTCTTCTTCCAATTTTCTCTTCTTCTCCTTCTCTTCTTCTTCCAATTTTCTCTTCTTCTCCTTCTCTTCTTCTTCCAATTTTCTCTTCTTCTCCTTCTCTTCTTCTTCCAATTTTTTCTTCTTCTCCTTCTCTTCTTCTTCCAATTTTCTCTTCTTTTCTTTCTCCTCTTTTCGACGTTCTTTCCCTTCTTCATGTTGCTTCATCATCGTAGTGAAGAGCGCCATTATCGCTTGAACATCCATGGTGCCTTGGGTTGGTAACACTGAAGTTGGCTGCTCACTTTCAGGGATAACGGTATTCTCCGGAGCACGGTTGCTTTCTCCTCCCTGGTCGCCTTCCAGTAACGTCACTTCCTCTCCTTCCTTTGGATTGTCCATTTCTTCAATCTTCTTCCTTTGTCGAGTTATTCTCTCCATCACCCTTCTCCTCGGTCGTTATTCTCTCTCTCTTCTTCCTTGGATTCGATGCGTTCTCGCAGCGAGATATAAATTTCTCTTTTCCTTTTCATAAATAGACCCTACGGGGTTTTGCGTCTTCCCCCTTACCATCCTTGATCGATGCTTTATCCTTATCGCCGCATAAAAATCCAAAATCTCTCGCTACGTAAATTACTTTAACCATTGTTACTTCACGCCCACTATATATATTGCACAAACAATTAAATACTCAATTCACATGCTAACTATGCGTAAATACACTTAAATACTCTAAACTAGAAAATTACTGATTATAGCAACACAAAGAACTAAACGCTTCATACTCTAGGCGTCCTGCGTGGTATTTTTTTAACTGCAATAAGTGATTAATATTTGATTTTCTACCTCTATCAATCTCTTGGTTCCTGTCGAAGGCATGTAGCCACATAGCTCTATAACTGAATAATTACGGCACAATAAACTCATTTTTTGCGACTATTAATAACTTCCTTCCAACTATCGACACTTATTTAAACTTCGGGCCTACTCGGGCCTAATTATCGCATATTCGGGCCTACTCGGACCTACACGTCGAATGTTCGGGATTACTCATCGAACCTACATGTCGCATGTTCGGGATTACTCGTCGAACCTACATGTCGCTTGTTCGGGATTACTCATCGAACCTACATGCACCATGTTCGGGATTACTCGTCGAACCTACACGTCGCATGTTCGGGATTACTCGTCGAACCTACACGTCGCATGTTCGGAATTACTCATCGAACCTACATGTCGCATGTTCGGGATTACTCGTCGAACCTACACGTCGCATGTTCGGAATTACTCATCGAACCTACATGTCGCATGTTCGGGATTACTCGTCGAACCTACACGTCGCATGTTCGGGCGCCATCTTTTTATGTAGCGCGACGTCTACTTATTTAACGTGCCTGACGTCATTCTGGTTCTCCGCTACAATGGTAATGTCAAACCCACAAAAACAATTAAACAAATAAACAAAAGGCAATCATTAATAACCTATTTACCTTTTGTCCAGGGTAAGTGCCATCAGTCGGAGCCCAAGAGATTACATAGGGTAGAACAAATCACACCACAGGGTTAGTTCTATATATATACTGTAATTTCTATAAAAGAGCACATGCATAAACATTACATCATTGCCCCTTTCACTCATACATTCACTCACACATTCATATATCGGCAATCCAAAATACATGAGTAATTAATACAATAATAGTTCGGCGGCATGTTTAAAGTTAGCTACATTAATTTAAACTGGTCTTAATTTGACATTTACTTTTGCCTTTACGGAAAAAACATGTTCCGGTAGGAGCTTAACCGGCACGACAAAAACACTACTCCTTTTATGTTGTTGTAATTGAACGTTAATCTTTATATGGTTACTTTTGCGGTGAACTTGGATCACTGTTATATGATTATATTGACAATTTATAGCGTCGTACAATCTGAATGTTAAATACTTTGGATAATTGAATAAATGAAAGTTGTACGGTTTTACATGTTAAAATATATTTGATGCAATTTAATCACCGTAATAAGCAATGTCTTGGTAATGTTTACGTAATTAGCGAGTTCATTGGATGTCACGACGGGGCTAACGAAGCTTATCCATTTTCACGTCCATTCCGGCTTACCTTTGTCGGCTCTGACTGAAGTCCTCGTGGTGGAGTCGTGGATGTTTGCAGCGTGGTCAATAGATGGCTTCCGGGCGATGCGAAATAACACAACACGGAACGGTGCGACACAAAAAGCGGATACTTTAAGCGGGTGGTTCGCGAAAGATTGTGTATGATAACACGCCGAAGAAAATCTGAGTAAAACTGTCTCTTCCGCTTCTCTGCGCGTCTATTTATTTGCTATTCAAAAGGTTCGTTACTGTACCCTCTCTTGCCAAGCGTTGATAAATTGTCCTCAAATCGTAGCCTCTTGTCCTGCTATCTTCACCCGTATATTTGGAGTTCTTTGACCTTTCTAGAGCAGCACCTCGAGTAGAGGTTACCCTAAGACCGGGCCTATCGTAACCTGCACGTCCGCTCCGAAGACAGTGCCAGGGAGTCTGTAGCTATTGTTATCCAGTCTAGCTGTTTAACCTTTAATATCGGGCTTAATTCATCTCCTATCAAATTCTGCTTTTGGGATTTCGTCGATGATAATCTGCTGCTGGGCTGTCTTTAATTTCAGTTGAATCTGACCATTGGTAATAAAGTTGTATTTTTATATTTCTTTACCCGAGGCTCGGCCTCTTCTCTCGGGAAACAGGCTAGTCCTTCGCTCTCCGCCGTCCAACTCCCGGTGAACAGCCACAATCCAATGCATATTATTGCTTATTACGGTGATTAATTGATTTACCTGATAATTAGCAAGATTTTATCGTTATACATTTGTATAATACATATCGTTGTTGCGAACAATAAGTAGTTCACGTTCACCACACTCTTCGGTTGTTTAGAAATCGTAAGGAAGAAGGATCTCTAAATTTCCGCTTTCACATGTCAATGAAACTTTAATAAGTTCGGTGTAGGTCACAATAGAGATTTACATATTGTTATGATATATTTTAAACGTCACGAAATCTAATTCCAATAGAATACGATACTACTCCTTACGTTCCTGTAAATGTTCACCATTAGTCTGACGAAAAAAAAGTAACGAAAATTTCCGTGTTTCCTTGAGCAAAGATAAGGCGCCTGCTTGTAGCAAGCAAGCACCAACTGCTTCGATCAGTGACCTTCACTGCCAGAGTGACTAACAGCGGGCCTGCGCTCGTTCCAGTGTGCGTATAGAACAGGTATTTCATTTCGTTCGTTCCAATCCACAGTTATATTAAGCGAACATTCTAATATTTTCGTAAAATATGTAGTAAACAAGTTGTATACATTATGGTCTTCCAGAGTGTTGTTGCCTGCTATTTACAAGCGGGAGATGGGGATGTTGTAAACATTTCTGAACCCAAAGGTCGAACACGAAGGAAAAGTTTTATAATCATTGGAGGTAATAACAAGGTAATAGAAGTTGAAGGAAATGCTGGAATAAATTATATCAGAAACTGAGTAAAAACAGTTCTCATCACACATAGGGCTATCAGATCACTGTTAGCCGAAAGTAGGACAAATTGTCTCAAAATGTTGGACTCGAACGCATTTGCAGTAAATATAATAGGTTACTAGGACATCTTAGCATATAACGAGAATATGACACATCTTCAGCTCAAAAATTAATATTGAAGTGAACGGTTGAGTTAAAAATTCCTCAACTGCTAATTAATAACACAGCCGTATGTGATTTCAACTTGTGTATGCAAGACAGAAATATTTTCGTCGAGACGGGACCAGGAAGGAAAAACAATCCATGAATTCGGGAAGGAAAAAGTTCACAATTTCGTAAAAAAAAAGGTCTGGAAGTTCTTGTTTATTGAAATGTAGAAAACTACTATACACTTGGGGAAAAAACTGAATTGTGTGCCTTATTTCTCCAATAAGGATTGCTTATGTAATTACTGGAATGAAATTTGTTACTTCGAACAAATTACCGACACTTATAGTATCGATAAAACTTCACAAAGTAAGCATTTTTATACATATATCTGAACTTTTCCGGATCTAGAAAATCGGGAAGTAATTTCTGAGCTGGGATTGTAATTGTTTTTCCGAACATCCAGTAGCATCCATCCACACTCTTTGATTTAAGCATACTTCTGCATAAGACATTTGTGATTTCTTTCAAATTCCTTACGGAGGCCAGAAACAACTATAAAACCTAGGACACGTCCGGAAATAAGAATTATTCTTATAACCTCTTTTTATTTTCTTACTAAGCGTCGTTTTTCTTTCACCTTTTGCTAATCGCGACGACGAGGATGAGTGATATGATGAAATTGATGAAGGGGCACTCACAAAGAACACCCATACGCACAACGGGATTCGAACCCAGGACATCAGCCATCGTTGCGCACTCTGCTAACCACTCCGTCACGGACGGAATTCTTATAGCCCTAGTCGTTCCACAAGCATTTTTCCTATATTTTACTACACACGAAACATAAAGAACAATCTAAATAAACAGGTGCCAGTTCACATTTTAACCGTTAAAAAACAAATTCATGTTAAAATGCAAAATATTATTTATTTTTAGGTAGTTGTGATTTATTATTGTATTTTCAGGAAATATATTAGTGATAAAATGACGGAAGTAGAGGAACATCTCCAATGAAACACTCATGCCTTATGGATATTTGTATTTCTTGCCGAACAAGGTTCTGAGTTTGAGTTCCGACCAAAATAGGTTCATTGTCTATGTTCATTCATGTCTAAATGTAATCATAAATCGTCGTCATGAATAATTTAACTTCAGAGGTAGAAAACTGAGGTAATTACTAATAAAAACAATAACAAAACAAATTTGATCTTAAACCCCTGGCTTTGCGCTACATATTTCATCACGGGGACTAACACTTTACGTAGGTGTAGACACGCTTCGTACAATTTGATGATATCGCGATTACGTAATAGATGATCAGCCACTTAACTGAACCCCCCCAAAATTCCCATTTTATTACTAAATTCTAAATTAACATAATATCTCATAGTTTACCTATTCATAATATGCGCCGCTTTGGTGCATTTTGTGGATTGTTTCGTTGGTTGGTTGTTTTAATTAATGTTACATTAATCAACATCAGGTTAATCGCGGCAGGCAAAGTGGAGGGAAAATGACAATGAAGCAGAACGAGGGGATCCTTGGTTCATGATTAACGTAACTTTTTTTACATGCACTGAGTCGCTGCGTAAAATCGCTGAAACTGTAATTTATTAATGTCTTATTTTTGCTTATTTTATATTGCTTTTCTAGCACTTGCGTCAACAAAGGCGATGAGGATGATTAATGAAGAAGCTATGAAATGGATGATAGGACATGATGATCCATGGCTTACACAAATTTCTAAGTTGGGACTAATGAATACCGATTCGTCTTATCATTTGTCAAGTAGTTGTTTTTAACTCCAATCTTTTTCAAGGACTTCTGGGTTGACAGCATGTGTGTTGAGCGATGTTGATTCGATGAAAACCACCATTTCAGTGAACCTTCTTGACAATGACTCTAATATCAGTAAAGAGAACATTTCCTTACGAGTAGCAGTTGTTAAGAAACGAATTCCTGAAACATTTTCTGGTGGTCTCACGGCACCCAGCTGTTGTTTGTTATGGCTGGGCCTGGGGGTATGACTCACGCTGCTGTCAATACTCAATCGTTCCCGAGAAGCCAGGTTCACCAGGCAAACCTAAGAGACAATTTTGTTATTTGGGTTGCATAGACAACAGTCTTTAAGATGTTACGATATCGTAGGTTTCGTGGCCCAAAAACTACTTTCTCTGACTGTACATTCGAGAGGAGAATGTAATATGTATATTGTAAACAGTCCTCCTCCGTGGCCGTACAATCTAGAGCCCGCTATACACGAAAGCAATCCTTAGCATTTTTCTTAACATTTGTGCCATGACCAAAATGCTACCGTGTAAAGTTAGAAATCTTATGGCATTTCAGATGCCATGGCATATTTCATGGCATTTCTCAAGGATAGGATCCGTCCTTTCACTAGCATTTTTCATAGCAGTAGTTAAGTAGTAGCTTGGGCGCGATAATCAATCAGTATCGATTACCTTCATTGCTTTCCAATAATCGATAAGTGATCAATAACTTATTTTTTGGGGTAAAAAATCGATTTTTTTGTAATTCTTTGTACATTTTAGGTGAAAAAGTGTCCAAATATGGTCATTCATTGACTGCTATGAAAGGGCGTGGCTGTGTATTGTTTAACGATGACGTCATCGATTGATTGTGTTTGTTTATTTATTGTTGGTTGTGGCTGCGTCAGGTAAACAATGGAGTTCCTAATATGGTTATTAATTGATTTTTATGGAAGGGCGTGGTCAGGTATTGTTCATTTAATTGTTGTTGACGTCATCGATTGATCGGTTATTTACTGATTTGTAGTTGTTGCTTGCAGGCGGTAGATGTCTCCGTGGCTGCGTCGCGTCTGGCTGTGCTGTGAGATGGCAGGGTTACTACAGGGAGGTTATTTCAGTCGTTTACCGCCAGCGTGTAGGCCGGTCGGCAGCCCCTTCATGCAACAGGTCCCGGCAAATTGCGTTAGAGGAAGTCCGTAACAGAAACAGCTTGTTTTGTAATGTTTACACTTTTCACAATTACTGTTACAATTACAATTGAAATAAGCACGTACCTTGTCGCAAGGATGCTGGAAACGGTGTCCTCCCAAACAAATATTTCTGGCACCTTATTTCTGACATCTAATCTTAGATTAGACATCGCTACTTTATCCTCAGTTGTCGCAAGACCGCCGGCAGCTTAACGGGGAGTTGTCAGCCGCGAGAGGGCGCTTCATACTGCAGCTGTCGGCAGTGATGCCAACAGTAGGGACATGTACCTAAGCATAGGGACTTTTCACTATATTTCGCCCTCGTAGGGACAGATTTGCCAAATGAGGGAAAACGTAGGGACTTTTTTTCAATCTTGGAAAATAACATTTTATTGTGCAAAGGTGCAAAGCTTACTCGCCAGTCAGTTGCACTTTCTTCGTTCTCGGTTTGGAATGAATAGATTAGTTTATCTGGATACTTTAGCGAGGTGGAGAAAAAGAACTAACTAACAAATCTCCATCAGAATTTTGGAACATGTTATCGCTTACCAAAAACTTTCAAGGTAACTTCTTTTTTGAAAACATTTCCACTCTCGCGAAAATAGTGCTAACATTGCCACATTCTAACGCGGAAACGTAAATAATATTTTCAATGTTAAGTGATACAAAAACAAAAAAGAGAAATAGAATGGGACCAGAATTGTTAAAGACTGCAGAAAGTACAGCATCACCAACCAACATCTATCTCTTCACAGCAGTAGCAGCATGTATGACTTCAAATAACATAATAAACAGTAAATGACTCAACGTTATTCATTAAGGGTGTGCGGATCCCGATTTCGGGAAATGACTTCCCGACTTTTCGGGATCCCGAGCAGTCGGGAAATACCGAATGGTCACTTTAAAAAGTCGTTAATTCTCGTCGTTTTCTGCATTGTAAGTTTCTGGAACTTATCGGAAATTTTAAGTTTTTATTCTACAAATGCAAAAACAAACACTTAAAGTGAAAATGACGTGTAGAATTCGAGATTTCCAGGGCTTCGGAAATTTCCCGTCCCGAATTTCGGGATTTAAAAAATTCTCGTCCGGACCCAAAAAATTCTGTCCCGCACACCCCTATTATTCATTAAGGCAAGAATTTACAATACCGGACCATTTTGTAATTTCTATGCTACATCTTATACTCACGAAATAATTAGTCGTGATGATTTATCTCAAGTTAACATGTTGGGGTGATGTGAAAAAATGTTCATTAACGTGTAGAAGTTGTAAAATCAGCTTTTCAATTCTCGCAATGATTCTCCGTATACAAGTATGGTAGCCATATTTGTTGATATGAACAATTGACGTTCGCAATTAGTTACGCTGTCTACAGCGTTGCCACACTGTTGATTTCATACTTGGAGAGCATGGATCGTGTAAGAATGGCGGAAGAGAACAGTAAAAAAGTTGTTAATATTGTACAGATTGTCGGGTGGAGTGTGCAGGAGGATGGCCGTGGGCTAATTAATATACATATGGATTTCGGTATATTGGCCAAAGTCACGATGTAGAAGAACATGTGGAGTGTGAACTGATTTGATTACAGGTAAGTTTGGAAACAGTGCATCGATCGTAAAATTGCAGGATACGAAAATGGCGTCTTCGATGATGAACGTTTGCCGTTAAAGTGCTACGAAAATAAGATTTTTTTATCGGTTCGTAATCACAATTAACGCAAAACCATTCACGGATAGCTCCACTGACCATTCTCGGTAAGGTTAGGTTAAGTTAGGTTAGGCAAGGCAAACGTTAAAATTTGGGGTCGAAAAACCATGCACGGGTAGCCCCACAAACCATTGACGGATAGCCCCACGAACCTGTCAGGTAAGGTTAGGTTAGGATAGGCAAACATAGTTAAAATTTTAGGTCGTAGTAATATCAGGAATGTATATTTCGATATTTAGGTATTAGAAACACAAAATCTTCCGGTAAATAATGAGCAATCGTGCCGATCGCGGGCCACTCAATTTCACTTATTTTGCAATTTCTGCACGTCACCCACAAATTTTAACTTCAAATTCGTGATTAGGAGGCCTCAATTAGTGAGTATGCGAAATATTACAAAAATCGGGGAGGGGTCCTGTATTATAAATTCATTTCTTCATTAATTGTGGAAGCACCGTGCAGAAAGATTTGGTAAGTAAATGTGTATATTTTATCTTCTGTTTTGCATGCTCATGAGGTGATGTTTTTTTTAGTCGCTTTACTTGACGTAGGGACATTTGGTCAATTGTAGAGACATTGCCGAAAAATGGTTAGCAACACTGTCGGCTACCAGACGTAGTGAGTGTACCGTACCCTCATGTCACTTCTGTTTGCGTTTATCAGTACGCGTGTTTTTTATACTGTGTTATTGCTAGTGCTAGTGCTTTATTGTGTGTTAATTGTTATTCATTCATTAGTTATGCCGCTAAACAAATATAGTCTTGAACAAAGAGTTTTTATGTACGATAATTACGTGAAAACGAATTCTTGCAGAAAAGTGGTCAGGCAATTACGAGAGACAGGATCTCTTGAACCTAAGAAACGTGTTGTATTGCTGTTGAAGGAGGTCATTTTCAACATCTCTTATAACACAGGAGGTTAGTGATCATCATTATTATTACTTTTAAATATCATTTTACACTTTCGGTTTGCTTTATGCGCCGGGATGCTGTCTTCTCTTTCTGTCAACTGAGGATAAAGTAGCGATGTCTAATCTAAGATTAGATGTCAGAAATAAGGTGCCAGAAATATTTGTTTGGGAGGACACCGTTTCCAGCATCCTTGCGACAAGGTACATGCTTATTTCAATTGTAATTGTAACTGTAATTGTGAAAAGTGTAAACATTACAAAACAAGCTGTTTCTGTTACGGACTTCCTCTAACGCAATTTGCCGGGACCTGTTGCATGAAGGGGGTGCCGACCGGCCTACACGCTGGCGGTAAACGACTGAAATAACCTCCCTGTATATACGTATATTCCATATTTGAAAAAAAAAAGCATAAATTTTTGTCCGCACATAAGACGTTCCAATTACATAAATAATAAAAGTACATCCCATATTACACATACATATTGCACAACGTGTAAAAAGTAGTGTAAACACAGAGAACATAAGTAGTGCAGAAAAAAATTCCCTTAGTTCTTTAGAGGATTTACAAGGGAAGCGTAGGGAATCCAATCCCCTATCTGTCCTACAGGATATAGACTGGAGGATCTGAAAGCACAGGCTTTCAACCATTGGAGCGGGGGCGAAAGGGCAAGGGAGGTAGAGGCAGAAATATTTCCTTTTCCTTCGGAAACCCTTTCTACCTGGAACTGTGAGGCGGAGGAAGAGCGAGCTAGGCCAGCTTTGCCCGCTGAACGCACCGAGGGACGAGAAGAGCGTGAAAAAAAAGTGTTGCATATGAACTGTGGCTTCAACAAAACAATAAATATTGTGATTTGAAAATAATTAGAGATGTGAGATTGATTGATCTATCTCTGCTAGACTAGCTACTCCTCAGTGCACGTCACTGTCTAGATCGTGATTTGACCTCAATGAAGCTGGTATTGCCCCAATGTATACATACCATCACAGTTTAGTAAGAATAAATGGAATTGAATACGTCAACAGAGCATCGATTGGCTGGTTAATGTATTTATCACCGCTTGTTTGTACAATTATATTACCTAGAGCGGAGAGGACGAGGGGAGCAGCATCTATAAGTTAATCTAAAATGTAATATAAATTACATGAATATATAAAAAATATATAATTAATAATATAATTTATATTAATCATATATATATATATATATATATATATATATATATATATATATATATATATATATATATATATATGTATATATGAAAAGAGATTTAGAAAAAATGTTGGTGGATTTAAGAACGAGGATTATCTCCACACCATCTCGTGCATGGAACATTATCGGGTACCGCATCTGAGCTAATTAAAAACAGGAAGAAATATAATTGAAGAAAGGAACTCAAAGGAAGAAAAGCCAGATGAGAGGGTTTTAGGCGATGTGAGAAACGAGAGTGGTGGTAGGAGGATCGCCCGGACATCCCCATGTCTGTTGTTATTGCATGGGGTCTCCTCGATAGCGCAGTGGTAGCATCCCGTAGGCAGAACCCAATGCCTGGCACCTTAAACCAGTGGTCTTCAACCGTAGGCCCGCTGGCTTTATTTTAGCGTCCCACTAAAGCGATTAATGAAACAAATTAAAACAATACGATCCAGTGAGTGAAACTGATGAGATGTGGTTGAGACCACAAAGACTGTACCACAGACAGTTCCAAGCTTTCCTTAGTGATATCGGAACAGGGTACGGTGACGTGTTCTACTTTAGAGAAGTTTCTGGGCTTGGTTCTGGAAGGTTCTAAAAAGAGTTTTCGATGTGAGGGATGAATTCAGCGAAATCATGGCAAGTAAACATAGGGAACCAGGACACTTCAACAATCCAGAGAGGGTGGCTGGTTTTACTTAAATCTCACAGACATTACAATGCACCTGCATGAACTGAACATCAAACTACAAGGGAAGATCAATTTACTAACTCATCTCGGTGATCATGTGAAAGCCTTTGAATCAAAACTATGTTTGTTGGGAAATTCAACTTAAAAATGGGAACTATACTCACTTTACAGCGTTGTCACAAGTGGTAGTTAAAAAAAGTGAGAGGTAAGCTGAAGCTACATCGGCATTAAGATCTGAATTCACCACAAGATTTCAAAACCGACCTCCGTGGCAAATTGGTTATCACAGCGGTTAGCACTGCGACGCTAGGGGTCCCGGGTTCGATTCCCGGCCTGGACATTGGTTTCTTTGCGAGTGCCCGTTCATCAATTACATCATCTCATCGCTCATCCTCATCTTTGCTATTTGCCAAAAGTGAAAGAAAAGTAAAGTAGAATAAACCAAATCAATCAATCAAGACATCAGGCTACACAACATCATGTTTAAGATATTTTCCACCCCGTTCAGTGTAGATGTCGAAGATTCTTTAGGTAACTTGCTAATGGAACTTACGGAATTTCGGGGTGTAAGGGGTACCTTCCACGTAGGCGCCCAAAAGTCAACCTCACTTCCACGTAGTGCACCCTGGACAAAAGACTAACGAGGCTCTGGCGACTGGCACTATGGCCAGTATAATTTTGTGTGTGTTGTCCTGTTTTATGTCCTTGTGTGTGCTGAGTGCCCGTTTACAGCCTCAGCTTTTAACAGAAGTCAGAAGATTTTAAAATTTTTAGTTATGCAACGTTAGAGTTGTTATTTGTAATGGTAAGGGGCTGGCCCCCGTATAATGTGACGGGAGCAAAATAGCCTAAGTGCTGACGCTCCCAAAATTTTAAATTTAATAATAATAATTATTATGGAATTGCATTGTAATACAAAATTAAGGGAGAAATTTGACAAAGTGACGTGATGGAGTTTTACTAGCATGTCAGAGCGTCAGAATTCCATTTCCTCTATAATCATGTACTGTTCAATGCACCTATATTCGTTACCACCTATGTCTGCGAGCAGCTCTGTTCCAAAATGAAAAATGGGAAATAGAATTTGAGGAATCGACTTAACGATACACATAACAAGCAAGCTATTGTTTCTGAACAAAAGCCGCTTGATATAGCATGAGGGTAAATTGGGGCCTGACTGTAGACAGTGGGGCTGGGCAGCAGGGGCGGCGCCAGAAAATTTGACCGGACATCAGTGATACTGAAGCTACGAGTATTCTGACTTTATACAGGATTCATGTATTGATAAATTAGAGTGGGCAGCATAGGCGCCGACTTTGAGAGCCAAGGCACTTTCTGCCCCCCCAAAGTCACGTAGAAGGGCACATTTTTATGTATATTTATACATATAAAGTATTGTTTATGCCTATCTTGCCCCCCCCCCCCAAATTTACCTTGCCACTCAAAATTTATCTTAAGTTGGCGCCTCTGGTGGGCAGATACAAAGTACAGATGAGTTTCACAAACAGTCCCTCTACCCCCATCCCTTCTCCCCTGACTTTCTTTGTATTTCTTTCCCAATTTATTTTTGCTGATGTACATTTTCTTATTTATCCTGTACTTAGCCTACCTTTGTCCTCTGCTTGTGTTCCCCAATTCTCTCTCTCTCTTTCTCACAAACACATGCGCGTGCCCATAATCCTTTCATAAATTCTTCTAATAAAATTTCTCATCTGAATTATCTCTAATCACTCCACTCTAGAAAAAGGTGGCGAAGGGGCTCGATGTAGTCTCCTATTGAAAACACTTGGCAGGTTTTGGCCCGTAGCCGTATCTAGGATTTTATTTCGAAAGGGAGTGAGGGGGGGGGGGCTAATCAGCAGCCGCCATCTAAAATCGAAAACATTGGGAGAGTAGAAGCCCTAAAGATGAATTTCTCACTATATTACAACACATGTTGATCCTGCTAAGGAAGTAAAATTAATTACCACTATAAAGGTAAAAAAGGTAAAGTGTTCCCCTGTGCTTAGCACCACGCCATGAAGGTGTATAGGGGGTGTGGGGGTAACGCCCCACACTTTCTTGATCCGGTCGTGAGTGGGAGTAACGCCCCACACTTTCTTGATCCGGTCGTGAGTGGGGGTGATGTGATTAGCATCACGCCCCTCACCGCCTTTACCCCCCAGGTACCCATGTTATTCGACAATGGGTGGGCGCCGGGGCCGCTTCCAACGTTAGAAAAGTTCCCGGATTTGAACCGGGCCGGGGATCGAACCCGGGACCTTTAGCACGGTAATCAGACGCGTTACCGACTGAGCCACCGCGGCCACTATACCACTATATACTATTTACATTAGATATTTCTAGGATTTCAACCTTCTTAGCCCTTCCCCTGGCTATATGCCTGTCTTGACCCCTCAGAGATCTGCTGCTGGTCAGGTTTCCCCCCTCTCTATAATTTCTTCTATCTTTCCTGTGTCAGTCTTGCTTGATATAATCTCTCTACGTCTCTCATTTGGGTGACCCTTCTTTTCATTGTATCTGCCTATCCATGCTTTCAATTGCTCACTGTGTACTTCGGTTTGTATAGTGGATATATTATAGTCTTATCCAATGACGTGCGGTGACGTCGACACTTGTGGTAGCAATCAGTGGCGTACTCAAAGGGGGTTGAATGGGGTCACCCCACCCCCTTTAGGGCCCAGTATTCCTAAAAAAAAAGTACGTCAAAGTCGGGAAAAGATTGCAAATTGAGGAATGACTAGTAAAAAAAGATACATGCAACTCCTATTTCGGAAAATAAAATATTTAACTATACTAAGCCAGAAATCCCGGGTTTGAATCCCAGCCTGTCCACCGGTGTTCTTTGTGTGTGTCCCTTCATCAATTTTATCGTATCATCTTTGCGATTAGCCAAAAGTGGCAGAAAAGCGACGTAAAATAAACCACACCAAACAATCAATGGTTTGATTTGATATTTGTTACTTAGCGTCGCTTTTTGTCCCATTTGATTAATCGCGATGGTGATACGATACAATTGGTGAAGGAACACACAAAGAACAGCCATGTCGGAATTCGAACCCGGAACTCGCACTGTCGTACGTCTGTCGACAACAAATACGAGAGAAAAGCGCTAACCATTCGGATACGTGGGTATCAGTAAAGCAAACTGCATTTTTCCTCAGTGGTATTTTCCAATTGGATTTTTGAAACACCATCTTCGTACATGATTAATGTTCTTTCAAAAAAAATGCATTGCTTGATTTCCCTAATTCCTCCATCTCACGATGTCGTTACTGAAGGATCCGGGTTCGAGCCCTGGCCCGTGCATGAGTGTTTCTCTTGTATCCACCCTTCATCCGTTTAAATGAATCCACGTTCATCGTCATGGCAGAAATTAGGTAAAGTAATGGAAGAGCAGCGTTAAAAAAATAAAAATAATTCCTTCCCAGTGCACCTGCAGGACACTGCACAATCTGGAGTCCAGAGATCTCTGTTCACGATTCACGATTGTCCCTCATGACATCCATGAGCTCATTAGCTACTCATTGCGATTAAGTCTATACAGCTAGAGTAAAAGTGATGGTAGGTGGCAAAAATTCAATATATTAATGGGGGACAAACTGGTAACATAATACACTTCTTTGTAGTTTCTTCAATAATATTCATTTGGTCTCTTAAGTTCTGGGATACATTTCTCATTCCATATTATTTCATTATTCAGTTGAGGCCTCCCCGATGGTGCAGTGGTAGCGTCGTCGCCGTGTAATCAACGGGTCCCGGGTTCGATACCCGGTGGAGGCACATAGTGGTTCGGATCCCACTTAAAACTGTAAGTCCAGTCCCGATTAGCCTTACTGTGCATAAAGTGGACTTAAACACCAAAATCAACCAAATCAATCATTATTCAGTTGACAGTACAACACATAGGAACAAGAATTCGCGCTCGTCATGGATTCGAATCCCGGCCTGGACATGGACGTTCCTTGTGAGGTCCCTTCATCAATTTCATCATGTCATCACTCATCCTCATTTCCGCGATAACCAAATGTGGCAGAAAAGCGGAGTAAAATAAACCAAACCAACAATAAGAACGCGCGTTCTCTTGCTCAAATAAATACATCCGTATTTATGACCGTTTAGCTAACCCGTTTCTTTACTGGAGGCCAAGAGATTAGTATATTTAAATGAAACACTACTAAGACGAGAGCGAGAGAGAGCTTGAGCAAATACATATTTGTTATATCTTCCGTATTTGATAAAAATGAAAGAAAGCATAACATTTCCAAATATTTTTGTCTGCACATAATACGTTCCTATTTCATAAACAATAAAACTATATTTTTACATCTTCAAGAAGAAGAAACCGAAAATGCCGATTAGAAAAGCAGTGACACTATATGTAGGTATAATTTCTTCCAACGGATATTCATAAAGAACCAATATAAAATTTACTGACTGAGTATTCAATATAAAACGGCAAGAATTTCATGAAGAACCTAAGTGATTCATTCACGTCTATAGTTGATGTATGTGACCAAAATATTTTTGTGGCTCTAAGAGTTCTTACTTTTGTACTTACAAGAAATTATATGTATTAGAAAGAGAGTTGTAAGGGGGGGGGTGGGGGTCCGCGTGGTATGGTTGTCTCGGCGCCAAGGACAATTGGGGTGCCGAACAAGCAAGACCCATAAAAAGAGGAAAGCGTTAACGTCGTTGTGTTCTGTGAAATAACTGGCACTCTATTAAATTAAAGCTATTGTCAGTTTGCAAAGATATAGACTTAGTAAAAATTGTCTTCCTTTTTTTATCTAGTCGGTTCCCTGACATAATGACATATTTAATTTTTCCCAACTTTTCAGAAGAAACAAGGGAAGTATAAGGATTTAAACATAAAAAGACATTTAATTTACATTAAGTCTTAAACTTATATCTGACCATAGGCGCACCAGTGGGGGCACGACGGCACTTGCCACTACCTGCTGGAAAACGTGGAGAGAGAAGTTTCGTTTGATTTATTGTACTCCTTGTGTTTTAAAGTGAAAGAAATGCTATTCATTTTTTTTTAAATAATTGAAAATAAAGCATTACCTCAATTTAGAAGTGAAAATTCCTTGCCTTCCCTTTGCAGTTAACATGCCATGCGTTTATTTGCACATGTTATTTAGTTTTCTTTTAAGGCAAAGAGGCACACGACTCCTAATTCCCTAGAGTCTCTTGTTGAGTATTTGAAAGATAAACTCTCAACAGCGCCAAGTGTATTTTCCAAAGTTTTGTAAGGGTATAAGATTTCAATACGAAATTCCTTGACCGCTTTCGTTCAAACGCAATACCAGGTTGCTATCAAACGTGCATCCCCAACTTCCCACTATATTTTAAAGTCTTCATGGCCATTCATTACTTTATTTCAGTTTGTAAATCATTGTTTAAACAGAGATTTGAAAACACCGGCAAAATTTGGAACTCACTCGCTACATAGAACTACGGTATTAAAATTATATATATGCATATTTTCTAACTGAAACTAGAACAGGAGGGGGCAGGGGGCATGTGCTGAGCTCGCGGTATATTCATTTCTTCAAGTCATATTATATCTGTAGTTATTACTACTTCTTTCAGACAGGCAAGCGCGCACGCACCCATGCACTGATATCTCATCGATGAATTGGACACCCCCAAGATGAACTCCGAGTTACACCTACGACAAGAACAATACAAATACAGTTAAAAAATATTACGCAAATGTTTCTAATTTCTTTATTACTAGCTTAAGAAATTCATGAAATGATTCCTGGTAATAATATGTTTAAATTTTGTGTTTTTCATTGTAATATCTTGGGTTTTATCTAACGATTGATTAAATGAAGTACTGAACATTACCGGAAAGCAATATTCGAAACGTTAGACCGAAATGGTAACATTATCACAAAGATCTATTTTTCGTCTTTTCCTGCATGACATATTTTTTCTACTGAAATGTTACGTGAAGAGAAAAGGGGGGTTAATCTCTGGAAACATCTATGAACAAATTGAATTAGGGCGAACATTTTAAAAACGGTCCAAAATATGCACTTAACATTCCGAAACTTACACCCCCCCCCCCACAAAGTTTCCAACACCCCCACCCAAAGGGAAAAATCCTGGATAAACCCCTGAGGAACACTCACAACGAACACTGATGCCCGGGCATGGATTCGGATCAGATATCCCTGTCGCGCGCTAGTAGTTGTATTTACAATATTATGAGCACCACTTACAAGTGTAGAAAAGGAGAGGCTATTTGATTGAACAATCCGATTTGCTTACACTTAAAATAATGCCAAGAGGGGCCTATACCCCAATTCTTCAGGTGTGATATGCTCTTAATTTTAAGAAATTCTGAATTCAAGTGTAGAAAAGGTGAAGCCTCTCAGACAGATTTGCTTATACTTAAAACAATGGCAAGAGGGGCTTATACCCCAATTCTTCAGGTGTGATATGCTCTTAATTTTAAGAAATTCTGAATTCAAGTGTAGAAAAGGAGAAGCCTCTCAGACAGATTTGCTTATACTTAAAACAAAGGCAAGTTCCCATATCATCTTATTGTTTATAGTGTGTTTTTTCTGTCAAAATCCCAAGAATCTTAAATCCCCCCCTCAGACAGATTCGGCCATGTGTGTAAAAGCTATATCTGTGTGATTGTTGTTTATAAACACTTGTCAAAAATATTGCTTTTTTGATATTGTTTTTAGCTATATTTCTATGCTCTATAACTTACAGATCTAATTCAATACAATTTGAGCTGTTGCCTGCTTTTTTCCAACCTCTGATCAATTCCATTGCTTGGGGTAAGCAATTATAGCTCGGAAATGCATGAATTGATATTAATCTATCAAAAGACTAATGTTTTGCTTACATGTCTTGCCGGCACCCAAGAGATATAATCTACATAGCTAGAAGAGGCCATTAATTTTTCTGTATGACAGGGGAAAATGTAACAAAGATCATTGAGATAAAGACACACATTGTCTGTATGACGGGGGGAAATGTAACAAAGATTGAGATAAAGATACATATTTTCTGACCCAGTAGCAATGAACTGCTTTTCATGCTGAAAGCAATTCTATTCTGATAATATGAGCCTAGGCAAAGACTTAGAGAATAATTCATTGTACAGACAAAATCCAATTTTTTCTGTATTAGCTTCTGGGTCTCAGAACCCAGTAAAATGTGGGCATATTCTATTGCTGCATTGTAATCAGGGGCTTTGGGTTTGAGTTCTGATAAAATGTGTGAAATACATACAACTGCCCACACATAAGATATTCACTGCTAGCTGATATACAGTTGAGGTTTGTGTGTTGTACAACAGGATAATAGAGCAAATATCTTCTAGAATTGCTCTGTGACCCTCTCATTTCTTACATCATAAACATATGATTTTTCACCTATGAGAATAACACTACATATGGTGTCATCAGGTAAAGCCTCATGGAATTCACAGATAATTTTAATATTTGTCCTGTCATTCACCACAACTTGTTTCCTTTTTGAAGTGTTAATTACAAACATGGGTCTCTGTGCCTTGAATTCATCTGGTGTGTAATACATGTCAGTATTGCCAGTAGTGACCCTTTTGAAGGATGTAAATGCCTCATATAATTTGAGGAAATCATCCTTGGACATGTCTAAATTATAATTTTCTCTAGGAAATACCTCATTTCTGCCATTTTTAAGATATATGTTCTTGATGTTGCAGTTATCAAATTTACTTGAATTTTTTTCCTGATTGTTGTGTCTTCCAGTCTGAAACAATACCACCACAAAATCCGGCATGTCGTATTGTATACTGGAGAATGAATTTGTAGCATCAAACTCATAATAAGAACCAGTTGCGGGCTTCTGTACACATTGATATGTATAAAAATGTAGAGGAACCTGTGGATTTTTTATTATATCAGCTTTGTATTTAAGAGCATAACTGGCCTCATACTCAACAACAGGGATTCTTAGCTCCATAGTCTGAATAATGCATTTGCCTGGATCTGGTAGGGTATTAGGCAGAGCTTCCCCTGTAGAGTTTAATGTGCTGTACCTCATCAAAGCATTATTATCATTTGCAGCTCTTCTAAATGTGATTCTTAACCCACCCTTCCACATAATTTCTTTATAATCTGAGAAGAATCCTGGCAATAGGCGCATAGGGAACAGCACTGTGTGGTTCTTAGATAATATCTTATCACCAGCCTCAAATCCACCTATTTTGTAGTAAGAAGCCTCGGTTTTGGATAATTTTAATGTGGCCAAAGCTGTGGAGGTAATGCCGGGATAATCTATTCTGTTTATAACAACACCATGCTTTCTGATCTCAATTTCAGAGAATAGATGTGGCACAAAATTATCTACAAGTCTTATATTTGAATTTGCCGGATAATCTGTTCCATCGAGCTTTACAACATCAAATTTGATGTATAAATCTGCTCTGTGGGGGTGCATAAATCCATCCCCTACATCAAGATCAACCTCAATCTGTGTGTTGGGTTGATTTAAATTTGCAAATGTCCTCCTGTTTGGGGGGAATGATTGTAGCTCATAACTCTCAATATTTTCCATTTTTCTTCTTGTATGTATTTTTATTTAAATGTTAATCTCTATGATTGCAGTTGTTGTGGCTCCAGCAAAATCAACTAATTCTTCTTTTTCATTAGTGACCATCAATTCAATATAATCTATTCTATTATGACACACAGGAAAATATAATGTTGGGGATGGATTGTAGATGATTGGCTCCATGAATTCAGAATTAGGTTTGAATGTTGCAATGATGCCTGTTTGTTTGTGAGTGCCTATACCATTTGATTTGGTGATCATACCCTCAGCCACATTACAGTGAATATTTAGAGTCTCTATGGCCAAGAATTTAGGTATATTCATAGCAGTGTGTTTGATGCCTGCTTCAAGTTTTGTGTTGTTCTCAAAGCCTAACAGCTCTCCTATAGTACCCAGATCCACTGTTTCTGTGGCAGATACAATTTCTACTCTGTGAGTGACAGAATTTTGACTTAACACTACACCTCTGGGTAATTGAGCATTTAGAGTGGATAGATTATATTGCCCTGGAGTAATGACAATTTTTTCATCCCCTACTGCAATTTTGTTGTTGTGGTGTGTAATATTGGGGATTAGGTACATGCCGTAAAATGCTCTGAGAGCTATTGTTTTGGGATACACTATGTCATCATGCAATTTGAGTTTCAATATTGAATTTTGGCTGGTGAGATGAAATACCCCCATGATGTTTCAGATACCACAAGGCTTTTTGAAAATCTTCAATTGATGGTTTATTTATTTGAGACATATATCTAAGAACAGATAAACACAAATGTCCGCAATTAACATCTTTGAAGTTTTGAACACGGGCATTATTGTAATAAAGATTAGCTGAATTTAGATATTTTATTAAATTTTCAGGTGGAACACCTCCAAATGAATCAAACACAAATGCCTCATCTTTTAAATATTTAAGATAGCACATCCAGTGAGTGCCCTGATTTTTGTACTTATCCAAATTAACAATGCCACACTCTTTGTTGAGTGGTTGTTCTGGTAAAGAATCAGACATGTACACACCTCTAAAATGTTTGATGCCCAGTGGCTTGATTAAAGCTTCAATATCTTGGTTTGTAAGCGGCTCTTGTTTTTTTTAAACTTATTCATGGCTCTCTTAACACCTTTGCCTTGTTTCTCAATGGCCAGGTTATGGCGCTTCAATTCATCTAATTCAGCCCTATTTTTCTTGGCATCTATTACTGTTTTTGCTATGGCAGCTGATCCCCCGGCCAAGCTCCCAACAGCCCCGAGAGCAGCTAAGATGGCAGGGATGGTAAATATAAATCCCCCCACATGTGATTTTTTTCTTGATTGCTGTAATTTTTTTAATTGGGGGGTACTAAGTAACAATTTCATACCATGGCCCTTTGCAATACAAGAATTTTTTTTCTTGCGCTGTTTTTTGGTCAAAAGACTGTCAATAGTTTTAAGAGATTTGAGACCTGCATAAGGTACTTGATACATAACACCCTTGGCCTTCATTGTAGGTTTATTATATACATATTCACAACCCCCACCCCAGTTTTTGTTTGGTGCTCATAGCTATGGTGGTTCCCAATGCTGCTATTTTTTCACTTAAAGAAGCATCTTTGCTTACAAATCTACCAAATGCAGCCTCTTCTAATTTCTTGTCTGCAACATGTCTTTTGTCAAGATCAGAATGTGTGTTGTATGCTATGTCATGGTCTCTACAAGCAGCATCTAAAGGATTAACACCAGGATCCCCTCTGTTTAATCTGTGGTCCAATTTTGTGCCGGGACCACAATACTGATAACCTGGAATATGTAGTTCAAATGGCAGCTTGTTTATAATGTCATTAACAAGGCCCCGACCCTCAGAAATATTCCAAAATTTGGGGGGTAGAGTATTAATAATTTTTATGAGATATCCAATCCCCTTAGTGTCATTCACTATAAAATTAGACAATTTTGTGCTTATCATGTCCATAATTCCAACCTTTTCATTGTAAAAATTGTTGTTGCCAGCATTTTCCTCCCCAGCTATCACCAATAACCTATCTACAAGTTTCCTGACATCATCAACCCACACAAATTCTTTAGGCAGGGTGTTGTATTGTTTGATTCCACTGCCAGTCTTGATTTGTGACCATATGGGCTTGATTAAATTGTTGTATTTTGCCCCACTGCTTGACTTAACCCTTTTTTGTGTGGGATCATTGTTCTGGTATAGAGCATCTGATTTTATTAATATTTCTTTGTAATATTCATAATCTTGATCTGTATAGCTGCCAGGCCTTTTCCTAGTCATCAGTTCCCACAATCCAGGTGTGCCGGGGTACTTAACAAAAGCACCTTTTTCTCCAAGATGAGATTCTGAATATACAATCAGATCATCCCCCATAAATGTTACTCTGAAATTGCCAATTCTATGTATGATGCTACCATCCCGCTCTGTGTCAGCATATAAGCCAAAAACCTCATCTTTATTGTCTTTAGGTGTGGTTAAATATTTTTGAGCAAGAAGACCCAATTCAATAGGATCCTGACTGGCTTCAATTCTTCTAGGAGCAATAGGACTAGGTGTATGAATACTGGAAAGTGGGGTTAATGGATAATCTAATATGTTCCTTGCAGCTACAGGTACAAGCTCTGTGATCAAATTTTGATTTTGCTCTGTAACAGTTTTGATATTTTTACCTAATTCACCAATAGCATCAATTATGGGCTGTTCTGTTTGTTTGTGTTTTTCATAAATTCCTCGGTTCTCTGATTTCCATCCCTTAAATCTTTTTACAAGATAATCTCTTAATTTAAGATCATCAATTATTGGCCTTTTCATGGTTATTTATTTATGTTTCAATGTCTAGAAAATTGTTGATTTTATTTCTGTATTTGCCAGTATTAGGTGTTCTTGTCATATCAATTGTGACAAACCCATAACTGTCCTGGTTCCAGCACTTGCTGCAAAACTTGGAAAAATCATTGTAGCTCAGGTCCCCACCTACATATTCATCATGTATGTGTTTGAGGTTGGTATGGTCTTGATGAAATACACATATAAAATTGCTGTTGTCCCGGATCAGCTGCTTGGGTATTTTTGAAAAAGTCTGTGCCAGGTAGAAGCAATCAATATTTTTGTGCCGGCCCTGTGTAAAGAAATTTCTGACCTTGTTTTGATTATCCAGTATAATGTCATCAGACACAACAACAGAATTATCGAGACATTCATCAAGTGGCTTAACATCTGGTTCAAAAGTGGCAATATCCAATCCATCATATAGCTTCATCAGCTGCTGATATTTTAATTGTTCCAAGCTCTTAGAGAAGATATACAAGTGCCTGTTTTTCCAGTCTAACCAGTTGGGTGCCAATAAAAAATTATCAACCATTAGTGTAGTTTTACCACAAGCAGATGGCCCAACAATAAGACACCTAATATTATCAGGTAACAATTTGCCATTTCTCTTATTCTGCTGTTCAGGTTCTGGCAGCCTTTTTATAACATCCCAGGTGTTCATATTATTATTTTGTTTGCATCGATCCAGCTGTGTTCTGGAAGTCCTAGCCATTTGACAAATAATTTGTTGCCTTTTCTGCGGATGATTTTTTCTATGAGATATGTGTCAGGCTGTTTAGTTTTGCTGAGCTCTTGTTCATAGAACCTGCCTTTGAGAATTTCTCCTCGGTGATCCTTTATTATATATGTGTTAAGGGTCCCAGGTTTAATTTGAACCACTGTAAATAATTCAGTGCTCCAGTTTCTTGTAAAGCCTCTTTTGAATAAGTACTTATATTTGCTGATTCTTACTTGATCCCCCACCCTGTATTTGGCCTTTCTTGTTGTTGGCTGGTATCTAGGATAATAAACAGTTCTGATCAATTTTTGCTCATCAGATGAAGTTACTTCAGAGGGTTTCATGTTGATTGTGGAATGGACCGAGTTGTTATATTTTTGTAGAAGTTCTGGAAGAATATTAATCCATTTATAATTACCTTGGAGTGTAAATTGTTTATACATAAGATTTTTTAAGGTTCTGTTGAATCTCTCTTCAATTGAGGCTTTGAGATCACTGTAACTCGAATAATGTTTTATTGCCTGGCTTTTAATAAATTGTTGAAACACTGAATTATAAAATTCTTTGCCATTATCTGTTTGCAAATAGCGCGGGGATCTTCCACTCTGATTGATGATTGTCCTGATGGCTTCTGTAACACATGTTCCAGTCTTGGATTTGAGTGGCACAACCCAGGCAAATTTTGAAAATGTATCTATTACAGTGAGTAAATACTTGTAGCCCTTGTTGATTTTGTCTAAGTTTTTCAACTGTCCACTTGCCATTTCAATCAAGTCGCTTTGCCATAAATCATCTATGCTTTTTGTGACTACTGGGAGTCTCTTAAAATTATGTCTGGCCTGTCTGTGTAATTCATCAACAATAATTTTTCTAGACATAATATGTAAACAAGAATATTGCAACTATAGGGTGTTCAGCAGCTGATACTGCAGGATTTTCTAAATATAATTTGTCCCCTATTTGTATTTTAAATTCCAAAGAGCCATCATCTTCAGCATAGGCTGTTTCTAATGTATTGGGATCTGTAAAATCCTCTAATTCTACACTGGTGATTTTCACTTTGTTATCAGCATTTGTTATTGATAAGGTAGGGTAGTGGTGTGCCTGTGGTTGAAGCCAATATTTGATTTTGATTGGTCTCAATGTGCCCCCAACAAAAAATTGGTAATAAAATTGTGCAGGGGACAGCATATATATTTTGCCTCCTGGTGTAAATGGTGAATCATATTCTTTGTTAGGGATGCTGTACAATTCAAGAATTACTGTATGTTTAGGATTTTCAATTATGCCTGTTATTTCTTTTTCTGCTGTGAGCAATCTGCTTGTTACAGATTCAAGGTGCTCATTGATGGTCCTAACAACATCATCATGGCCTGGCTTAATTTTTATGTCCACAACAAGTTTCTTGTATTGTTGCACAATTTCTTGAAGCTGGGTGGCAAAAACAGACAGGGCATTTGCTTGATTGGATTCCATGGTCCCTAGCTGTTGCTTGATATTAGCTACAATTTGTTGCAAATTTTCAACAATTGCCAATTTTGAATTTTGAGCAGTAAGATCATGGACCTGTCTTCTGATATCCTCAAACAGGGCATGCAGTTCATTAATATGTTGATTGGTTGGTAGAGTGGCAACTGTCTGAGTGAGATGTTTGATCTCTGCCTGGATATTCTTGATATCTTCTGATTTCAATATGCGATTCACTGCCCTCTTAATATTTTTAAGTTCCTGTGATGTAGGAAGATTTGATACTGTATTTTGCAAAAATTCAAGTGCCAATTTCACATTGTTTAATTCAGAAGCATCAGCCACATTTTGCATAGCATTTTGGAGCAGGGCTATATCTGCCTGAGAGGGTGTGGATTGTTGTAAAATTTCAAGCTTTGTTTGAATATCATCGATCAAATGATGAAAATGAGATAGCTCAGATTCAGTGTTGAGGTTTTCAAGCTTTGTGATTTGGTGCTGGACACTGGCAAGGGTATCTACAATCCCAGGCAATCTGGATTCTAGAGATTCTTGTACATTTGCCAAATCACTTTGCACTGCTGCTATTGTACCTTCAAGATGGGTTATGGTACTTTGAATTTTTCCAAAATCTTCATATGTTTCAAGTTGCAGCTTAATATTTGCCACACTCCGAGTTATTGCACTTAAAGCATCAGAAGATGGCAAATTGTTCATAAAATTTTCAAGTGTCTCAATTTTTTCTTTAACCTCGGCTATGGCATTGTTCAAGGGGTCCAGATTAGGTATTTGGAGTGACTGAATCTGTTCTTTTAGAGTGGAAATCACTAGATCAAAATCTTCTTGTGATTTTATGCTTTTGACAATTGTTTGGAGCTGTGCTTGGACATTATTTATTTGCTCTTCCAATTGTTGTTTCAATTGCTCAGAATTGGTGGCCTGGGTCTTAAATTTGGCTTGAAGAGCTGCCACAGCCTCTTCCAAACTTTGAAAATTATCCAATGTGGCCAAATCAGTATATTTCTGAAGCAACAATTTGAGTTCAGAATCAATTTTAAGAAGAGGGTCCATGCATTGTGATTGCAAATTTGTAATTTCTAATTGAAGACTGGCATTGAGTGTGGTTTGTAAAGCTTGTAAATCACTTCTTAATTTCTTGACTCTGACATCAAGCATCAGAATCTCATCACTGTGATCTTCATGTCTTGTATGGCCAAAAATATCATTAGGCATTTTGTTTAGTGGTTATTTATTATAGAGTATCTGATTCTTAATTCTATAAAAAAGGGTATAAGCTTGTCATATGATCCAGGGACCTCAATATATAAGCAGTCACCAGCAGAAACAGTATAAACAGTGCCAGAAACCATGTTTGAGTGCTTAATTCTGTAAATATTTCTCCCTACTGAAATTTTAACATCACCCTCAGAAGTTGTAATAAATTGTAATTGCCCACCTACAGGTAATTGGTAATGATTTAAATTATTGTTAAATATATACAATATTTTGCCTGTTTCATCATCAACATCTGTAAATATGCTGTTCAGGTGAATAATTAACAAGCCACTCAGTTTAGATATTATATCAGGAGAGGCTTGTGGTGTTGGCAGGTCCATAATACCTTGTTTTTTGAACCCAAATAAGTTCATAGGCATGTTTATTTATTTCAAATCATGCTCTGTAAATGGGCATTGATTCCCATTTTTCAAATCACAATGACCCCATGGTAAAGTATGAATGCCACATGATAAAATGCATCTCTTATCATCATGTGGGTCCAGAGCCACTTTTCTTACAATATTGCTAGTCAATAAGTGATCCACACTCTGAATTCTGGATTCTGATGTTTTGATTGTGCTACATGATTTGAGACAATTTTTATAATCTTCAAATTCAAGCTCTTTTTCAATAGTTACTCTGCCAATGCCCTTGGCATTTTTGGCAACAGCACCACTACATGTTTCAAAGCTATACATCTTGGCACTTAACCCAGCAAATGCCACAATAACATCACCAAGTGTCTCATCTTTTAACTTGCCAGGCACCTTTTTGTTGTGGTGTTGAATCTCTGTATGTTCACTGGTATCAAAGTATTTAAACAATTCAGGCTGGGACATATCTTTATAAACATCTTCTGTTTGAATATCAAGAACAAAACTATCCGTGTCCATGTACATCAATTTTACACAATCACCATAAAAAGGTTTCAACACATCATAATACAATTCTAACATATGAGATTTGGCCAATTCCAATATCACAGCCCCTACATAAATAGGTTTATCAAACTTAATCTTTGTTTTTTTCATGTTGAAAAGTGCCATATTTTCATCATAAATTCTTCTGTAATTGAAATTAGGCTTTGCAATCAATTTTTTGCTCAGGCTGGGGTCAGTAATTATTTTAACATCGGTATGTTTTCTGACATTTTCAATTGTTTTGCCATATACAGAATTGACCATCAATTTAAACAAAGATTTATCAAATTGGCTCTTTGCAGAGGTTCGAAGCTCTGTATTTGTATTAATGTATGGTTTCAACCATCTTGAGTGCCTGAACCTCAAAACTTTGCCAATTTTGGTCACTTGAACACCATGATGCATCAGGAACTGGAGGTTCTTGTAATATATGACATAGCCCTGTTTTGGCTCTAGAGTCATCATCAATTTCTTCTGTTTAGAGCCAGGTGAGCACTTAACCTCAGGAATTGGGGGCAGATCAGAAAATTTGTTGTGTAAATCATCAGGAATTGTCAGATCAACCTCTAAGAATAGGCCATAATTACTGTCATCAAAATCCTTAAGATTCTCAATATTAAAATCTTCAACCCATTCAAGCCCTGCATATGGCAGTTTATCCATCATGGCATAACCATACAGGCTGTTTGCATCTACATACAATATATAATTTGATGGCCGTGCTGGATCATAACCAGGAATATATTTGTTATTTGCTCTGGCATATCTCTGAGAACATTGCACCATGCCTCCTCTTATACATTGCTCCATAAACAGATACATGTCTTGATCTTGGATAAGATCCAATTGTATGTTAGTATTTAAAAACATTGCAGACCATGCTAGGCCCGGGGCACTGTAAAAATATATTGGATCCAGTCTATAATTTTTCATAGAAGATTTTCTGAATGCCTGAAATATATCAGCTAAGAGGGTCACATCAAGTTTTAAATATGCCATGTGATAATCACCAAATGTCTGGCATTTTAAATTGTTCCACATCAATTGGGCATGGTGATAATCATCATCAGTGATTCCAGATCCTCTGATTTTGCTGTAAAACTCATGTTGCAGTGGCAGAGAACACTCATCAAATTTAGAAAAATCTGTAACATAATCATATGGATATACACCCTTCCGCCTAATTAATTTCAGGTCCTGATTTGGAAACAAGGCACATGTGATTTTGAATTGATCATCAGATAATTGAGTGGCCAGTGTAGCCAGGCTAGCAGATAAAATTCTGTAAGAATCAAGAAATCTTATGTGAATAGGAACACCATTAACTTTAATTATTTTGCTAATAGCAATATATTTCTCATCATTTTCAGCTAAAATATTTAAATTCTGCTTGTCAAACCCCTCATATCTGATCAAATGATGGAAATCATAATTGGATGCTCCATGGCAAAATATAGGGACAAATTTTGGTCTCTGGATCTTAATATTACAGCTATTACACAGGGCCATTTTGAATTTACCATCTGTATGGGAATGGTGTTTCACCTTGATTTTTGTATCTGAAAATTCAGAATCACATACCGGGCATTTTTCTGCATTGTTGAAATCTTCAATCTGTTTCTCTGTTAAAGGCAACATGGGTTTTGATTTTAATAAGATGTTAGATGCTATGTCATGGCACTCATTTTCTATTCTATGTGCAAATATTTTGATGGCATCTGGCCCCAAGTATGAATCTTTTTTAGTAACAACACCATCCTGTACAATCACATAATAAAAGCTGGAAGGTTCATGTAGCTGGTATGGTGTAATTGAAGATTCTTCAGGATCTGGATTGCAGAATGCAAGAGGTTTGAGGTTTGATTCAAAATCACAGACAATATATGCTGGGTGTTCCAACAAGGCTTCAAACTTTTTGAATTTTGCATTTTCACTTGGATTGGGCATCACCATATGAACAGGTTTATAGTTGCCACAGTATTTCAGATGCTCAATTAACTTGTTTTTGGCAATTTCTGCATTCACTTCCCGAACCCCATTCACCATTTTTTGACCATCAAATACACTTAAACATCTTCTACACAACTTGAATATTGTATTGGATTTGTCTAGTTGTGTTCTCACTAAAGCTTCAAGATTATGTATCAGAGTGTAATGATATGTGCCATCCCCTTCAATTAAGAGCAAATCAATTGGAACAGCAGAATCATCATCAAATGTACTGATTCTGAGAGGTTCTATCAAACAATTGCCACGGCCAGTGGAACAAATAAATACATTAATAGATAATTGTTTATTATTGATATTCCTGGCCCTTTTTTCAAATTTATCAATATTCTGAACAGATATTGGATATTCTAAACCCTCCATTGCCTCATCAAAATCGTGCTCATGTTGTTTGTAATAATTTATTCTCTGAGGATTTCTTGAAACTGGAAACAAAGCAGCTAATATACACCACAAAAAGCATTTCTGGTCGGTATTTTCTATATTAACCACGGCTCTTTTGTTTTTAATATTTGCAGGTAATGGCAGATATGTAGATCCTTGTAATGGGCTGAATTCAGAAATATTAACATATAACTTGTGTGGAGAACCGCATAAGCTCCATCCAGACTCTTTTCCAGCAAATTCAGTGTTTAATATTCAATTGATCTATCAACCTGCTTATTATTTTGTCTGAATTTGTATTTGAATATACCGGTACAGTTTCTGTTAAGTGGGGCTGTGTAAATTTTGTGCCGTTTGGTTTCTTATATTGTGCAAACAATTTGAGGGAGAGCTTATAAGAGCCATTTTGTGCATTAAGAATTGCCTGCAGATCAGGATTTACACTGTTCAAAAAATTCTTAATACCACATCTTGGCTCTGATACAAACCGATAATCTCTTAATTGGCCATTAAAACTGCTATGGATAGGTGGTGCATAGCGTGGCTGCTTTGCAGGTCCAGCATTAACAGGTGCTTCATGCTTCCTTTTCAGACCAGATGTAGATGGTTGTGAGGGCAATGTTGATGACTGTACATAAGAATTACACTTATGCCATTTGTAATATGCCTTGCTTAATATTTTATGGCATCTTGGACACATTTTTGTGGCTTTTCTGCATTTCTTACGGTCACAAATACGGCAATGCCTAGCCCAATGAGAACTAGATATATTTTTATTACACTGATTGCAATATTTTTGTTTTGGCATTTTTGTTGTTGTTGTTTATTATATAAAATTTCTTGGGGTTCAAATCAAAATTCTATACAAAATATCAGTTGGGTTCAGCAGTTAGTGGCTGAGCTGGTGCTTTTATACCCAAACAACAGCAGTAACTAGGTTTTGGTGATAGTTTTGCTCTATTATGTTGATGTACAACACACTTCACCAGGTTTAAAACCTCATCTCTGTATCAACTAAATACAATTCAAAATTGGATTTTGAACTGTGCAATAAATATTCTGTAAGTTTCACTTGTGTTTATATTAACAGAACAAGACAAAACCAGAATTGTATTCAGGATTGCATGTTTTCATACAAAAAGCAATATTTTTGACAAGTGTTTATAAACAACAATCACACAGATATAGCTTTTACACACATGGCCGAATCTGTCTGAGGGGGGGGATTTAAGATTCTTGGGATTTTGACAGAAAAAACACACTATAAACAATAAGATGATATGGGAACTTGCCTTTGTTTTAAGTATAAGCAAATCTGTCTGAGAGGCTTCTCCTTTTTCTACACTAGAATCCAGAATTTCTTAAAAATCAGAGCATATCACACCTGAAGAATTGGGGTATAAGCCCCTCTTGCCATTGTTTTAAGTATAAGCAAATCTGTCTGAGAGGCTTCACCTTTTCTACACTTGAATTCAGAATTTCTTAAAATTAAGAGCATATCACACCTGAAGAATTGGGGTATAGGCCCCTCTTGGCATTATTTTAAGTGTAAGCAAATCGGATTGTTCAATCAAATAGCCTCTCCTTTTCTACACTTGTAAGTGGTGCTCATAATATTGTAAATACAACTACTCGCGCTGTGCTAAGCTCTCCGCCACGAAGGTCTACATGCTCCTGGAAAGTTATGTAGAATTGAATCGAAGTTTTTCCAAATCAAATACAGATGAAACTTTCGACAAGTTATTTTTGAGAGCTGTTTAAAGAAACAACAATTGAACTGGGAATGGTGGGTCGGCATTTGTTTCCGATCATTTCTACAATTGCTGTGCTTTTGCTTTCAGTGCGGCATGTGTTGGGTTGGTTATGTAGCGGTGGTTAGGTACGCAAATATTGTTCTATTTACGAGGCCTCGCCGTTGGCTTAATGGTAGCGTCGTCGCCTTGTAATCAACTGGTCCCGGGTTCGATGTCCACATAGTAGTCCGGATCCCACTTTAAACTGTAGGCAGTGATGCAACCACAGGGGCACGGCCGTAGGCAGGAAAAATTTTCGGGGGGGGGGGGTTCATTCATAATTGTTCCCATGGGCGTCGCCAGAAATTTGAATAATAGAAATAATAACAATAATTGTACAATAATTATTAAAATTTCATAATAATAAAACAATTTTATTCGATAATAATACTAATAATTATTATTATAATATTATTGTTATATCCTTGAGGGGGGCTTACTCAATCCAGCAGATGAGTGAATATCCTACAGAAGTTTCTTTTTGTTTTTTTACGTTTCATACAGTGTGTACTGAAATGCACAATTATTATACTTCGTCATTAAACTTTAGACACCTTCAAGAAAAAGCTTTAAAAGTTAGATGGAAATTTTAGTCATAAAGTTTTTGTTGTTTAACTTTAAAATTACATTTTTCGAATTTTGAAAAGTGTGGAAGCAGTTATTATTTTTAAAAACTTAGCCTGGTGCATGGATTGTAACCTCAATCGCGAACGTAATGCGCTACGAAACTGGAGATCCTAGAACTCCTATCAAGGGGGATTTTCGACTTTATCGGACAGGAAATTTAAAAGCTGGAAAGGGAATTTTGGGACAATCATAAGGGAATCTTCAGTCTATATTCCTTGTGACGCAGGAACAACACTGGAAAGATGACAGCAGAAGTGATAATGGAGGGGTCGCGGGTGGGTTACGATTCTGAGAATAAATCCTGTTTCACTCAAGTTTCAGAATTCCAAATGTATGAAAATTCTAGCTCGATCGTTTCAACATTGTCTCCTTGTATTTTTGTGATGCTTCGAAAAAAAAATTGAAAATTTGTTACAAATTTTGGTTTCTGAACTTCCATTAATCCAACTTGTCAGAAGTTTCGGGTGGGTTTGAACCCTAGAAACCCCCCTCTAAATACGGCCATGCACAGGGGGGGGATTGCCCTCCCCAACCTTGGTCGGAAATGAGTTCTGGTGGGGCAAGGGTGGCAAACACTGACGGCCAAGTGTACCTGCAGAGGGCAATTACCGACCTGAACTTCAAATTTTATGCAAATCAAAATACTTTTCGTATGTGCTTGTTTTCAGTTATTAATGTGAAATTGAACGTGTTAAGAAAATAATTCAAATAGTTTGTTCGAACACAAATGCTTCAGCATCAACTTCTACCCCCTTTTTGCGTGATTTACAATTAAAATAACGTCTTTGATACAACCAGTACTAATAATAATAATATTGTTGGTCCTGGGTTCGAATCCCGGCTTGAGCATGGATGTTTGCGAGTATCCATTCATCATTTTCATCATGCCATCACCTATCCCCATCTTCGCAAATTAGCCAAAAGTGGCACAAGAAGCGAAGTAAAATAAAGCAAATCAATAATAACAATATCAATATCAATAATAATAATAATTTTATAATAACATTATTAGTAACATTATTATTATTATTATTAAAAATATTATTATTATTATTATTATTATTGGTACGTTTATCCTGGTACTTGCCACCCCCAGACAAAAATTCGTGGTTGCGCCTCTGACTGTAGGTCGTCCCGATTACCTTTACTGTACATAAAGTGGACTTAAAACACCAACTAAATCAATATTCTATTTACGGTTTTTTTTGTCCTTTTCTCCCCCTTTTACATGCAGAATGTGACGTCTTGTTCAAATTCGTTCTTCTTCTTGGCAATCCGTCACAACCCATTTTTTATATTATTTTTGGAAGTACGTGCGTTCCCTTAGAAATCTTCCTGTAATAGAAAATAAAAAAGACACCCCCAATATATATATATATATACCGGGTGGTCCATTTATAATGATGGTATGGAATATCGCATGCAGAATGCATCCAATCGAAAAATTGCACAGAATAAAAGTTTGATACTATTGAAGGGGTAAGTCAATGCCGCAAAAATTAATTTCGTCGCCGCACCCACCCCTTAGAGGGGGTGGGGGTAAATTTGAAATTTCAAATGGAACACCCCCATTCGTTTTACATATTTGGATTCCGTGTTGAAAAAGAAGAATTTTTTGTTTGAAAAATTTTGTAAAAAAATTGCAAACTTCGAACATTTATAAACATTTGGTAGTTTCAGATTGATTTTGTTCCCTTTATGTAATAACGGTTTTGGTTTCCGTTGAGAACATTGCATAAACGAATTTTATTCAAAAAATGTGTGCAAAGAATTCGGCAAAAGAAAATTGTTTGCAATTTATATTTTTGTGTAACAATAAATAATATTAATTTGTCCCAACTCTTTGGTTTCAATGAACAATTTCATATGAACAACAATTAAGTATGTTACTACAAATTAGTTATCATTTGAGGTACACAAATAAATGTTTAAAGGAGCAAATGTTCAAAATGATGACCGTTCTCTTCAATGCATTTCAAAACACGGTGTTTGAAGCTCCAGACTGTTCGTCCCAAAATGTCAGGAGTGATAGAGGCACAAGAATGAATAATTCGTTGCCTCGTGTTTTCTGGCGTTGTTGGAACTTCGTCTTAGCACTTTTCTTTAAGTAGTCCCCAAAGGCAGAAATCAGGCGACGTGAGATCGGGTGAACGAGCTGGCCAAGAAACGGGTCCTCCACGTCCTATCCATCGACCAGGAAACTTTGTGTCCAATATGGCTCGAGCCTGAATGGAGTAGTGAGTAGTGTTGTTCATATGAAATTGTTCCTTGAAACCAAAGAGTTGGAACAAATTTATATTATTTATTGTTACACAAAAATATAAATTGCAAACAATTTTCTTTTGCCGAATTCTTTGCACACATTTTTTGAATAAAATTCGTTTATGCAATGTTCTCAACGGAAACCAAAACCGTTATTACATAAAGGGAACAAAATCAATCTGAAACTACCAAATGTTTATAAATGTTCGAAGTTTGCAATTTTTTTACAAAATTTTTCAAACAAAAAATTCTTCTTTTTCAACACGGAATCCAAATATGTAAAACGAATGGGGGTGTTCCATTTGAAATTTCAAATTTACCCCCACCCCTCTAAGGGGTGGGTGGCGGCGACGAAATTAATTTTTGCGGCATTGACTTACCCCCTCAATAGTATCAAACTTTTATTCTGTGCAATTTTTCGATGGGATGCATTCTGCATGCGATATTCCATACTATCATTATAAATGGACCACCCGGTGTATATATATATTTAGTTCTTCTATCACGGGTACTTCGCGTGCTGTTAGGAAGAAAACCAAGGATCAAACAAAATCAAAATGGGCAAAGGTCAAATACTAAAACCATAGAATAGTTACAACCTAACTATTCTATGATAAAGTTACGTAGGTTTTTGGCTTCTTGAATAATGTGATGATAATTTCAGATAAATAATTATCGAGACAAGACGGAGAATGTTCTATAACCCTGTTATTGTTAATAGCGCGTATCCAAGGTGGGGATCAGGTAGCTCGAGAACCCCCTCCCCCCACCAGATTTGTTTTCAGTTTACACTACATAAAATTAGGTTTTTCTCTTCTTGAATAATGTGACGATAATTTAAGGAGAGAAATACTTATCAAGGCAAGACGGAGAATGTTCTGTAATCCTGTTGTTGATAATATTGCACGTAAACTTTTCTTGCTCTTTCGCTGTTGTCGCAGCGAACTTGAGCACTATGTAGATACTTGTCAGCATTTGGAAGCTGCACAACGAAGGTAGCGCCACACGTAGGGCGATTCGTTGTAATTTTTAATATGTGGAAGGCGCGAGAGGGAATGTTCTTGAATAAGAGGAGTCGAACTACTGGCAATATTTACGAATCGTTCTAGAATATAATGAGGATATAAATAAGCGACTTCAATTTCCCGGTTGATCTGTACAACAGAATCGGTTAATGAGACTTCAGAGGTAAGTGTGACAATTCATACAGTCGATTATATACAGTCAGTGTTGGTTGGTTGCTTTATAAGATCTAGTGATTCGAAAATGAAAGGGACTAAATACCATACAGTAACAAAGTCTACTACTAGTTCTAGTTCGGGTCCAAGCTAAAGACATTGACGACAGTGGAACTTCTTGAGCATCAGTGTAGTGCTACGAGTAGTTCGGGTCGAGGGCCGAAGAGATCGAAGGTCTCTCTCTCTCTCTCTCTCTCTCTCTCTCTAAAGTGAATATTTCAGCAATAACGGGTATTAGAACGGTTTATTAAAAAAGAAATAAGCTGCACACGTGATGATTTAGTTGTGCCAGGACCAAATTTCATGTATGCTGTCCGAGAATTTCATGGCATAAAAAAATACTTTTGTTTAAGCCTACTGGGTTCGACACACACTCAACAGACAATTTTGAACAACTGCGACTGCTTAGGCCTGAATATGAACCATTTAGTGGGTTTCGAATTTTATAAGAGCTGCAAACATGGGAGGACAAGACACATTAGTGGTGTTCAGGCTAGAATCAGAGTGAAATATTCGAGAACTGTCAGCGTCCAGTTCGCAGCCCACAGTTTGAATTTCGTGTTGTCGAGTTAATTGTGCATCCCGTGCATGTGTAACAGCTTCGTAAAAACACTTCTGGTACTACATAGATGTTTTGCTGCCTGACGAGAAGAAATGGAAAAACACACATACTGAGATGGTTCTGTTACAGCAGAGGAGTTGAGTGGTAGAAAGTGTTTCGATTTCACGTTCTGATGAAAATTACACCCATGAAAATTACACCCTTAAACAGAGCCAAGAAGATTTAGGGGATAGTTGCTCCCCATTTTTTGCCTGCACACTATCACACTATGGCCTCTTAATGCTAATCCGTATCTACCAAGAGAAAGTAAACTTTCCTTGCACCCCCCCGCCCCCTCGTTTTGGCACCCAATTGTCACCACTCGCCTTAAACATACAATTGTGAGGTTCTGTCTATACCCCTTTCAAAAATTGTATTCAACCCCTCCCCGAAAGGAATTCCTGGATACGTGCCTGGCTGTTTACACACTTTCTAGCAAAGTGGGGATAGTGGCTGCAGCTGTTTGGTGCTCTTTTGACAACATGAACACGTCCTCTTTGGTTTACGAGAAATGAATAGAATAATGCACGAGAACACGTGTAGAAAGAAAGCCAACTTCACTGATTTTTCTATTTTCAATTGTTCTTGGTTGTACGCAGGGACGGTGTTTCAGGGGGACTCCCAAAACCGGTCTCAGCCCCCGTATAGCCCCCTAGATTTTTGTAGCACGGTAGATGCATTTCGACTAAAAACTTAGAAAGTAGAAATTCACATTTCCATTATAAAACTTCCATTGGGGCAAGTACAATATTCAAATATATTTTCTAGTTCGGTTAGATCGCAAGATTACTTTATTACGATGTGTTGTAAAATCAAAGAGAGGGGCCAGCTGACGATATGCCTGGGAAACAGTGGCCGCCGATAATTTCATACTAAGTAATGGGCCAATCATGAGTCCCAAACTTGCTACGATATCTGCTTCCTGCCTGGTAGGTTGACGTATGCATTGGCTGATATTGTTCTTGGTTTGTTGACATGCACTGCTAAATGTGTATAATTATTAGCCTCTATAAATTATATCACTATATTTAGGAATAGGTCTAACAGGTGTGACAAATTAAATGATTTTTTATAAGCAAGACGACATTCAAAATCTAAAGAAGCATTATGTTTTGTTTTTTTTGTTTATTAGTTCCTCATTCGAATACCAACAATCGCATAAATGTTAAGCGATGTTCTCTCGTTGGTTTCCTTTCATCTATCCTTATCGCTGCAAATATTCGAGAGGGAGAAATACGATGTTAAAGAATTAAAGAATACACAAACTACGTAATTCTTAAATGCTAAGAATTGGAAATATTATTTGGCTCCCAACTCCGATAAAACTGTTGCCTTGATATCAAGGGGTCTCGGTTTCGATCTCCAGTGGAGGTAACATTTCATTAGGTTGTTCGGATTCCACTAGAATATGTAGCTCACGTCCCGATAAGCCTATGCTTATAGTGGACCTTAATATAATTCGAATCAACAAATCATTGCAATACGGTGCGAAAATGAAAACGCTTGGGTAATTTTATTGCTCGCAGTCCTAACCCTACATGTCAATCAAATATTATCATTTGTGAGGTTAGAAAATATAATTTCTACAGTAACTACCGTCATAGTGGCCAAATTTGATTCCGTGGAGGAGGATCAATTTTTGAATCACATCTAAAACTATTGATCCAATTCTGATCAGTATTTATGCATAATACATTCTGAGATAAAATTGAAGGGCTCGGATGTAAAACATGGTAAGTGACATTTTGGTTATTTTTGAGTTAAAGTAAAATGTGCCATCCTTCAATTCTCGAGTGAAATTATCATGTCATACAATTTGCATTGGACTCAGTCAAACCTTCTGAAATTAGTAAACCCAACACAAAAACCATTTATCTACAATATAGCTTCTAATAACTCAGAAATGTTTTATACCCGAGCCTTTCAATTATAATCTTCAGCAGTTATTTTCACTAATCAAAATGCCCAATGCAAGAGTTGCAACTATATTCGTTACTTTTATGTCAATATATTTATTTGTTTCCTAGTGGAGGTGAATTTGTAGTGATTTTTTCCCCCTTGAGAGTGGCACCTCCTAAGTGGCACCTCCCCATTTTTAGCTCTAAGTTCTGAATTCCAGTCCGTCAACAAGAAAACGTAAGATTCATCATTGTAATAAGTGCACTCGCCGTCCCCGAAATGACGTTTCATTCATATCCCGGCACGGGGCCAGTACGGGTAACCGGTCGTGACTTTTACTTACGGTCCAGGTTTTTTACATCGGTACTGAGACGGTTGTTTATTGTCGTACTAGTGCGAGGCGGGGATAAATACCTTGAAATGTTACTCTTTTCGGATTACCTTCGATATGTAGACTCGAACAATAATAACACACTAATAGCATTATACCAGATACCTGAAAAACATCAAATAATAACACTGACGAACGGTAAAAGTAGTGTAATCAGGTTCCTTCAAAATAATACTTGGTACGAGGCCTATTATTTTTATTAATTTAAGCACAATGGAAAACCTATTTTGACGATGTTTTTGTTGATTTTATACTATTACAACTCTGTGATTTTTCATCTCGTACTTCGTGTCATAATTTCTTTCGAGTTAAAGTACGTAACACCTACACCCACGCATACCCATGCACACCCACTCACACCCACGCACACCCACGCATACCCACCTACACCCACGCATACCCACCTATACCCACGCACACTCACGCACACCTACGCACACATATTGCAACTTTGTGATTTTTACCTCATACATGGTACGAGGCCTATTGTTTTTATTAATTTAACCAGCAGTATAATTGGATTAATTCAAACCAATACTTGGTACGAGGCCTATTATTTTTATTAATTTAAGCACAATGGTAAACCTATTTTGATGATGTTTTTGTCGATTTTATACCATTGCAAATCTGTGATTTTTTACCTCGTACTTGGTACGAGTGTCGTGGTCTATTGTTTTTTTATTAATTTAACCACAGTGGTAAACGTATTTTGATGATGTTTTTCTTGATTTTATACTATTGCAACTCTGTGATTTTTTTATCTCGTACTTGGTACGAGTGTCATAATTTCTTACGAGTTTACTTACGCAACATTGCGATGGCTCGTAAGGTAAACTATTGTGCAATGTTTACTCAACAAGTTATTACGCAGACCCGTATCTAGCGTGTTGTTGGTTATGACGTAATGGGTGTCTTCTGATTGACTTACTGTTTCGGATGTTTTCATCCGCGCTTAGGTTACTTAAAGGGTTTTCGCATTACAGATCAGTCAGTAACGTGAGAGTGTTTGAAGAGTACGGATGTGTTGTTGCAGTGTTAAAAGTTAAGTATTTAATTTATTTTAAAGCTACATACTATTTATTATTTTTAAGTTTAAAAAAGTGTATCAAGTGATTTTTTTCATAGTAATTTCGATCAGCTTGAGTTTTGATGTGATCAGATGTTACTTGTTGTCTCCGGAAATTCTGTATAAATAACATAGCTGAAAATTTTATTGTAATAGCTACAATTATTTTATTTTGAAGGTGGTTCAAGTCGTTTTTCACACAGATTGAATATGTATGAATTTGTATTTGTATTGAATTTTGTATTTTTTCCCGAGAAAATTTATATATAAATACCAGAGCTGAAAAAAAATTATTATAATTATAACTATTGTCTTTTAAGTTACATTCTATCAATTATCGTAAGTTTAAAAGTGTTTTTTTTTTCTAGTAAATAGAATCTTATTGAATTTTGAGTTGATTGTGCGTCTTATTGTTATTTACTTAAAGCATATTAAAAAAATGTAATCTACCAAGTTCATCGAATGTGTTATTTGTGGGAAATTAATCTCCAAAACTAATATTAGCAAGCATTGGGCAAGATGTAGCGAAACAGATTCAACAATAAATCGTTCGTTACCTACTAAGCCTTGTACTCAATGTGGAAAAATAATTAGCATTGCTAATTTAAGTAAACACATGAAAATTTGCATTGCATCAACCGGCCATGGAACATTGAAAAGAAAAATTGATCATCCTGAAACTGAAGCTTCTACTTCCAAACAAATCAAGATGTCTAATGACCAAAAGCCGATTAGATCTGAATTCAACAACCAACTCCTGGATTTTCTTTTTACTTCGAAACTAGGCTGTGATATTTCTAGTTTTTTGAGTGAAATTAAAACATCTATCATAAATATTTTAAAAAATAAACTGGAAAACAACTCCATAAAAGTATATGTTGATCTAATCTGTAAATATAAGAAAACCGATGGTACAAGAAATATTTTTTTTTCACAAAACGAAAAACCAAGTTCTTTATTTAGTAGACATTGATAATTTGAATGTTTTTTATTCTAATATTACTAGTGAATTGATTAGGAAACATGATGAATTCGAGGCTAAGGGATCAGGTTGGTCTTTATGTAGAAGTCCTCACAGATTAATAGCTTATTTAAACAAATTTACACCTTTTTCTGCTTCGAGCTACGTTCCACTTCCAGTAGAAATTCAGAATAAGAGAACTGTGCTGAACATTCATAACACTGACAATAAGTGTTTTATGTGGTGCATTTTAGCGGCGCTTCACCCGGTTCATTGTTCAAATAATCCGCAACAGGTTAGTCATTATACACAACATGTAGACGAGATTGAGTATGCTATGACAGGCATTAAATACCCTGTTGCTATTTCTTACATAACAAAGTTTGAAAACAGGGCACGAAATGGAGAAGGAAAACGATTATCTATAAATGTATATTCGTATAGTTCAGTTAAGCATTTTGTGCATCCTGTTAGGATAACTAATATTGTTGATGACGAAGCCGTGGAAATCAATCTGCTTCTTATTGCTGACGATGATGTTCATCATTATACGCTAATTCGTTCACTCTCCCGCTTAGTCAGAAGCCAAACAACCAAGCATCGTGCACACATCAAAGTTTGTCCAAGGTGTTTAACCGTATTCGAGGATCGTGACCAACATAATTACCAACATTTCAAAAATCAAGAAATTGCCAAACAAAAACTTGCTGAACATAAAATCTACTGTGGAGTCAACAGACCGGCTCGCATGTTAATGCCCAAAGCAAATTAATTCTAAGAATTTAAAATGCACAAGGCCTTGTTGGAACATCCGACCATTTTCATCGCAGACTTTGAGGCTTTCCTCAAACCATTGTCTTATTGCGATCCGGATCCCGAATTTTCTTCCACAACACCGTACCAGCTTCATGACCCAAATAGTTTTGGATATGTTGTTGTTTGGCAGGATAGGATAGATAAACCATATATATATATATATATATATCGCGGACCGAATGTTATTGAACTCTTTTTAAAAAAGATGGTGGAGGAGGTTGAGAACATTGGTAGCCTCTTATGCCAATCGAAATCAATGCTTCCATTATCTAGCGATGAACTTCAATCTTACAATAACATTGAAACGTGTCCGGTGTGTGATCAACATTTCACGGATGAGAATCGGAAAATATTTCACCATAACCATTTCACCGGAAACTACACTAGTGGAATCTGTAACACCTGCAACCTCAAGATCCAGAAGCCTAAATTGGTACCAATATTTTTCACAATGGATCCAATTACGACTTCCACTTTTTAATTAGGAATCTTGGATACGATATGCAAAAAATAGATATTCTTTCTCAAAACGAAGAACGTTATATTTCTATAAGTAAGAAAGTTAAAATTCCAGGAACGAATGAAATCGTAGAGATGAGGTTTCTAGATTCCTTTAGATTCCTATCGCCAAGGCTCGATGCTTTAGCGAGTAAACTTACTGACGAACAATTTAAAATTACAAAAGTTAGTTTTCCCAACATACACGTAGAACTGATTAAACGTAAAGGTATTTATCCTTACGAATATGTAACCGATGAATCTAAATTTGATGATGACACTCTCCCACCTCGAAAAGAATTCTTCAGTCAACTGAAAAAAGAAAACGGAATTACGAATAAAGAACACGAACATGCGAAATGAATATGGAAGGAATTGAGATGCAATACTCTCGGCGATTATCATCATGTATATCTCGAATTAGACGTAACAATACTTGGTGATGTTTTTCAGGTATTCAGAAAAACAGCAATAAATATTTATAAATTAGATAGAACATACTTCTACAGTCTTCCTGGTTTGGCGTGGTCTGCTATGTTCCTCCAGACTAGGATCAAGTTGGAATTGATATCGGACGTGGACATGTTACTTTTTATAGAAAGGGGGATACGTGGGGGGATGGTGCAATGCTCGCAGAGACATGCAAAGGCAAACAATATTCACATGTCTGAGAATCAATACGATGCAAATCGACCATCGAATTACATGTATTTTATGCTGACGTAAACAATCTCTACGGATTTGCAATGATACAAAAACTTCCATACGGAGGATTCGAGTGGATAGATCCCATTTCAATTGATATTAATCATTTCGACGATTGTGAATTTGGTCTGTTTATTGAGGTAGATATTGAATTTCCAAATACTTTGCATGATACTTTTTCCGATTTACCTCCGGCTCCCGAAATTAAATGTCCACCTGATTCAAATCAAAGCAAGCTTATGTTAACTCTGGAGAGAAAAGAGAGATATGTTGTCCACTACAAGAATCTCCAGTTTTTGATTGGGAAGGGTGTTCAGGTAGTAAATGTGAGAAGAATTCTCAAGTTCAAACACTCTCCATGGTTAAAATCTTATATTGAGACCAACACGAGACACAGAACAGCTGCCATTTCAGAGTTAGATAAAGATTTTTATAAAGTAATGAATAATGCCGTTTATGGGAAAACAACGATGGAGAACGTCAGAAAGCATGTAGACATAAAATTGGTTTCAGATAACAATAAATGTAGAAAATTGGTATCTAATCCTAGATTCAAATCGCGAAAAATTTACAACGAGAATTTAACACTTTTTAATCTAGATATAAAATTGATAAAATTCAGAAAACCTATTTACGTTGGTGCAACAGTTCTCGACTTGTCGAAACTGTACATGTTCGAATTTCATTATAATATTATGAAACCTTTCTATAATGATAAGCTGTCAATTTTGTACATAGACACCGATAGTTTTATTTATGACATACAAACACCTAACCTCTACGAAGATCTTAAACATCCTTCCATGCTTGGGTATTTCAACACTTCTTCATACCCTCAACCCAACAGATTTGGCATTCCTTCCCACAACAAGAAGGTTCTCGGTAAGTTCAAAGATGAATGTAACGGTGATATTATTGTTAAGTCCGCTGATTTGAGTTCCAAAATGTATACATTCAGAACAGAGAGTAGCGTCACTAAGAAAGCAAATGGAACGTGCAAAGATACCGTGGAAAACAAACTAACATTCCAGGATTATATTGATTGCCTTTCTTCACAGTCGAGGATACTTCGAGAGGATAATAGAATACAAAGCTCAAACCATGAGAATACAACAAATATAATAAAAAGGTAGCCCTGGATCTACACGACGACAAGATTTGTATTCTCGAGTGTGGAATCCATACATTGCCTTGGGGGCACTTTAGTTTAGAAGTTAATAATAATTGTACTCAACACATGTGAAAAAAAATAAACCTAACATCAAACCAAAATTTTGAAAATAACAAAAAAATCTACACGTAGTTTAATTTTTTATATATTATTCTTATTCTGTCCTATTAAAATTGTTCTATCACTCTTTCATTTTTTACATCATAAATGTATGATTTCTCCACAATTAAAATTGCACTACATGTAGTATTTTCAGGTAGAGTTTCATGAAATTCACATACCAATTTAATATTAGTTCGATCATTTATAACTACTAATTTTCTTTTTGATGCATTGATTAAAAACATTGGTCTGTGAATTATGAACTCATCTGGATTATAATACATATCTATGCAACCTTCAGTTACTATTTTAAATGCACTGTAAGCTTCATATAATTTTAAATAATCTTGTTCTGCAATGTTTAAATTGTAATTTTCTCGAGGAAATACTTAATTTCTGCCATTCTTCAGATACACATTTTTAACTTTACAATTATCAAACTGGCTGCTATCCTTCTAATGATTGTCATCTCTCCCTGTTTGAAACAGCACAGCTACAAACTCTGGCATGTCATATTGCAAAGGTTGGAACTGATTAGTAAGGTCAAATTCAAACAATTTACCCTCCACTGACCTCTGAATGCATTGATAAGTATAAAACTGTATCGGAATTTGAGGATTTTTCAAAATGTTGGCTTTGTATTTGAGAGCATAATTCGATTCATATTCAACTATAGGCATTCGCAACTCCATAGACTGGATCACACATTTCGCAGCTTCGGGTAAACTAGCCTCATTAGCTGTTCCATCTGCATTCATCGTTATCATTGGGTGCTCTGCGAAATATGACACTCAAACCACCATTCCACATAATCTCTTTATAATCAGAGAAAAATCTAAATAGCAATCTTATGGGGAACAGTACTGTGTGACTTTTTGCTTCAATTTTTGTTCCAGCTTCGAACCCACCAACTTTATAATATGCACTCTCTGATTTGGACAGTTTCAATGTCCCCACTGTAGTGGATGTAATTCCAGGACAATCAATCCTGTCAATCACTGTACCATGCTTCCTGACTTCAATTTGAGAAAATAAGATTGGAACAAAATTATCTATAAGTTTTACATTAGCCCCGGGGAGGGGATATTCTTCACCATTACTTTGTTTTACAATATCAAATTTTATATACAGATCAGATCTATGTGGATGAATAAACCCATCCCCCACCGTGAAGTCATACTGTATCTCTTTATTGAGCTGATTCAAATTTGCAAATGTCCTCCTGTTTGGAGGGAAAGACTGTAATTCATAACTCTCGATATTTTCCATCTTGGTATTTATTTATATATTTTAAATATTAATTTCTATTATCGCAGTGCTATTAGCACCGGCAAAATAGATGATTTCATTTTCTCATTCGTAATTGTTATCTCTATGTAATTAACTTTATCAATAGAAACAGGGAAATAGACTGGTGGGATTGGGGAATAAAAGATGGGTTCCATAAATTCCGAATTCGGTTTAAATGTAGCAATGATACCTGTCTCCTTGTGACTACCAATCGAATTTTCTTCTGCTTTGATAATCATACCTTTGGCAATGTTGCAGTGAATATTCAATGTCTCAATAGCTAAGAATTTTGGTATAAATTTACCTATGTGCCTAACACCTTGTTCTAATTTGCTATTGTTCTCAAATCCTAAAAGTTCTCCCATGGAAGGTAAGTCCACTGTTTCATTGGTAGTTACAATTTCTACTCTGTGTGTTACAGAATTTTGAGAAAGCTAGACAGTGGTTGGAAGTTCAAATTGTAAAGTAGATAAGTTATTCTGTCCAGGAGGAATAATTATTTTTTCATTACCTACTAATATAGTATTGTTGTAGGTAGTTACATTCGGTATCAGATACATACTATAGAATGCTCTTAGAGCTATGGATTTTGGATAGATAATATCATCGTGAAGATGTAGTTTCAAAACCGAAGTCTCGCTGGAGAGATGAAAAATTCCCATATTTAATATATAATACAGCTTTTTGAAAATCTTTTAATTTGATGTTTGGTATTTTATTTAAAATTCTGAGCATCGTAATGCAAACATGGCCACATATAATTTGATCGAAATCTTGAATACGATCGTCGTTGTAATAAATTTTAACATGTTTCAAGTAACGAATTAATTCTGTAGGGGGTACCCCTCCGAAAGAATCGAAAATAAAAGTATTGTCATTTTGTTTATAATAGCATATCCAGTGAGTACCAAAGTTTTCGGACGTCCAAATTCAACACGCCACATTCTCGAGAGTGAGGACTATCTTTAGGGAGAGAATCAGACATGAAAAAAACCCTGAAGTGTTTAATTTTAAATATTTTAATTAAAGATTCAATGTCTTCGTTGGTAAGAGCTTCTTCTTTTTTTTTTAATTTTCTGAGTGGTCCAGACTTCACACCTTTGCCTATTTTTTTCTCCATGGCAAGATAATGACGCTTTTGCTCCTCTAGTTCTGCCTTATTTTTTTTCGAATCAATTACAGTTTTGGCAATAGCAGCACTACCCCCAGCCAAGCTCCCAACTGCCCCCAATGCAGCCAGGATAGCTGTAATGCTAAATATGAATCCTCCACTGTGTGTTTTCTTTCTTGTATTTTGCAATCGTTTTAATTGTGGCGTACTGAGTAATAATTTCATTCCATTTCCTTTGGCTATACATTGTCTCTTCTTTTCTTGTTGTTTTTTAGTTAAAATCGAATTAAGTTTTAAATTTTTAAGATCGTGATATGGTATTTGGTATACAACTCCTTTTGGTTTCATGTTTTATTATTATTATTATTATTATTATTATTATTATTATTATTATTTTTCAGGGTATTTATATTACAAACCCCACCCTCATTTTTGTTTTGTATTCATAGCAATAGTTGTACCCAATGCTGTTATTTTTCACACAATGATGCATCTCTGCTTGTTAATCTTCCAAAAGCATCCTCCTCCAGTTTTTGATCAGCCACATGACGATCATTCAGATCTTTGTGTGTGTTGTATGCAATATCATGTTCTTTACAAGCTGCATCCAGAGGATTAATACCCCTGTTCCCTCTTTCTATTCGTTTCTCAAGTGTTGTACCAGGACCACAATATTGGTAACCAGGTACGTGTAACTCGAACGGAAGTTTATTAATAATATCATTCACTAAACCTCGACCCTCTGATATATTCCAGAATTTAGGAGGTAAAGTATTGATAATTTTAATTAAGTATCCTATACCTTTAGGATCGTTTACAATAAAATTAGCTAATTTGTAACTAATCATGTTTACAATACCCATTTTCTCATTATGGAAATTATTGTTCCCAGCATTTTCCTCCCCTGCTATAACCAGCAACCTATCTATAAGTTTTCTCACATCGTTTACCCATACAAATTCCTTAGGTAGAGTATTGTATTGTTTTATACCACTACCGGTTTTGAACTGATTCCAGATAGGTTTAATCAGATTTTTGTATTTATCCCCGCTGCTCGATTTCACACGCTTTTGACTGGCATCGTTATTTTGGTACAAAGCATGAGAGAGTGTCAATATTTCAGAGTAACTTTGATAATCATCTTCTGTAAAATTTTTTGGTTGTTTTTTGGTAATGAGCTCCCATAGCCCTACGGTACAGTGGAATCTATGAGTATTAACCTGCAAATTGTCCATCACCATGTTCATGCACTTAATATGACCCAATAAGAGCTTCAATGATTAAAAGAAAACTCAAAACAAGCTGTTGACAACTTCTGCACCAGCATACATAAAAATTCATCGCTTAAAAGCACACAGGATGTAATAGAAATATTAATGAAAATAGTCATGGACAATTTGCACGGTAATACTCATGGATCCCACTGTACCAGGATATCTGGACCAGCTGTTTCTCCCAAACAAATTAATTTTTATGTTATCCCCTTCGAATGTAACTTTAGACTTGCCAATTTTTCATATTACACCTTCATTTCCCTCCATAGTTGGATACAAACCAAATACTTAATCTTTTTCGAATTTTCCAGTACTCAGGTAATCCCTTGCCAGGGGACCCAACTCGATTTTATCTGATTCTTCTATAGCTGCTTTAGCAGGTGGTTCCTTAAGTACCAGGGGTGTGTGGATACTAGATAATGGTGTAGGAGGAAAATCTGAATAATTTTTAGCAGTAAGAGGTACCAATTCATTGATGAGGTTTTCATTTTGTTCTGTAACACTCTTAATCTCTTTAAAAAGACCACTGATTGCATCGATAATAGGTTGGTCTTGACGCTTGTGTTGTTCGTAAAAACCTCGATTATCTGATTTCCAACCTTTGAAACGTTTGGACAAGTACTCTCGTAATTTCGAATTATCTTCTATTTTATGTTTCGTCATATTTATTTTTTGATTAATGGTTATTTTATATCGTTTCAACGTCTAAAAAGTCGTTGATTTTACTTCTAAACTTACCATTGTTAGGTTTCCGAGTCATGTCGATAGTAACAAATCCAAAATCGTCGCTGTTCCAACAAGATGAACAGAATTTTGAAAATTGGTTGTAATTTAAGTCTCCTCCCACATAATCATCGTATACATGTTTCAAATTAGTATGATCTTGACGAAACAAACAGATTAAGTTTGTATTATCTCGTAGTAATTGTTTGGGAATTTTGGAATAAGTTTGAGCTAAATAAAAGCAGTCTATTTCTTTCTGACGACCCTGTGTAAAAAAAATTCTCATTTCATTCTGATTTTCCAGAATAACATCATCAAACACCACAACAGAATTTTTCAAACATTGGTCGAGAGGTTTTATTGTTGATGTAAATGTAGCTATGCCCAGTCCCTCTTACAGCTTCATGAGTTGTTGGCATTTCGGTTGTTCTAAACTTTTAGAAAATACATACAAGTGTCTATTTTTCCAATCTAGCCAATTGGGGGCAAGCAAGAAATTATCAACCAGCAAAGTGGTTTTTGCACAACCTGATGGGCCTGCAATGAGGCATCTTATGTTATCAGGTAACAACTCTCTATTTATTTTATTAGTTTCCACTACATCTGGTAAACGCTGTACCACATTCCATGTTGGTGTCAAAGAATCATCTGGTTTGTCTAAATTTATCAAGTTCTTTTTTCAAGTTAGCAATATTCTCTTCTAAGTTCTGAAGATTATCTATTGAAGCAAAATTAGTATATTTCTCAAGCAAAGATTTGAGTTCTCCATCAATTTTTACTATAGGATGAATCAGTTGAGTTTGAAGATTTGTTATCTCTGCTTGAATATTTAGATTTAGCGAATTCTGTAATAAGAGTAAATCTGATTTCAGTTTCTTTAGACGTACATCTAAACTAGCAATCTCGCTGGAATTATCTGGAATCTCCTTTCACCTTCTATTACCAAATATATCCATTGCTCTTTTTAGGTATTTTATATATTAATAAAAGGATAGATTATTCTTATTTCGATAAACAGAGGAATCAATTTATCATACTCTCCAATTATCTCAGCATACAAAAATTCACCAGCTTCCACATCATAAGACGTATCAGGAAGTAATGTACTATGTATAATTCTATACAAATTTTAACCTATTTGCAAAACAGCCACATTGGGTGGTGAAATGTTTATTTGAATTTTCCCACTAACAGGTAACTTATATGATGATAAGTTATCATTAAATACAAATAAGTGCTTTCCAGTATCCTCCTCAACATGAGACCAAATACTATTCAAGTGAACAAGAAGTAACCCTTTCAATTGATGATAAATTTATCTAAATACATCCATGTTTACTGGAATTCTCTCTACAGGCTGAATATGTTGTTGCTTTTTAAACCCAAAAATATTCATGACGTTTTATTTTATATTAGCTATTTTTTATTATATATAAATATATATTTGTACTAAGTATAAAAAAATTAATAAATACACCAAAACTCAATCTGATCGAAATTACTATGAAAAAAATCACTTGATACACTTTTTTAAACTTAAAATAATAAATAGTATGTAGCTTTAAAATAAATTAAATACTCGGTGGCACAGTCGGTAACGCGTCTGACTACCATGCTAAAGGTCCCGGGTTCGATCCCCGGCCGGTTCAAATCCGGGAACTTTTCTAACGTTGGAAGCGGCCCCGGCGCCCACCCAGCGTCGAATAACATGGGTGCCTGGGGGAAACCCTGAGGGGTAAAGGCGGTCAGGGGCGGGATGCTGATCACATCACCCCCACTCACGACCGGATCAAGCTAAGCACAGGGGAACACTTTACTTTACTTTTTTACCTTTTTTTAACTTTTAACACTGCAACAACACATCCGTACTCTTCAAACACTCTCACGATACTGACTGATCTGTAATGCGAAAACCCTTTAAGTAACCTAAGCGCGGATGAAAACATCCGAAACAGTAAGTCAATCAGAAGACACCAATTACGTCATAACCAACAACACGCTAGATACGGGTCTGCGTAATAACTTGTTGAGTAAACATTGCACAATAGTTTACCTTACGAGCCATCGCAATGTTGCGTAAGTAAACTCGTAAGAAATTATGACACTCGTACCAAGTACGAGATAAAAAATCACAGAGTTGCAATAGTATAAAATCAAGAAAAACATCATCAAAATACGTTTACCACTGTGGTTAAATTAATAAAAAAACAATAGACCACGACACTCGTACCAAGTACGAGGTAAAAAATCACAGATTTGCAATAGTATAAAATCGACAAAAACATCATCAAAATAGGTTCACCATTGTGCTTAAATTAATAAAAATAATAGGCCTCGTACCAAATATTGGTTTGAATTAATCCAATTATACTGCTGGTTAAATTAATAAAAACAATAGGCCTCGTACCATGTATGAGATAAAAATCACAAAGTTGCAATAGTTGTGCGTAGGTGTGCGTGAGTGTGCGTGGGTGTAGGTGGGTATGCGTGGGTGTGCGTGGGTGTAGGTGTTACGTACTTTAACTCGAAAGAAATTATGACACTCGTACGAAGTACGAGATGAAAAATCACAGAGTTGCAATAGTATAAAATCAACAAAAACATCGTCAAAATAGGTTTTCCATTGTGCTTAAATTAATAAAAATAATAGGCCTCGTACCAAGTATTATTTTGAAGGAACCTGATTGCACTACTGGTAAAAATATGAATATATTGTATCAACAAAAAAATATTGGAATCAATAAACTGTTTACATCGCCTCCTCACTCACTCTCTCTCATTTTCTCACTCTCATTCTTACTTCTGGGGAATTTCACATGTGAATATACATACAAATCATGGATCAAATCAACATACCACTTCCTTTGTGTTTGAAGCTTTACGTGAATTTAGGTCATTAGTCTGCCCGCTCCAGTGCTCTTTTAATTCAAATATGCGCCAGCCCTCGGAAAGCAGTTATCTAAAACAATTGGGTCGGCGTAGTTAAACCTTACGTTCGAATGAACGTACGCATCAAGTCGTAAGCAGGACATTTACCAAGTTTCTCGGACGGGGTAATACACACAAGCCTCTCTCGTCCATTGAGAACAAATACAGCATTACATAGTGATGCAAAACTTAATCGGCTCCATCTGCCGGAATACACAAATCAATCGTCGGCGCGAGCAAAAATTACTAGAAAAATCACTATGCAATAAAGAATACTACACTCGCACGACCTTGCAATATAAAATACGCTTTCCACAAATTAAAAAGACTAATCGGTCAACTATTGACAAGCTAATTGACGCGACGGGGCAGTCGGTTACACAAAAATGGAGCACACTTTGACAATTTACACGAAAAATTAACGTAATGGAATGGAGCTTCTAACTCTGAATGCAGACAATCAAATTATTACATATGAAGATGAAATGACCTTTTATGTAACATTACTCAAAAAAATATCAGATACGGAAGTTAGGTTCGGGGTTCCTGAGTCACTTTGCAAATCAGTGAGACTTCGGCTTTTACGGTACGGCGTTGATACAAACAATACATGCTTACATGGACATAGACCATGTGAAGAATACTCTACCAGACTCTGCTACATCGTGTTATCGTTCATCTTTCCTCGATGCGGGAATTTGCACAAGGTTCCTTTGCAGCGAAAATGTTCTTCGAGGTCGAACGCGGCGAAGAATGATTGCGACGATATTGGGCACTTTCACTTTCATAGAACGTCACGTGTCTCTCTTCTCACTAGCGTCGTCTGTACGTTCTCACGCGTCGGTCCGGAATCTCTCTCGTGCGTCGGGCATCAATCAAACGTCGTCCTGGAATCATCGATCTCCCTCTCTCTTTGGGCTTCTGTCGGGCGTTGATCTGGAGTCATCCTTCTCTCTCTCTTTCTGGTAACGGGCTTCTGTTGGACGTCGAACAGGAAACGTCCTTCTGGGCGTCGGCCAATGGTTCGCGGTGTTGCGTGTCGGCCGCGTCGGTTTTGTCGTTGGCTTTCATCGTTGCAGGCGTCGGGGAAGGCGACGGCCTCCTTTCTCTATCTTTTTAGCCGGCCATCTTTATGGTAGTCCACGCTTGGTAAAAAACAAACCCCCCTCGAAATGCTTCACAGAATAAAGCGCGCACTGGTAAACTCACAATCGGTAATCGCTCACGGTACGTAAGAAAAACAAAGTCCACGGAGACAAAACAGTAGTCACGCGAGATGCTCTCTCTACAAAATCTGGATAAAACTGTGTGGTGAACTTGAAGTCATGCAGATTTATACCGGATTCAAAATTGTCCGTTGAAAAGACGTTAGAGTGGCTTGGCTTTGGTTTCCGAAGAGATGAAAATGACCTCTGGTCCATTGTCTCGAAATGCGGTCACAAGGCGTGTCCTCGGTTCTTGCTAGCTTGGGCTCCAACTGATTATCCTGGTCATCCGTGAAAAGTAGTTTTGGCCTCCCGCGGCGACTCCTCGGTCTGTCCCGACGAAAGTGAGTCCATCCTTTCTACGTGACGACCCGCGTTGGTGCAAATATGCCATGTACTTTGCCGTATTGACAGTTCGGCTGTCACTCAGAAAAAAACATCTCCCAACTCCCGATGTCTGGCTCGGATACCGATTTTTTTCACATAATAAACCAAACCTCACACTTTACATTTAAACATAATGTTAATCAATAAACAAAAATGTGTTTTTTCATATGTCACTGGATACCGTGACATCATGGCAGAGAAAATGGTTTCATTAACACACTTTCTATTGATATGTGGTATTGTTTATTTGATGCCCCATCAACGGCTGCTTGAGGCAAATCAAGTGCTACTGTTACCTTCATATTGTACCTATCAATTCGTAACGAGAGTTTGAGTGCTCTGTCTATTCTGGCCTGTGAGAAGGAGCTTGAAAAATCTTTGGATTTAATGAAGGTTGTAGCTGCTCATAAAAAAAGACGTATACTATCGTAGCTTCTTGCTGTGGTTATTTTCTTATTTGAACAAAAATGTACGCTCACTCTTTACATGGAAAGAGTGTTACATGTAGTATTTATACGTACATCCAGCGAGTTAATAATTATGGCGTATTTTGTACTGTTCATATGAATAGTAAGTCTCTGATATTGTTCCATTCAATAATGGCTTGGAAAAAGATAACAATATAATTATTTGCATAGAGGAAAGGTCCACTTTTTGGTTTGAATCAAATCAACTTACAATTAATGAAAATAAAACAGAGAAAATATTTTTTACATTAGGAAATGGCCATGAATGGACTTCTCTAAAACTTCTTGGTTTACACTTAAACTCCAAATTATCTTGGGAGTCCCAAACAAATCACCTATGTTCCAAAATTGCCAGGGTGGTATTTCTACTTAAAAAGCTTAGAACATGCATTAGCAAGGATTTGTTGTTGCAATCATATTATGCATTTTTCCATAGCCTTCTGACTTATGGAATTCTCTTGTGGGGAAACTCATCTGGTGCTGGGGATGTATTTATCTGGCAGAAAAAAGCTTTACGAAGCATGGCAGGAGTCTTTGATCAGTCTGTTTCCTGTAAAAAATCTCTTTAAAGAACTAAGAATAATGACTGTGCCAAGCTTATATATATTTACCTGTCTAGTGTATACAAAAGAAAATGTACATAATTATAACGCAAGACACACTGTACACAGACACAATACAAGATTCTGTTACAAGATCGACACACCATCAATCAGATTAAGTAAAACACACAATAGTTATAAGTATTTAGGAATTAAGTTATACAACATGTTACCAAAAGCTGCTCACAGTGTCTCTCCTAAAAAATTTAAAAGTGTACTTCAGCTTTGGTTAAAAGAAAAGGTCTTCTACAATCTAGAAGAATTCGAAATCCATCCCAAAAATGATTTAATATTCTACAATGTATTGTATTGTTTATTTCCTGTTTTATGTATTATTGTTATGTACCTAGGTATATTGCCGCTGCCATATTTATATTCATCGTCACTAATATTATAATTGTCCTATGTCTACATACTCTTACTTTATATATGCATATACTCTCATATTCGTATGTATAACATATTATAGTTCCATGTAATCCCTCTTTTTATATGTAATTCATTCATTCATTGTTTTCTGCCTAATTGGCAGGTTTTTCACTGCAATATCCAGCTTTCCCTATTCTCTGCCTACGCTTCGTAATAGCATACGACCCAGTTAATTTAATATCATCCATAATCTAATATCTCTTTCTTCCACGGACTTTTCCTCCTTCAACCATTCCCTCCAAGGCATCTCTTAGCATTTCCTTCTTAGACAGTGTCATAACCAGTTTCCTTTCCTCTTCTTGATGGTCTCCAGTATAGATCTTTTTTCACCAACTCTTTTCAGTACGGCTTCGTTTCTTACCTTGTCCGTCCATTTTACGAGCTCCATTTTTCGCAATGTCCACATTTCAAAAGCTTCGAGTCGTTTCTCTTCATTTCTTCTCAACGTCCAGGTTTCTGCACCATATAGTGCTACACTCCACACAAAACATTTCACTAATCTCTTCCTTAGACCTATGTCCATGGGTCCACAAAAAAACATTTTTTCTTTTATTGAAAGCTTCTTTTGCTATTGCGATTCTAATTTTCACTTCTTGTTTGCAGCTCATGTCACTGCTTATAGTGCATCCGAGGTACTTGAAGCTATCCACTTGCTGGATTCTTTCACTGTTTGCTCTCACATTAATATTCCTTGGTTTCCGTCCTATAACCATTGCCTTTGTCTTCTTTACATTTATCTTCATCCCATACTGCTCACAGCTGCTGTTTAACTCTTCTAACATACTATCTATGGATATTTCATCCTCAGCGAATAATGCCATGTCATCAGCAAATTTTATGCAGTTTATTCTTCTTCCTCCCAATTTGACACCTCCTGTGCCCTGGAAACAATTTTTCACTATATCTTCTAAATATATATTAAACAAAGTAGGCGATAGGCAGCATCCTTGTCGTACTCCTCTTCCAATTCCACAGCCTTGTGTCATTTCGTCTCCTGTTCTCACTTTAACTCGTTGATTCATGTATAAGTTGCTTAGAAGTCTTCTCTCTTTCCAATCTACACGAATTTTCTTCAGAATTTCTGAAAGTTTAACCCAATTCACTCTATCAAAGGCTTTCTCCAGGTCTACAAATACTACAAACACCTCCTTTCCTTTCTCTAAATATCTTTCCCCAATGGCCCTCAGTAAACCAATTGCATCCCTTGTACCTCTTCCTTTCCTGAAGCCAAACTGTTCTTTCTCTAACTCGCCACTGACCCTTCGAGTATAGGCGTCTGTTCAGAATTCTTAGAAGAATTTTTGCCGAGTGAGATATCAAGCTGACTGTCCTGTACTCAGAACATTTTCTGGCATTGATTTTCTTCTGCAGAGGTACCAAAACAGTCTCCGTGAAATCTTGTGGCCAATCCCCTTTCTCATAGATTTCATTGCATAAGTGCAGTATTTCTCTTTTTCCATCTCCCAGGCATTTGATAAGTTTAACAGGAATTTAATCAGTGCCCGTTGCTTTCCCATTCCTCATTTCTTTGAGTACTTGCTCAAATTCTTCATTCAGGATATAGTATCCTTTCTCATCATCAGGCACGTCGTCTTCATTTTCTACATTCAGACTGTCTGGGCGATTCTCTTTCTGGTAGAGCTCTTCAACGTACTTTCCCCACACATTCGATATTCCTTTTTTGTCTGTGATTTCACATCCTTCCTCGTCTTCTATCATCCACATTGTTGTAATGTTGTACGTAATTATACAATAACAAATATGTAACCAATAACTGACGACATCTATTGCACTGTACAATGTCTAACGATGAATAAATGTATTGTATTGTATTGTATAGGACAGGAGAGGATGCTATCCCTCAGTTCTGAAAATTTTCATAAAGCACCCCCTCCCCCCCGAAGTCGTATAATTTGCGTAAGCATTCTCCCACCTGCTGCATTGTCTCCATATTAATCCTGCCTCCCCGATGGAGAAGTGGTAACGCCTTCGCCTTGTAATCAAGGAGGTCCTGGGTTCGATACCCGATGGAGGCACAGTGGTTCGGATCCCACTTTAAACAAACTGTAGGGGCAGTCCCGATTAGCCTGTGCACAAAATGAACTTAAAACAACTATAACAACATCCCCTTCTTATCCCCAAATTCGACCAAGCATCGTTCCAGCCAGGAACGTTAGCTCTCGAAAGCTTGGAATCTTTCCCACATCTCACCTGGTCGATAGCCCGATATAATCTTTTCATCATTCGTTGCCAGGAAAGCTTCAAGACCTAATTCAATAACTGTTGCAAGATTTTATAATAACCAGGGAACAGCTTTATATGTAAATACATATCTTCGTATATTGCTAAAATCAATGTTATTTTGCTTTATTTTTGCGAATTGTATGTATGTAAGCTCAGAAAATACAAATTTCCATATCTTTACATATTTTAGTTAATTTTTACACGTAATTTCCATATTTTCAAACTACTACATATTCCCTTCTTAGCGGACAACCGAAATGGCACAGCGGGCTACGGCACCAAAGGTCCCGGGATCCAATCCCGCCATTGGCATGAGTGTTATTTGTGAGTGTCCCTTCATCAATTTCATCATAATCATTACTCATCCTCACCTTCGCGATTAGCCAAATACCAAAGGTTTTCCTGTAATCTTTATCCATCTGTACTCTGTTTATTTTCAATCTTAACATTATACACTGCATCCGTTATTCTAACATTCTTGTCCACAATAAAGAAGCTCACGCTTTCACGGGGAAATCCATTGCATATTTAAAATATGCTCCCATTACATCATATTATGGTATTAAACATAGTTACTCAAAATAAATTTGTATTTGGATCACAGGAGGAGATTAACGTTTCAGCACATAAAAGCAGATTTGTAAATGGATTGTCTTGATAATAGAAGTAAAGCATATTATTTTTTTATTTGAATTTTGCATTACGCAATGAATGCCACCGTCCCACGTAAGCCTGGTTTGGTATTCCATTGTTTTAGCAACAGAGAACTACGCACATTTTGCAACTGAATTTTGCATTAGGATTAATGCTATATAAACCTTATACATTTCATTCAGCAGGTTTGCCGCTTGCTTATTGAAAATTGACATTTCCACAATTGTACGTAAGTCCATATTTAACTCCACATTTTAATTAAAATAACTAATTGATTATGTTTGCGTTTTGAGTCCACTGTATGCACAGTAAGCCTAATTGGGACTGGACCTACAGTTTAAAGTGGGATCCGAACCACTATGTACCGCAACAGGGTATCGAACCCGGGACTCCTTGATTACAGGGCGACGACGCTACCACTGGGCCATCGGGGAGGCCCATAATATAACTAAATATATATATTTATGAATCTAACACTTTTCGTATACCAATCCGTTCCCTGATGAAACACTCTTCAGAAATTTGTATGGAGCTGATTTGCGCTGAAAAGAGAAAATAACATAAATACAGGGTGTTTCATAAGGGACTTTACAACTTTGTAATTATATAGGTATAAATTTATTCACACGACTCACAGAGCTGGTTTTGGTGTCATTTTGTAGCAAAATACATCAAGTTTTACCCTATATGTTAGTAAGGTTCAATGTGACTTCCATTGGTAATTTGGCAGACATCCCATCTGAATTCGATTTCTTTCCAAACCCGCTGCAGCATGTCAACTGCAGCATAGATTCTTGCTCTGAGATCAGCGAGTGTAGCAGGTAGGAGTGGTCTGAAATCTTTATCCTTGATAAATCCCCAGAAGTAAAAATCAAGAGGGATCAGGTCTGGTGAACGAGATGGCCATGCAATCGGCCCACCTCGACCTATCCACTGATTTGGAAAAAGGTTACTGAGGAAATCCCGGGCGTCGTTGAGGCAGTGCTACGGTGCGCTGTCTTGCTGGTTGTGAATTTGCAAACTGCAAACACTCACTGGAAACCAGTGAAGGCAGCCATTTTGGTACAACTGTCGCTAGCACTAGCGGTGGTGTGATTTGGAACTAAGCTTGAGTCAAAACTTGATGTATTTTGCTACAAAATGACACCAAAGCCAGCTCTGTAAGGCGTGTGAATAAATTTATATATACCTAGTCATATCATAAATTCTGTTACAAAGTTAATAATGAACTACAGGCACAGTGAGCAAGCTAATGTATTAATATTTGGATGTTGCAAAGGTACAGGTCTTGCCAACACAGACCACCAATCACTGTTCAAAATGGCCATCTCTGACCTTCACACAGGCCCGAAGTCTCTGAGGCCAGTCATCGATCGCAGCACGCACGGTCTCGAGGGGAAAGTCCGCCACTGCCTTCATAAGAGAAAGCTTGAGACTCGCAAGGTTTGGATGCCTCTTCCTACAGACCATGCCCTCCAAAACGGACCACAACCTGAGGACGGGGCTGCTGGAGCAATGACATCAGGCACATTCCTCTGAAGTCACTCCTGTGTGGTCTTTGCCTTATGGGCAGATGCTGAGTCCTGCTGGAAGCTCCACGGATCATTGTTGAACATGGTACGGTAAACGATTTCACAAGTGGCTCCAACACTGTCGCTTGGTACACTTTTGCAGATGTTTTCACACCATGTTCACAGAAGTGGAGGTCAGTTGGGCAATCGTACGAAACCCCCCACCAAATCATCACTGAGGCGGGAAGCTGGCCTCTGAGGATCCGTGGCGTGTTTTTACGAGCTTTCTGGGATGTCGAGACATAAACATGGTCTTTTTGACGATTGTAAGACTCTTCAATTGTGAATATTTTTTCGTCCGTGAAAAGGATCCTCCTGTGGCGACCATTTGCGTAACGCTGAAGGAGTATTTTTGTTTTCTGCTCCCTCTGGACCTTAAGCTGTGGAGTGAGGAAGTGACCAGTACTTCGCCGATAAGCGCGGAGTCCTAGGTCACTTCGGAGCACACGCGACATCGACATTTTCGAAATTTCCAGCTCTCGAGCCATCACTGCTTGTTTCCTCACAGATTATCGTCTGAATCCGCGCCGCCACTGCTTTCACGAGCTTCTGGCTCCTCACTCTGCGAGGTCTACCTTTCCAGGGGCGGTCCTCAATTGTCCCTGTGTCACAGTATCTGTTGATGGTCCGATGCACGAACATCCTGCTGATATTCAGCTTTTTCAGGGTGTTGAAAATGTCCGGTGGTGATTTGCCAACTTTGTGCAGTGCGATTACTGCCACACGGTTCTTGTATACACCCCACTCCATTCAACTCGCAGTGAAATTCACCTTTCCGCTACCACAGCCAAACACACAATGATACTAGTTGTTGTTTGATCTAACATTGCGGGGTTACCTTGCCAACAATTGTTGCCATCCCTGTCTAAACTTTGTAACAGAATTTATGATATGACTAGGTAATTACGAAGTTGTAAAGTCCTTTATGAAACACCCTGTATTTGTGAACTACACGGATAAAATAAATGTTTACTTACGTTGAACATTGTATATTATGGTTGTGCACCACGTAGTAAATTGAGAACTGATAAAAAACTAGGTGGCACAGTGCAGGTAGGAGTGGCAAAATCCCGGTGCGCTCTCTCATATTCGCACATTCGGCACCCCCCCCCCCCTACTTCTCACAATTGAATGCCCTGTTGATGAAAGTTGCCACCGCCCTTTGGCAGTCCCAGTCCGGCCTTGGTACAGTGTAAAACAGAGTATGTACTAATTTAGTGCATCCGCTGTACTTGTATAAACCTACCATATAAATGCATTTTCTGTTGTGTATTTGGTACACATGCAGATCTCACACAAGGTGTCGAATACATTATAAATGATATGCACGCATAAACCAACATTATTTAATTGATCACAAAATTCCATTCAACAAACTATAATGAACTCCATTTATACAAGACAAAAAAACAATCCCTTTTTACCCACATCTTGACAACTTCAAAGGTCTTATAAACCATACAGACTATTTACGCAATAAGCGTCACACATACGACATTCCCCCGCGTCGATGAAATTTTGCATTAGCAAAATTTTGGTTTTATTTTTTTACTTCTTTTAACCATAATCACTCAAATCCAATCTGTCAGGTGGTTTTCTTTGCCTCTGACTTCTCCTTAACACTCTTGACTCTACTGCTTCACGTCTATCTAAATCTATGTTCCCTCTTTCTGTTTCTTCCACCACTTCATGATTGTCTCCTCTCTCGTAATCCTTAAACGTATCATTCGCATCTAAATATCTTCCTTCGTGGACTTCTGAAGATGCGTCATTATTCTTATCATCACTATCATGATGATATCCTCTATCATTTTCTCTCACATTTCTCCATTTTATCTGGTTTCCATGCACTAACTTAACATCCTTACCAACTTTAATATACCAAGTATATGTCCCTGCTCTCCGAACAACTTCACCTTGAACATGGGATTCACCACTGGAATCTCGGTTGGCAAGTTTCACCCAAACTTCGACACCTCCTCTGGTATCCTCGCGTTTGTTTTTATCAGGAATATCCTGCAACCGATCTATATCATCTTTCGGTCTCGGCTCAAATGCCTACATCATTTCAGCAGGAGATTTCAAATTAACGGTGTTTGGAGCCATTCGGATACTATGTAGCACATCTAGAAAAGCATTATTTAAATCAAAATGCTTGTCATCTCTTCTAGTTTCGTATAATTTACATCTCAGAGCACTTTTTATAATTTGTACGTGTCTCTCAGCTTGTCCATTACTAGCCGGATGACAAGCTGGTGAATGCATCAAAGCAATCCCTTGATCTTCACAATATTTCTTGAATTCTGCAGATTGGAAGGGAGGACCATTATCCGTAACTAAGGTGTATGGCTGATTATACCTTGAACTTAGTCTCGACATAAATCCTTTTACATCCCTGAATGATGTAGAAGATACAACTTCACATTCTGGCCATTTAGTAAATGCGTCTACAACGAGAAGCAACACTTTTTCTTGAAAATAGAAGAAATCCGTGTGCTCTCTCCCACGGTTTAGTTACTTCCTTCCAATCATTGTATTCTTTCTTTTTGGTGTCGGGTTTTACAGCATTACAAACATTGCACGATTTTACGTGATCTTCAACGCATTTGTCTATACGAGGCCTCCAACATCTTTCACACAATAGTAACTTCATTTGAACTATGCCATCGTGATTCTCATGAGCTTTCTCCAAGACTTGCTGCCTCATTGAATTAGGTACAATAACTCTAGCACTCCACAGCAATATATCTTCTTCACATTGTAGTTCATTTCTTCTTCTTCTCAGCGCTTCGAATTCACTTGCATCTATATTTGGATCCTTAATCTTAGATTCTGGCCAACCTTCCATAACGTACTACCTCTTGACCTGTTTCAACATCACATCTTGTTCTTGCAAAGTTTTGAAGACATCTTTCAGACGATCCGTGAGCTTGATTGCATTTACAAACTGAATCCCGTCAAAATCAACTGTTTCCCCTTGCAACGTCAACCTTGATAACAAATTTGCTACTTCAACATTCTTCTTGTACACAATTTCATATTCATAATTACCCAAGAACTAGCACCAACGTTGAATCCTGGATGAAGCCATAATGGGTATAGCCTTTCCATATTGTAGTAATTGTTTGGCGGGTAGTGAATCAGTCCATATTTGAAAATGTTTTCCATAGATATATTTTCTAAATCTCTTCACGGCGAATATAATTGAAAGCGGTTCCTTTTCATGATGAGGATAAGCCATTTCATGTTGCGAAAGAGTAGTAGATGCACACACTATTGTTTTCAATTCACCATTAATTCTATGGCATATCTGAGCTCCTAGTCCATAACTCGAAGCGTCACATATGATTACTGTATTCTTGCTAGGATCAAACGGAGTTAAAGTTTCGGATGACTGCAGTGTTTCTTTGACCTTTTTGTACTGACTTTCACAGTCATCACTCCAATTCCAATGCACATTCTTCTTTAATAAATTGTACAAGGCTGGAATCAGTATAGCCATATTTGGAATGCACCTTCGAAAAAAATTAATGCCTCCCAAAAACGACTTCAATTCCTTCACGTCATGCGGACGTGGACAATTAAGCAATGCTTCAATCTTGCACTCTCAAGGTTTAATTCCTTCCGCAGAAAGTTCATATCCTAAGTATTGAATGGATGATTTAAAGAACTTGCACTTTTCCAAATTAACCTTCACGTTATATTGTGTTAACCTGTGCATGACCTCAATACATCTGCTAACCGTTTCATTCAGTCCAGATCCCAAATTAGAATATCGTCTTGATATGGAATTACATAATGCAGACCTTGCAATATCTGTTCAATTACTCTCTGAAATATTTGAGACGAAATTTTAACTCCAAACGGCAATCTTGTGTGTTGTAATAATTCATTACAAGCATCTTTTTTGCTTTTTCACTCAAAGCTATTTGCCAATATGCTTTTTGTAAATCCAAAGTAACAAATACGGCATTTCCTCTAACTTTCTGGAAAATATCCTCTAACAGTGGTAGGGGATAAGAATCATTTTCTACATATTTGTTCAATGTACCTTTTAGATCGCAACAAATGCGTAAATCTCCATTTTTCTTTTTAATGATAACCATAGGGTATCCTAGTTTGACTTTTTCAAGTATTGACTTTTTCATAAATGCCATTTTCTACTAATTTATCCAATTCTGATTTTACTTTATCTTTAATTCCATAAAGCACATTGTAAAAAATCTTAAAAATTGGAGTTGCATCCGGTTTTAATGGGATATCAGCTCTAAAATCCTTTATAAGCAAGCTTAAATCGCCATCAAATGTACAATGAAATTCTTCCTTTAGAATATCAACGATCCCTTGAATATCATTAGTTTTTATACAACTGTCACATTTATTTGATATATGCATGAAATTACGAACATCAGAGTTCATTGCATTATTTCCTGTGACATTGTTTGCAATAATATCATACTGCGGAGAACAAGTTTCCCTTGCACAAATTTCAGTCAACTTACAATGTAACTTGGGGATCATAATTTGAATCCAACTTCTTCCTAGAAGTGGATATTCTAAATGACAGTTAATTATGTACAAATCTAGACGATAGAACTGATTTCTCCACGCAACATTCACATTAACTTTTCCCAGTAAAGGTATCACATTATTACCAGCACCTTTCAATGTACAGTTAGGTTCAGACATTTGTACATTTTGCAGAAACTTTTGATAAAAATCTTTACTAGCTACAGATGCATAGGATCCAGTGTCAATCTCAAACTTGGATTCATGACCATTTACACTAATTTGTACTAAATATGAGCGCTGGTTAATGTTGGAATCTATTTCCCTTGTACACACTTTTATATCATTGTCCGAATCGTTGATCACATGTTGTGATGATTGAAGTTTGGATGCCTGATCCACGATTTCTTCTTTATCAACTTTACTATTAACGTTGATTTGTGAATCATTAGAATGCGTAAAAATAGTGGCAATAAATTAATCTTGACTGGCAGCTGTGTTTGTTGGGTTAGCTTCAGATTTAGGTGCGGATTCTAACTCAGTTATATGAGCAACAAATTTGTTATTGAGTTCATAATTTGTGGATTTTCTACGTTCAATGTTAATTCTTTTATAACATTTCAGGCTCGGGTACCCTTTTCTACACCCTCGATTTTTCGCACATTTCAAATATTCTCGTTACGAAAATTAGTTCTTCATAAGAAACGATGTTTCTAAATAGCGCGGAAAGTAATTTTTTTAGATCTACGTGCTAGGAAACTTACGTTTTTCAATATTTAGATTCCTCATGTAACGTCGAAACGGTTTTGCAGGAATTTGATCATGGCGCATCTTGGATTCATGTCACAGGCGCACGTCTGAACATTTTCTTTTTCTTCTTATCTTTGACTTGTGCAATGGGATAATTTGCAATTTTTTCTTGTTATGAATGACTTGTGCAATGGGATAATTTGCGATTTCAATATATTATTTATGTAATTTATTGGCGGATTGGATATTTGAGACATTGCAATTGTTTTGTGCGACTTTAGACATTGGAATTGATTTGTGTGACATTGAATTAAGACAAAAGGACTAAATATGAGATTGACACACGTTCAATGGATGAAGGACATAGAGGACTTTGTTCGACGAGACATACGGGACATTGTAATTGACTTACAGGGAACCTAGCCCCACGAACCATTGACGCTAGCCCCACGAACCATTGGCGCTAGCCCCACGAACCATTGGCGCTAGCCCCACGAACCATTGGCGCTAGCCCCACGAACCATTGGCGCTAGCCCCACGAACCATTGACGCTAGCCCCACGAACCATTGGCGCGTGGATAGGTTAGTTCAGTTAGGTTGAGATCGATAGTTAAAATTTGGTGTCGTGTTAGTATCACGATCTAGAAATTGGAAATAATTGCGAACCATTTCAAACGACAAAATTTCAACTTTAAACGGCTGTACAGTCGTAAATACTTCTTTCCGCGCTCCAATTTTTTTTTATTCACAAATAGGATCAAATAATGTTCATAATGAAAAAGAAAAAATTTCAAAATTCGAGGGTGTAGAATAGGGTACCCGACCCACATTTCAAATAATTATGGCCTTGCTTCCCACAGAACGAACAGAAACTTCCTTCATAATGCCCTTGCACTTTGGACTTTGATTTATATGGTTTTGAATTATTACCTTGACCATGAAGATTACTTTGCTGATTGCTAAATTTGGAATCAATCTCATTTTTACGTGAAACGTTATTCGCTTCATGAAATTTTCTGTCATTGACCTTGCACTTAATATTCATTGTGCCTTGTACGTTCACTTCACGGTAATAATCCTTCATATCACTCTCGAGCTTTTTCATTTGTCTAGCTAACTCAAAAGCTTTCTGGAATTCCATGATGTTTTGTGCTATTATTTTCTTCCTAATAATGTCAGACCTTAAACCGCTCACAAATGTGTCAAACAATGCAATAGGTAAAAAAAACTCACCATATCCACATGCTTCACCTATCTTTCGGAGCCTTCTTGTAAAATCTTCAACCTTCTCCACATCCAATTGTGTACATTTTCTTAATTTTAGGCGTTGTACTATAAAATTACTATTTGGATTGTAATAAGAAATGAGCCTATCAGAAATTTCCTTGAACGATTTCTTCTCTGATAATATTGGAGAGAATAACTCGCGTAACACTTCATAAGGTTTGGGGCCAATTACAGATATGAATCTAGGAACTTTGCTTTCCTCAGATATGTTAAGAACTCGGCAATAATTATCATATCTTTCCAAATAAGAGTTAATGCTTCCTTCATCTGGATCATATTTGTCAAATCCTGGCACATACGACATGATACCTTTAGCAACGATTAAATCCAATTAATCAATGACAAAACTCACTCCCAGTCCGGCCTTGGTACAGTGTAAAACCACAGATTAGTAAAACAGAGTATGTACTAATTAAGTGCATCCGCTGTACTTGTATAAACCTACCATATAAATGCTTTTTCATGCACGATACTTTATTCCCATTCATTCGAGAAAGAAGAAAAACAAAGAAAAAGTACTTGTGTTAATGTCAATATTGTCGGCTCTAGCAAAGCGAAATCCATTGTTCTCCGAGTTATTATCTCCGTCTTTAGTCTTTCTCTTGTATTTATTACATCCGAGCACAGTACCCCCCGTACAAGACATTTTCACCGTCAAGGAAGCTATTAGTAAGAAAAGAACGTATTTTTGGTATCAAGAGACAAAGGATCGCTAACAGATGTAGCGAACGAATCGCACTTTCCAGATTTCACCGGTGGACGAGCTGGTGCACCGCTGATGCACGCTTCCGCTTACCGTATTTCACCGGGGCGCACCAAAGCTTTCATCAGGTTAAACCACGACGTCATCAATTTACATCAGCCTCAAGAGCTGGTGCGACCATGGGCGTCCGGAAGGGGGCAAGGGGGGCCGTGCTCCCCCGGAAAATGAAAGTCAACCAAACAATATGTATTTCACACATATAATTTCATTTTAGCCACAATAATATGTGTTAATTATTGCATTAACACCATAAATTCAAATTAAAGCAATGTTTTTAAGGGAACAACACTATTTTTGGGGAAAATTTGCCTTCGTTTGCCCCCACCTGGAAAAAAATACCTTCTTTGCCCCTCCCTGGAAAAAATCCTGCGGACGTCCATGGGTGCGGCTGGTGAATCGAAATGGGGTTGTCTGTACTTAAGCTTCTTTTGATTCGTGATATGCGTTCTGTAGGCAATAGCACGGAATGGAACTCCGATTTTGTTGCACGGAGGGCGAATAAACTGGATGCAGACATAAACTGTCAACATTTTAAATACTACTTCTCCTTCACTTGCACGCAAAGTGAAATAAAGTCTGCCGATGCATCAAATATGCGTCCATCTTCTGCTGCAACAGGCAGGATAGCATCCATTTGAAAATTTCGATATCTTTACAAAAGAATATCACTTAAATTCGTACTGCACATGCAAAATAAGATGTCGCTAAGTGTAAATATATAATTCATGAAGTATCTTCTGTGATTTAGTCACTGATGATGATTCTTTCCTGATATACGCGGATATGCGTGCGACGAATCTAACTTTCATTTGTTTCAGTATGAAGCTTCCCTAATTTCACCAAAATTGACGTCATTTTTGATGCACCAGTCTGATCCACGCTACTGAAATCTGGAAAGCGCGGATAATCTCCAGTTGCTCACAAGATGACGTCACAGCGACCGGGGGGATCCCCCGGCGACGGGCATGAGCCAACCTTTTACTCTTAGAACCATGGTGGCATACTAAGGGAGATTTCGCACCGTGTCGCCTGAGGATTTCACATGTCAAGAGTAGGTTTGTGCAGCCTTTCGTGTCGCTACGGTGTGAAATGTTACTGTTGATTGGCTCATTCCAAACGACATGTATCACGTGTTCTTTCGGTCTGAAATCTTCCTAAGTCGTGACGATCCAGGTCACAATGAAAAATAGGGCTTTGTTAAGGTAGGTGCGAAGGCAGGGAACAGCACCCTGAAGGATAATATCCAATCCTGCAGGAAGAACAACTTGCACAGTTGCACAGTGGTTCGGATCTAAATTTAACCTGTAGGTCTACTATCATGAGCATAAAATGATAAATCAAACTTTACAAAAATGTTCTCGAATGTGTTAAACAAAATACAGAAAATTTTAGTCCTCAAAAATATTAGATATACTAACATATCCAAATACCCCGGCGGATCCGTAGTACGTTACGTACATAGGAGCCCGATGGAGTGTCTATTGAAACGATAATATCACAGAAGTGAAATGTTTCTCGCCTAAATCGATAATAAAAATATGTTCCGTAAACATTCTAGATAATGTAGTAAGTCATATGGTTCCATATGCGTATTTTGCGCTTGAGCGAAATAATCCTCTCGCTGGAGCAGTCTACCATGCACTCTCCAATAATTTAGTGTTCACATATGTTTTTATTTTTATTTTTTATTTTTATTTTTAGATGTATTAAACAGACATTTTCCCCTTTTACTTTCGTCTTTTTTTTGTTAGATTTTTCAAAATTATAATTCCCATAAATTAGAGCGCCCTAGAGGTTGCGAGACGTGAATCAGATGATTTTTTTTAAATAACTAGTATTCTCGTTTATATAAAATAGAGGATCAATTTTACTAACCGTGTCGAAAATTAGCTATGATATCATCAGTGGCGGCGTCAGAAATAATCGTGGGGGGGGGGGGGGGAGACGATGCTGAGGAGGTGCGGAATGAAATGTGGGGTGAGAAGTTGAAAATATAGAAAATGTGAAATTTGCATGTATGTTTTAACCACTACATTAAATGTCTATCAATTTTTTAGTGAGCTTCTATGAAAATAGAACAATGGAGCTGAATACTACAGACTTGCTTCATTTTTGCTTTCATATGAAAACAATAACATGTATTGTAATTTGAAACGAACGAAGTTTTTCCGAGGCAGGTTAATGACATATATACAGTGGAACCTTGATAACTCGAACCTCAACATCTCGAATTCCTTGATAAGTCGATTTTTTTTTGTGCAAAGTCACAAAGAACACCCATGGCCAAACTGGGATTCGAACCCGGGACTCCTGCCGTCGTAGAGTGATGTTTTTACTACTCCATCACGGAGGTCAGCACTTACAAATCGTGCTTTATATTACATTCACGTAGTATCCATTGCCAAGTTTTTCTATTTGTTCTAAACAACTATCACAAGATGGAAATATTCGGATTTGAATATCTTACAACTTTTCAACCGGATTTCAAAAAAATGTAGATAACGGATTTTTCTTCTACCTGTCAACCATCATGATTATCTGTTACCTTAAAGACGAATACTTGATGGTTTGAGGATATAAATAATTTGTCCAGGTTGTCCACGATAGATGTCTGATTAATTTCACTTTCTATTTATCAACATGCTTTCTATGAAGGGATTGATACTTTTTCCTTTGTGTTGAAGGAATGCTGGTTATATTACGTAGATAAGTGAACCTTGGATAGTAAGGTAAAAATAATCACACCTGCCTCCTGTGAGATTTGAACTCACGACCCCTGGTTTACGAGACCAGTGCTCTAACCCCTGAGCTAAGGAGGCTCCACGTAAACGGAAGCTATGGTTGCCAGTGATATGGTTGGAAGTAAAGTATGTTTGTAATAGGTGTCAGCTGCAGCGGTATAGTCGTGCCAGTGTGACAGTAAGCACCTTTTTTTCTTCAAAATTTGCTTTCTTCGACGTTGCTGTTATGTCTCTCTCAAAACAAAACCTAATGTAGCACAATGATTACTGTTGTACTGAGAGACACTTGAGACGAAAGTATTAGTTTGGAAGCTCTTCTTACAGGGTGACTGTTTATTTTTTCTAAAATTTTATATTCCTGAGGTGAGGCATCTACGTATGTATTAGTCGACGATATTCGTTAACCGTGTGTAACTATTTACACATGATCCTCATAATTCGTAGGGCCGGTGGCAACCCACCATCGTGAGGAAATTGGGGAGCTGTTAGTGAGTAGCGTAATCCGGTCTCGGAAATCTCCTACAACGGCTGGGGGTTCGACGTGCTGACCACACGTCACCCCATTACCGGTTGAAGATCTCCACATCTCTAGGTAGGATTGTGGATTGTGGGAGGAAGACTGGCAGTCGGGATATAGGCCATGGCCCTTTCCAGGGCTGTCGAGCCACGGATTATTATTATTATCATAATTCGTAATAAAGACCATGTTGTGTCGCTTAACATATTTACTATTTGAATTTTGTGTCACTGTGTTCCCAAGCAGGGGTAGAAAAATACAGGGTACCTGAAAATTTTCACCGGGTGGTGAAGCACAGGGGAGCACTTTACCCATTCCCTATTCATTATGTATTATTATTATTATTTGTACATGTGATAATGTGCAGTTGGTGTAGTCACTCACTCGTGTTGTTCTTTCATTTATCCAATTAGGCTAACATATTTATTTGTGATAGTTTAGCATGTAGGGTAGGTAGATATGTATCAAATCGGCTTAACTTACGTCACCTCTCACTTTACTTAATTAATTATATGATTATATAATCCTTAAATGAACATCCTTATATATAAGACTTTCATAATCACTTGATTATAGTTAGTCTTGTAACAAACTTATTAAACAAACTCACTATAATCCAGTAATTATATACTATTTATAATACATAAGCCTTATCCTATATAAGACAATACCCAAGCGCTCTTCCTAAACAAATTATATCTATACATTGCAACTCCACATTGAATACTAGAGGCGCACCTGTTCTGGATAGAAGAGCGGAACAAACCCTCCAATTTCTGAAGCAACTAAATGAACCCTATTTCACATTACCCAATTAATAAATATTTTCTTACCAAATACTAATATACTCACCATATTCCTACCCGTTTCGCCTAGCAACATTTATATTTCAACTGTTCTGAATCCCAGAATTGTTTTGTTCTAATTGACTACTCACAAGCTTAAGGATAAAATGAAACTTATATCATAAATCGATGCAACAACAACCATATCACAATATATATCAAATTCCAAACCACTCAACTATACTGCATTAATTGGAAGCTCGTTCTTGATACCAGAATGATTTGATTTGAATTAGTTTATTTTACTTCGCGTTTTGTCTCTCTTGGTTAATTTGCGAAGATAGGGATGAGTGACGAAATGATGAAATTGATGAATGGACATTCACAAACAACCAAGCTCGAACGGGATTCGAACCCGGGACCCTTGGTGTTGTAGCGCACTGTGCTAATCAATCCGCCACGGAGGTCGACATCGACTCGGCCACAGGGTCCGGCGATACCAGAATGAGTCATGATATTAAATTACAATTAATTATAACAACATAAAATATATTATACCCAAATGATATGTGTAAACCTGCTTTTCTTTTCATTTTTTGTAATATGTAGGTAATTGTATATTATAAATAAAGAAAAGAAAGAAAATAGAATACAGAGGCGGGGAACAGATAAAATTCAGAGAAAAAGAACGTCATGGTTTAATTAAAGGCACCAGGACATAAGCGCATACCGTCGAATGTATGCAGGTGGAGGGTACCCATCCTTTAATTAAAGGAAATAGTTGTGCATTTGAATGTATTGATTTGAGGAAGACTTGTACACGCAAGGAATTTATGCAAAATGTTGAGTCTCTCTTCCTCTGTGCTATCTCAATTTCTTTCTTTCTTCCTTTCCTCTGTCATTGTACTACTTTCCTTTCTCTTTTAACTCCTTACTTCTCCCTCTTCCATACTTCTCCCTCTTCCACGCAGAGAAAGGAAGACCAGACAGAGAGAGAATGAAAGAGAACCATCGATAGAGAGGGAGACGAAGAAATGAAAGACATAGTGTGAGGTAAGAAAAGAGAAAGAAAAGCTGAGAGAGAGAAAGAGAGAGAGAGAGAGTCTCATAGCTCTCTCTCTCTCTCTCTCTATCTGTCGATTATCTCTCCCATTTTCATTTTTCTCTGTTTCTCCTCATATCTCGCTCTACCCCTTATCCCCAGCATTCTCTCTCTATATATAAGAAATCATATCTGTCCGTCTCTCTCGCTCGTTTCTGTTCCATGAAGATTAACTTTTGCCTTAAAAACGAATGCTGGATGGTTTGCAATGGGGATATACGTAAATAGTTCCAGTTTATAGATAACTGCCAGATTAATATCACTTCTAATTAATCAACATGATCAGGGCTCGAAAAATCCCTGTCGCCAGGTCTCCATGGCGACTAAAAATTTCAGCTTGGCGACTGTGATATTTTGCTGTAATATTGCCGTTTTTTAAGTTTTAGTGTACGAAACTCTCAAGATTCTAAGTTCATATTGCAGTACAGCGTAAGTTAGCAAATTATTTTTTTTATCAACGTTGTGAACATTCTATAGAATCAGTAACAATTTCTTACTCTTTGTCCCCCAACCCCCTCATTTTCAGCTTTCTCACATAATTTAGCGATGTTTTGAATACGGTGATGCTCAGCTTATAGACTGATTGATTTGCTTTATTTTACTTCGCTTTTTGTGCCACTTTTGGCTAATTTGCAAAGATGGTGATGAATGATGATATGATGAAATTGATGAATGGATAAGTACAAACATCCAAGTCCAGTCCGGGATTCGAGACCGGGACCCCTGGCGTCGTAGCGCAATGTGCTAACCACTCCGCCACAGGGGCTGGCTCAGCTTCTTATAGTATCCACAATTACTAATAGGAGGTTTCCTGGCGCCTGATTTTCAAACCTGGCGCCTAGCTCTGAAGAAAATTTTTCGAGCAACATGCTCCATATTTAACATAACCCACAGCGCTACAGCACCTTGGAGGGCCTTGGCTTACCTACCGACTGCTGGTCTCCCTCCCACACTGTTCCTCCGTCACCTGTTATAGCGTGGAGGTCTTAGACCAGTATTGGGGTGACGGGTGATCAGCCCGACGGACCCCCAGCCGTTGCTCCATATTTAGGATTGGATACTTTTCCCCTTGGGTTGAAAGAACGTTGGTTACAGTGGATAGGTTAACCTTGGATAGTAAGCTAAAAAGAATCAGACTTGCCTCCTGTGAGACTTGAACTCACGACCCCTGGTTTACGAGACCAGTGCTCTAACCCCTGAGCTAAGAAGGCTCTGCTTAAATGGAAGCTATGGTTGCCAGTTATATGGTTGGAAGTGAAGGCGCGCTCTGCTTCACCAAATGACAACAAATATTTGATTTTTCAAATTTGCTTTATTTAACATTTTGTAATGTGCCTGTCAAAAGAAAACCTAATGCAGAAAAATGACTCCTTGTAGAACAAGATAACAATTATTTTATTGGGAGACACTTGAGACGAACCTATAGGTTTGGAAGTCCTCGTAGGCAGAGTAGGTTTTTTTTGCATATGCGATTCAATGATTTATTCTTAAATTTCATCTTTCTGGAGATTTATAATCAGCTATTTGTCGGTGCTATTCGTTAGCTGCGTGTAACTAGTCAGACATGATTATCCTAATTTGTAATAAATATTACTGTGTATTAACGACTGTAACACCATATTGTGTAGCTAACATACCTAGGTACATTATTACTACCAGCATTCTGTTGCAGTTTGTAAAGTATTTCGGTACTCTATATATTTACAACTACACCACTGATATCCATACATTTGAATTTATCCAGACTTCTCCGTTGGCGCAGTGCCAAACTTCGTCGCCTTATAATTCAGGGGTCCTGAGTTCGATACCCGGAAGCGGCACATGCTGGTTCGGATCCAACTTTAAACTAAAATGTCCAGTTCGCACTAGTCTTTCTGTGGATAAGGTTGACTTTGAACACAAACTCATTTGAATTTATTAACTTGAGTAGGATTTCATACACGCCAGGGATTTAGATACAAAATTTTCAACCTCTCTCTTCCTCTGCTGTTTATTTTTTCTTTATTCATTTCTTCTGTCATTTCTTTACTTTCTCTTCTCCATTCAACTCCCACTTCTCTTATCTCTCTCTGTTTCTCTCTCGATTCCGTCTCCCCTTTTCATATTCACCCCGTTTCTCCCCAGCCCCCGTGGCGGAGTGGTTAGCACATCGCGCTACGACGCCAGGGGTCCCGGGTTCGAATCCTGGCCTGGGCATGCCTGTTTGTGAGTCTCCATTCATCAATTTCATCATATCATCACTCATCCCCATCTTTGCAAATTAGCCAAAAGTGGCACAAAAGGCGAAGTAAAATAAATCAAATCCCCATTTCTCGCTCTACCCCTTCTTGATTTCTACCTATTTCTATTTTCTCTTCTTTTACCCTTATTTCTATCTCTTCAGCTCCATCTTCATATTCATTTCTCAATACTGTATCAGTGTTTAACCATAGCTTGTTCTTCAATTATTGACTGGTAATTAGATGTATTCCCTGAAAAGGGTTAAAGTAGAGACAATTTGCAATAAATTTGACCATATTATACCCCGTCCGAAAATTAGTAGTTTTCGAGATAATCGAATTTCAATTGTTTATTTAAAAAATGACAATTTTCCACATAAAAAGATGAATTGAAAAAAAAAACTGCTGATTGTATGGAACTTATTTCAGCGTTTTCTGATAGTTAACAAATAAGTGGTTTGTTGAAAAAAAAAGTTTTTACCAAATAACAATCTCATGTAAGTAACGGGTGGGTCTAAACTTACAAGTGATGATAAAAAAATGCACTCTTAGTTTACTTGGCAACGTATTAATAAAAAAAATGGTATGACACGAAGCGTACAAATTACTTAAATTACTTCCTTGTGACATCTGCTATCCAATAAGGTACAAATGTTGCATACACATTTGTGTACAAGAAATAATACTTCATTCATCTTCATGTGAATGGAATCAATGAACAATACAATAAAAGAACATTACACGTCTTGCTCAAAGTGGGCACCTCCGTTACGAATGCAGGCACGCAGGTTTTTACGGACATTTGGTCTCTTAACTCGTGATGTGATGGTGTCCTTGATGTGTTGACCAGCTGTTAAAATCCTCTCCCTGATCTCTTCTTGCGAGTTTACCTGTGTCTTGTCATGAGGCTCCAAATGTAAAAGTCGCAAGGCGTCAAATCAATCGGGGGATCGAGCTGGGCAGTCATCATGCTGATAAATCATGTCACGTCTTGTAGCTAGAGGCACATCCTCCAACAACATTGCCATCCCGTTCCTCAAAAAATGTTCATAAGTGATGCCATTTAAGATTTGGAACTGGAAAAATGGCTCAATCAAATGATTGTTGATGACACCCATCCATACTTCTGCCTGGGCTTGCGACAGTGGATGGATGAAAATTACCCAAAGAAATGGATTGGCCGAGGCGGCCCGATTCCATGGCCGGCTCGATCCCCCGATTTGAAGCCTTGCGACTTTTACATTTGGAGCCACATGACAAGACACAGGTAAACTCGCAAGAAGAGCTCAGGGAGAGGATCTTAACAGCTGGTCAACACATCAAGGACACCATCACATCACGAGTTAAGAGACCAAATGTCCGTAAAAACCTGCGTGTCTGCATTCGTAACGGAGGTGCCCACTTTGAGCAAGACGTGTAATGTTCTTTAATTGTATTGTTCATTGATTCCATACACATGGAGATGAATGAAGTATTATTTCTTGTACACAAATGTGTATGTTAGCAACATTTGTACCTTATTGGATAGCAGATGTCACAAGGAAGTAATTTAAGTAATTTGTACGCTTCGTGTCATACCATTTTTGTTATTAATACGTTGCCAAGTAAACTAAGAGTGCATTTTTTTATCATCACTTGTAAGTTTAGACCCACCCGTTACTTACATGTGATTGTTATTTGGGAAAAACTTTTTTTTCAACAAACCATTTATTTGTTAGCTATCAGAAAACGCTGAAATATGTTCCATACAATGAGCAGTTTTTTCTCCATTCATCTTTTTATGTGGAAAATTGTCATTTTTAAAAAAAACAATTGAAATTCGATTATCTCGAAAACTACTAATTTTCGGACGGGGTATCATATGGTCAAATTTATTGCAAATTGTCTCTACTTTAACCCCTTTCAGGGAATACATCTAATTACCAGTCACCCTGTATATATATATATAATTATTATTCAATTATTCAACTGCGAATATTTTATTAAAAAATTGAAAATAAACTACATTGTTCCCTAAGGTGTTCCCAATGTTTCTGAATTACTTTTGTTCATAAAAACATAAAGGTAGCGTAGATAGGACGAAAATTCACATGGTGCGGCTCCCTCTACTGTTGGAATGTGTGTCCCGACATGACACTCATGTCAGTAGGAATGGAATCAGAACAGATATCATGAATCACGCATGCGACATTCCAAAACGTGGGGGGCAAATGCCAAAACTGAAGGGGGGTAAGGACATTTTACTTTCCTTTGGTAGATAAGGTTTAGCATAGTGCGGGGGCAAAGTTGGCAAAAAGTAAGGGGGGTACTTCCCCCACGCCCCCTTTAATCACCGCCACTGACTGTGTCTATGTTGTTAGCTTTATCACGACAATTGAAAGATATATTAATGAAGGGAGAACACAATAAACATCTGATACTTATTCGGAATTCGAACCCAGTAACCCTATTTTCATCCTGTGCTCGATAATCCCTATATAGATCACGGAGTACATTATATATATATATATATATATATATATATATATATATCAGTAAATATTGCTTCTGAGACTTGTGTTTACTCTGAAACAGTCGCAACACTTGTAGCTCTTAGGGACCAAGAAAATACGTCATGAAATCGTTAATGGGTTATTGACTATAGGAGATTCCTTTACAGTTCCGGGAACGGACACGCGTCGTGTCAGATGACGTGTATACGAGTGAACATGGAAAAACCTGCCCATGTAAAAATAAAAACAAAACAAACAAGAAAAAGTAAACGTTGGAACTAGTTTCGCGATATTTGTTTTTTGTGATGTTGCGCAGTTCTGAATCCACATGCAAAATGGAAAGAGTTGTTTAACCTTTCCCGTGGACAGTGTTCGGATTGAAGAAACTGTATACCCTTGTCCCAGCTAACTGTAAAGCAGGGCCGCGCATATCGGCAGAGGAGGAGGAGGAAAATCGAGTGGTGAAAGCGCAGCGTTGCCAACCGTACGGTCCTGGCCGTACGTGTACGGACTGTACGCTAAATGCACGGCTTGTCAAAATTTGCTCTTGCAGTTTTATCCCTAATATTTCCCTAAGAAATTCTTAAACCAATCTTACGGACCTGGAGACATGGTCCGTTTGCCATGTGCGTTCGGTATTATCCTTTTCAAAAGTTTGCAACGCTTACGGAGAGAACGGTGAAATCGGGTAACTCCCGCCGCCCATTACACAATCCCGTTTCTCTCACTTTCATTGGTGGAGCCGTCTCGCGTCACTACTTGCGCAGAGACTTGTTCTCGTTCGGCTGGTCTACAGTTATCTGGTACGGAGTTTAGTTGAGAGGAGGCGAGATGGAAAGATTTTTTAGAGCTTACTATTTTCACATTTTGAGATATTTTACCTGATAATTAGATCTACTTCAAAATTAGATTTTTTTCCGGGACAGGAGAAGGGCTATCAAGAAACCCTTATCTCAAATATATGAGACGACCAATTTCTCTCTGAGCTCAAAGTAAATAACAGAAAAAATAGGTAAATATATATAGCCTATATATTGATGTTCCAGCTAAACCCCTTCATATGGAACTGGATTTCCAGTAGGTATGCCCTAGTTGGAGCTGGACTGGCTACCAATTTGCTAGTTTTCGCCTCACACGATACTTATCAGCGTACTTGTCGATAGACTTTTGTTCCCATACGAGTGAAGTTGTAATGGCGGCCGCGTGAGATGTAAACAATGTATCACTTCACATTTTCAAAAGCCGATAACTATTCAACCGAGAGGAATAACGTTTCAATAAAACTTTATTAGGTACAAAACAATGACGCTGCTTAAACACATAATTTACAACGTTTACTGTACACGTATGGAAGAATATTTTAGTTGTTTCAAATGTAAACACCTTGCACTCAGCATAGATGGTGTAACTCAACGCGCCTTTCATGCTGTATACGTTATACATTGCTGGAGTAACACTCGGAAAGCACAGACAGAAACGCTCATTTGCACACTCACAGATTATCTTCACATGGCGAAACTTTGCTCTGATTGGCTGTTCCACAGAATTCAGTCGAGGAAAGCAAGTAGCAATTAGAACATGTCCTATTCCTCCAAACCAGTCAAGCAGTCAGCCAGGCAGCCATGATTGCTACCTAGAAAGTTAGTTCAGCGCCAACTAGGGCATTCCTACTAGAAATCCAGTTCCGTGTGATAGGGGCTTAAGATGATCCCGTCTATCTATCTGATTAGGATTCTCGCCTTTCTGCAATGCAAGTGGAATTTTGATCCTTCGTTAGACTAGAGCTCCAAAACTTTCGGTGTTGACCCAGCACCGTGAGGACAATTTAGAGAGCTTTCCGACCAGGGTGCGAAATCCTGGGGGGACAGGGGGGAATTCCCTCCACAACGATCTTGCTCTAACCCCCCCCCCCCACCATCAAACTTACCCAGGTAGGAGAGATAAACAATTAGTTTGAAGTCGAATATACTTTACTGGCATTAATATCGAAAACACAAAGAAAGAGCGAACAACAAAGAACCTCATCTCTAAGGACACTGAACCCAGCAATCCCCAGAACACAGAAATTAGTTCGACTTGTTATTTCTTCTCCATTTCTCATCGCCTTTTGTCAGATACCGCAAAGTATATCAATATATAAATAAAACACGTATTAGCATTTAGATGTGAATTTTATACAGGAAACTATCATCTTCTTAATGTTTCTTTTTTTTGCCACTCCCCTAGTCAAGTAAATCATTGTTCATTGCATTAGTAGTATGTTAAAATCTTCAATTTGCAATCGAATTTTGAATGAGGGACAATGGGTATAATATATTGTACTATATCTTTTACTCGTATTGTACTCGTATATTTTATAATAGGTATAATTTAATTATTTAATATTCGACATATACAGGGTGAGTCAAATGGTAGAAATATGCTAGGTCATCAAATGTGATAAATCATTTACATGACGTTCTCAACCTGTTCGCCATCATGTTCAACAAATAAAAACCAACGATTACCAGTAGCATGTAAAGCCCATATCGACATTTCGCGGGGAATGAATGATATCACATCATAAAACAAGACAAACATGGTGAGTCAAGTTTAAGAGATAAACAATAACAGCTAACAGCTAATACACAATAAACATACACAAGCATAAACTGATGACAAATGTTCGATATCATACATGTTTGGTGTATGCTTAATAAAAAAATATTTATCCCATTTGTATGGTAACATAATTTTGACTCACTCTGTATTTAATGACACATACGCACGCACTTTATAATATATAGTGTATATACATAAAGGGTGTGCGTCTGCTCCTTCCCCCACCAATCCGCAGTGATTTCGCACCTTGTAAGCTGCACACGCCGCCTGTTGCTTTTGTGTCGCTCGGACTGAGTCAATTTCTCAATGACGTGCATCGTGTCGCCTCGGTCTGTTGTTCGTGCACAATAACAGAATTAAGGTACTTTATTGCGACATCTGCCAGCGTCCAGATGGCTTGCTCCAAATCGTCTGGACGTGAAGATTTCAGAAGCTGTACCAGCTTTAACTGGAACTGCTTTTATCTTATGCACTTGTACTTGCTCTTTCGTTCCAGCGATCACGTTACTCTGACAACTCCTCAAGATAACCCACACACCTTCGTACTTTCAACAGCCAAGTCATGTTTAGATAGGGCCAGTGGGGCAGGGACGGGGAAGGAAGGCAAATTTTAACCACAAATGTTGGCGAGGAGGTAAGTAACTTCCTGAAACCTTTGATGCAAGATCCTGCCGTTCAAAGAAAGTTGCCCCAAAATAGTTGCTCTTGTCCACAGTTTAAAGTAGGATCCGAACCACCATGTGCCTCCATTAGATATCTAACTCGGGACCCCTTAATTACAAGGCGACAATGTTACAACTATGCCATTGGAAAGGTCTTATTGTTACCTTGCTTGTCCTCTGCTATCGGAAAACTTTATGAAGATGTAAAATGTGTTTGAAATGAGTTCAAAACTGTGAGTTGAGGTGTAAAGTTTTATGTGCTTCGAAATTGTATGTACTGTACGTTCAAAATTACAAGAATGTATGGCCGAGCTTGGGGAGTTTCCTAACATCATGCTTCTCATTCTCCTGGCACATTGCGTACGTCTGTTACTATAAAAATGTTCAACCAAGTACTTTCGAAACACCTTTCGTTCAATTTAGAAAATGTGTAAGTTTCGTTTCAGAAAAAAAAAACACAACAAAAAATCAATTTCCCCGATCTGTTGAAGGAAACTCCGTTATGTGGCATCAGTTATTGAAATTGTGCTTTTCATAGTATTAAGTATACAAGCGAGTGTTTAGTGGTTTAACGCAGATCGTTCTGGCGATTTGCCAATTCATGATTTGCCACACTTTTGAATGTCAATGACTCTCTTCGGATCTGCACGCGTGTGAAGTAGAACCGGACTGAACAATTTTCCTCAACCGAAAGAACCGTTAATTTGTTATTTCTTGAGAAGTTTGGATGTAGCTATCAACGTAGAAAAATAGTTGTAGATATTTATCATCTGCGTAGGCCAATATCTGGACGGTTTTGTAGTAAATTCTTCAGCCTTGCCTGTATGCTTGAGTCTCTCATCACTTTTCTGGAATGAAAAGGTGACCTACAAGAACATCACCTTACCGTAATGAATGGTTCAGAGATTGAAATGCAAATGAGTTACTTGCATGAAACATGTAATTGTATAATATACAGACATTCAATAAAGGCTGCGTCCCCCCTTTTGTTTTATCTCCCTTAGCATGACCATGTGGCACTCCTAAAGAAAATAATACTCGCTGCACCTATGCGTGTTACTTATAATTCAACATTCGTTCGAGCACTGCCACGAAAAAGAGGAGAAAATGTGTAATGTTCTTTAATTGTATTGTTCATTGATTCCATACACATGGAGATGAATGAAGTATTATTTCTTGTACACAAATGTGTATGTTAGCAACATTTGTACCTTATTGGATAGCAGATGTCACAAGGAAGTAATTTAAGTAATTTGTACGCTTCGTGTCATACCATTTTTGTTATTAATACGTTGCCAAGTAAACTATGAGTGCATTTTTTTATCATCACTTGTAAGTTTAGACCCACCCGTTACTTACATGTGATTGTTATTTGGGAAAAACTTTTTTTTCAACAAACCATTTATTTGTTAGCTATCAGAAAACGCTGAAATATGTTCCATACAATGAGCAGTTTTTTCTCCATTCATCTTTTTATGTGGAAAATTGTCATTTTTAAAAAAAACAATTGAAATTCGATTATCTCGAAAACTACTAATTTTCGGACGGGGTATCATATGGTCAAATTTATTGCAAATTGTCTCTACTTTAACCCCTTTCAGGGAATACATCTAATTACCAGTCACCCTGTATATATATATATATAATTATTATTCAATTATTCAACTGCGAATATTTTATTAAAAAATTGAAAATAAACTACATTGTTCCCTAAGGTGTTCCCAATGTTTCTGAATTACTTTTGTTCATAAAAACATAAAGGTAGCGTAGATAGGACGAAAATTCACATGGTGCGGCTCCCTCTACTGTTGGAATGTGTGTCCCGACATGACACTCATGTCAGTAGGAATGGAATCAGAACAGATATCATGAATCACGCATGCGACATTCCAAAACGTGGGGGGCAAATGCCAAAACTGAAGGGGGGTAAGGACATTTTACTTTCCTTTGGTAGATAAGGTTTAGCATAGTGCGGGGGCAAAGTTGGCAAAAAGTAAGGGGGGTACTTCCCCCACGCCCCCTTTAATCACCGCCACTGACTGTGTCTATGTTGTTAGCTTTATCACGACAATTGAAAGATATATTAATGAAGGGAGAACACAATAAACATCTGATACTTATTCGGAATTCGAACCCAGTAACCCTATTTTCATCCTGTGCTCGATAATCCCTATATAGATCACGGAGTACATTATATATATATATATATATATATATATATATATCAGTAAATATTGCTTCTGAGACTTGTGTTTACTCTGAAACAGTCGCAACACTTGTAGCTCTTAGGGACCAAGAAAATACGTCATGAAATCGTTAATGGGTTATTGACTATAGGAGATTCCTTTACAGTTCCGGGAACGGACACGCGTCGTGTCAGATGACGTGTATACGAGTGAACATGGAAAAACCTGCCCATGTAAAAATAAAAACAAAACAAACAAGAAAAAGTAAACGTTGGAACTAGTTTCGCGATATTTGTTTTTGTGATGTTGCGCAGTTCTGAATCCACATGCAAAATGGAAAGAGTTGTTTAACCTTTCCCGTGGACAGTGTTCGGATTGAAGAAACTGTATACCCTTGTCCCAGCTAACTGTAAAGCAGGGCCGCGCATATCGGCAGAGGAGGAGGAGGAAAATCGAGTGGTGAAAGCGCAGCGTTGCCAACCGTACGGTCCTGGCCGTACGTGTACGGACTGTACGCTAAATGCACGGCTTGTCAAAATTTGCTCTTGCAGTTTTATCCCTAATATTTCCCTAAGAAATTCTTAAACCAATCTTACGGACCTGGAGACATGGTCCGTTTGCCATGTGCGTTCGGTATTATCCTTTTCAAAAGTTTGCAACGCTTACGGAGAGAACGGTGAAATCGGGTAACTCCCGCCGCCCATTACACAATCCCGTTTCTCTCACTTTCATTGGTGGAGCCGTCTCGCGTCACTACTTGCGCAGAGACTTGTTCTCGTTCGGCTGGTCTACAGTTATCTGGTACGGAGTTTAGTTGAGAGGAGGCGAGATGGAAAGATTTTTTAGAGCTTACTATTTTCACATTTTGAGATATTTTACCTGATAATTAGATCTACTTCAAAATTAGATTTTTTTCCGGGACAGGAGAAGGGCTATCAAGAAACCCTTATCTCAAATATATGAGACGACCAATTTCTCTCTGAGCTCAAAGTAAATAACAGAAAAAATAGGTAAATATATATAGCCTATATATTGATGTTCCAGCTAAACCCCTTCATATGGAACTGGATTTCCAGTAGGTATGCCCTAGTTGGAGCTGGACTGGCTACCAATTTGCTAGTTTTCGCCTCACACGATACTTATCAGCGTACTTGTCGATAGACTTTTGTTCCCATACGAGTGAAGTTGTAATGGCGGCCGCGTGAGATGTAAACAATGTATCACTTCACATTTTCAAAAGCCGATAACTATTCAACCGAGAGGAATAACGTTTCAATAAAACTTTATTAGGTACAAAACAATGACGCTGCTTAAACACATAATTTACAACGTTTACTGTACACGTATGGAAGAATATTTTAGTTGTTTCAAATGTAAACACCTTGCACTCAGCATAGATGGTGTAACTCAACGCGCCTTTCATGCTGTATACGTTATACATTGCTGGAGTAACACTCGGAAAGCACAGACAGAAACGCTCATTTGCACACTCACAGATTATCTTCACATGGCGAAACTTTGCTCTGATTGGCTGTTCCACAGAATTCAGTCGAGGAAAGCAAGTAGCAATTAGAACATGTCCTATTCCTCCAAACCAGTCAAGCAGTCAGCCAGGCAGCCATGATTGCTACCTAGAAAGTTAGTTCAGCGCCAACTAGGGCATTCCTACTAGAAATCCAGTTCCGTGTGATAGGGGCTTAAGATGCTCCCGTCTATCTATCTGATTAGGATTCTCGCCTTTCTGCAATGCAAGTGGAATTTTGATCCTTCGTTAGACTAGAGCTCCAAAACTTTCGGTGTTGACCCAGCACCGTGAGGACAATTTAGAGAGCTTTCCGACCAGGGTGCGAAATCCTGGGGGGACAGGGGGGAATTCCCTCCACAACGATCTTGCTCTAAACCCCCCCCCCCCACCATCAAACTTACCCAGGTAGGAGAGATAAACAATTAGTTTGAAGTCGAATATACTTTACTGGCATTAATATCGAAAACACAAAGAAAGAGCGAACAACAAAGAACCTCATCTCTAAGGACACTGAACCCAGCAATCCCCAGAACACAGAAATTAGTTCGACTTGTTATTTCTTCTCCATTTCTCATCGCCTTTTGTCAGATACCGCAAAGTATATCAATATATAAATAAAACACGTATTAGCATTTAGATGTGAATTTTATACAGGAAACTATCATCTTCTTAATGTTTCTTTTTTTTGCCACTCCCCTAGTCAAGTAAATCATTGTTCATTGCATTAGTAGTATGTTAAAATCTTCAATTTGCAATCGAATTTTGAATGAGGGACAATGGGTATAATATATTGTACTATATCTTTTACTCGTATTGTACTCGTATATTTTATAATAGGTATAATTTAATTATTTAATATTCGACATATACAGGGTGAGTCAAATGGTAGAAATATACTAGGTCATCAAATGTGATAAATCATTTACATGACGTTCTCAACCTGTTCGCCATCATGTTCAACAAATAAAAACCAACGATTACCAGTAGCATGTAAAGCCCATATCGACATTTCGCGGGGAATGAATGATATCACATCATAAAACAAGACAAACATGGTGAGTCAAGTTTAAGAGATAAACAATAACAGCTAACAGCTAATACACAATAAACATACACAAGCATAAACTGATGACAAATGTTCGATATCATACATGTTTGGTGTATGCTTAATAAAAAAATATTTATCCCATTTGTATGGTAACATAATTTTGACTCACTCTGTATTTAATGACACATACGCACGCACTTTATAATATATAGTGTATATACATAAAGGGTGTGCGTCTGCTCCTTCCCCCACCAATCCGCAGTGATTTCGCACCTTGTAAGCTGCACACGCCGCCTGTTGCTTTTGTGTCGCTCGGACTGAGTCAATTTCTCAATGACGTGCATCGTGTCGCCTCGGTCTGTTGTTCGTGCACAATAACAGAATTAAGGTACTTTATTGCGACATCTGCCAGCGTCCAGATGGCTTGCTCCAAATCGTCTGGACGTGAAGATTTCAGAAGCTGTACCAGCTTTAACTGGAACTGCTTTTATCTTATGCACTTGTACTTGCTCTTTCGTTCCAGCGATCACGTTACTCTGACAACTCCTCAAGATAACCCACACACCTTCGTACTTTCAACAGCCAAGTCATGTTTAGATAGGGCCAGTGGGGCAGGGACGGGGAAGGAAGGCAAATTTTAACCACAAATGTTGGCGAGGAGGTAAGTAACTTCCTGAAACCTTTGATGCAAGATCCTGCCGTTCAAAGAAAGTTGCCCCAAAATAGTTGCTCTTGTCCACAGTTTAAAGTGGGATCCGAACTACCATGTGCCTCCATTAGATATCTAACTCGGAACCCGTTAATTACAAGGCGACGACGTTACAACTATGCCATTGGGAAGATCTTATTGTTACCTTGCTTGTCCTCTGCTATCGGAAAACTTTATGAAGAAGTAAAATGTGTTTTGAGGAGCTTCCTAAAATCACGCTTCTCATTCTCCTGGCACATTGCGTACGTCTGTTACTATAAAAATGTTCAACCAGGTAATTTCGAAATACCTTTCGTTCAATTTAGAAAATTTGTATGTAAGTTTCGTTTCAGAAAAAAAAAATCAATTTCTCCGAGCTGTTGAAGGAAACTCCGTTATGTGGCATCAGTTATTGAAATTGTGCTTTTCATAGTATTAAGAATACAAGCGAGTGTTTAGTGGCTTAACGCAGATTGTTCTGGCGATTTGCCAATTCATGATTTGCCACACTTTTCAATGTCAATGACTCTCTTCGGATCTGCACGCGTGTGAAGTACAACCGGACTGAACAATTTTCCTCAACCGAAAGAACCGTTAATTTGTTATTTCTTGAGAAGTTTGGATGTAGCTATCAACGTAGAAAAATAGTTGTAGATATTTATCATCTGCGTAGGCCAATATCTGGACGGTTTTGTAGTAAATTCTTCAGCCTTGCCTGTATGCTTGCTTGAGTCTCTTATCACTTTTCTGGAACGATATTGAAAAGGTGACCTACAAGAACATCACCTTACCGTAATGAATGATTCAGAGATTGAAATGCAAATGAGTTACTTGCATGAAACATTCAATTGTGTAATATACAGACATTCAATAAGGGCTGCGCCCCCCCCCCTTTTGTTTTGTCTCCCTTAGCATGGCCATGTAGCCTTCCTAAAGAAAAAAAATACTCGCTGCACCTATGCGTGTTACTTATAATTCAGCATTCGTTCGAGCACAGCCACGAAAAAGAGAAGAAAAAAAAAGCAAATGTTAACATTTCGAACTCCTACGTTGCGACACCTAGTGTGCTACCTTGGACTTGGCTTTTACCTAATGGTCAGCGAGTCAATGTCCTTTTAACGGAGAACTCCTTGTCATGCACACGTTCTTTGACAGAACATTAGTAATCTCTTTCATACGGTCGTTTTAACAATGTGTCAAATGGTCAAGGTAAAACTGATAATTCTGCTAGTTGATAACATTAGTTTACTTACCTATAGTGTCGAGCCCTGTGGGAATGTGGTGGTTTAGACTTAGGACTTATGTGCACTAAAAACAGCAAAACGTGCATGCAAATATGAACTAAAATGAACACGAATAACAATTATGAAAACAATACCATTGCTAGCATACAGAATACGAAAATGAAATTGATACACAAAGTAGACTCAATACATAAAGTTATCCATTTTTACTGAAAATGTTTCATCAACAATACTTACAATATTTCATGCTCCAATACTCAACTACATTTTTTGTTAAAAATTTACAGCAGATATTCTTCTAAGTTCAGAGCCTTCCCGATGGCGCAGTGGTAACGTGTCGGCTTGTAATGAAGGGGTCCTCGGGTTCGATACACGGTGGAGGCGCATAGTGGTTCGGATCCCACTTTAAACTGCAGGTTCAATCCAGATTAGCCTTTGGATGCATAAAGTGTATTTTAAAAAACGAACTCAAACATTCATCTACGTTTATATATACGCACTAGTCTAGACTTAGAATGTTATTCTTCCAGTCTGACAGTTCGTTCCTATTACTGTGCCTCATACTCTCCCCCAACAGACGATATAAACTTTTTCAATGAAATGTCACCTCAACTATTGCATGTATAATGCATATTTCGGTATAAATTGAACGACATATAAGAAAAAAAATATTACGTTTTTAGTCCTTACTTGCAGTCAGTTAAGTTCAAGGACAAGACATTCCCGCCCCCTCCCTCAGTGACCTTGATTTCACTCACATTATGGTGATTACTACGGGTTAGTTGAGGAGTCTGAAAAATTACACAAATCAGTTTCCATTTTTTTTTTAAAAAAAAAAGATTATATTTTGCTTCAAAAAGTAACAAACTTGATAAACTCTCAAAACTATGTGCAAGATAAAACAAAAAATTCCAACATATTCAACATACGTGTGGCTTTGTTTAATTACACTCTTATCAAAACGCATACGAAAACAAATACGCAGAGCAGTAGCTAGAGATTCCTGAGTGAGAATATAATTCAGTTCCCCTTGCACCGAAACGCTGAATACCCAGTGCAAGGCTAGTATCTCGTATCATGATTGTGCATATACAGAAATAATGGGTGAATTCAACACAGAAGCTAATGGATGATACAATATTAATGGTTATAGTTTGTTACTATATTTATTTATTATTAATACACAATTTTAAATTATGGCCAATAAAATTTTCTCTACCAAAAACTGTGTAAATATTGACTTCACATTAATTATATTAACTATAACAATATTATTTTTACATTTAGCTTTCTTACAGTTAGTTAGGCTTTTATTTTTGAACACTTACTATTGTGTGTGTAGGGTATATCTAATATTAATAAAATTTTCAAAATCTTTTGAACCAATGTTTTGTTTTGATCAATTTTGAGATTTTTTTTTAATATTATAAGTATTAGTGAAAAATGTAAAAATGTTTACGAAACTAGTGGGAGAGGTTTGAAGCCGTTAACACCTCTCCTTATATATGGGTAAGTTTTGTGTGTTATAGACCGATCAAAGTTAGGGTAGAGTGACATTTGAAACACTCTGTAGGTCATCTTCCATTGGGCAGAGGCTACTGCCATCGCATTGTAATCAGTAGGCCTCGGGTTGGATTACTGGTGGAGGCACATTGTGCACTGGTACGGATCCTACTTTAAATTGCAGATCAAGTCCCGATTAGCTTGTCCGAACATAACGTGAACTTAAAAACTTGCAAAATTTTTGAAACATTATGTGGAATAAGCCTTGAACTGGTCGCAAATATTCTTACACATGACCTGTCCTGACTTGTCCAATGTGTAAATGTGCGAGTCCCTGCAAAAACAATGAGTTATCTTTATAAAAATTTCATAATCTCTAGTACAGGGGTTCCCAAACGTTTTCATTTCAAGGCGCCCTTAGTGCTTCAAGATCCTTCCGCGGCGTCCAAGAAAGAAAATAGGTCCATCTAACACTTGCGAACTCTCAGTCAGAGTGGTTAGGTTGCTTGCCGTAAGTTAAAAAATAAACACATATTTAAAAAGCACATATTTGGAAATGAGTGTAATATCAGTAAAAGAAAATCAGAACACTTTGCTTTAGTAGGGTAGCTAACTTACAGCTTGTACGAAAATTCAGTCGTTGAAACATGTTACGAAACACCAACTTCCAAGAAAATTATATTTGGTGATTATTAGGTTCATAACATGTATAACCTGATATAATTATAATAAACAATAACAACAGAAACAGACACAAGAACGCTCACATTGTTCTGCTAGCCACGTGGAAACTTATTTTGCGCAAGGGCGACCTAGTACACAAACTCAGAAAACGTAACAAACTTTAACTTCAGGATATGCGAGCAGCTGCTAATTGTTCGTGAGAGCCAGACGTTTCAATATTCGCAAGCTGTGCATAATTTTAAAAATTATAGTCTTTACATTACACAAATGTTTAGTTAGTTTGCGAATATATGTTCAAGGTCAAGGCAAGAAGAGCAAGGAAGGAGTGGGGGAAGTTATGTGTGTTCCAAGAGAAAAAGAAGTGATAGTTTTTAAGCCAACCTGCTACCACAAGTCTTTATGTAACTATTCCATTAAAGGTTTTCTTGGAACACAGCTTGGCTCTGTTCTCCCATTCTCTCTTGTGTTTGAGTTGGTGTTTTAAGTCCACTTTATGCACAGTAAGGCTAATCGGGACTGGACCTACTGTTTAAAGTTAAAAGTGGGATCCGAACCACTGTGCCCACGGGGTACCGAACCCGGGACCCCTTGTTTACAAGGCGACGACGCTACCACTGCGCCATCTGGGAGACCCTCTCTTGTGTTCTCTACAGCTTTATGTCACCTTCTCTTCTCCTTCTTCCTCTGTTCTTCACTTTAATTTTTAACTTTCTATCTTTCTCCCCCTCTTGTTACTTTCTGTCTTCCTCTGTCGTTTTCTATCTTCCCTTCTCCCTCACCTCTCTTTCGTTCTAACTTCTATTTGTATCTTTTTCCCCCTGTGTGTGTGATTCTTGCCATGCAATGCACGATTTTTGAAAATTCCTGATGTAGGCTGTTTGAATGGGCTAAAACTATTTCACGATGAGCAAGAGCCCTCCCCCCTTCTCACACGCACACACATGAAAGGTTGACAGGTAAAACGACAGTCGAACACCGTCAATTTCCGCTATCATCTAACTTCCGTAAAATATATTGCCCATAACCGTTTTTAAAGTATTAACAGCTATTAAAAAGTAATTAATTTAATGATTCGGTTTTTAGAAATATACTCACAGTGCAAGGACGTATTTAGACTTACCAATTACAAAAATTAAATATGGAAAATATACGTTGTTTAACATTTTTTGTACAATCGAGTGATATTTATTTCCACCGAACTTATTTGAAGGCAGTAAATATTTGGTTTTTATAATTGCTTTATTTAACATTAATTTGATGTGTGTCTGTCTACACAAGAGCTAACGTAGTACATGACTCTTTTGTTGCATAATTATTTTATTGGGAGACTCGAGACAATACTATTCTACCGGACTAGCAAGGACATATTTAAGGGCGGGGGCCAAGGGTCTGGACCCCCCTCCCAAAGGCTTACCAAGTACTAAAATTAAATAATGAAAATATTCTTGTTTAGCATTTGCCGTATAATCGACGTTATTTATTTCCACCGAACTATGAATGACAGTACCAAAGATATTAATATGAAACTTTAATTTTGGTCAACTGGATCTAATATTCGTTTTTGTTATTTAATAAATATTATTATATTATATTATTTGGCACTGATTTGCTTTCAGGACAGTTGCTTTCATGCAAAACTTAAGCGATCATAACTACAAGTATGCTAGATAATGAATACATGCTTTTATATCTACGATATATAATATACATTTATATATTTTAATTAATATTATTTTAATTTAATATAATTATAATAATCATTGTAATTTAAATGTTAACACTATTATTATTATTTCTGAGACACTTGGTTCGGACCCCCCCCCCGAAATAAATTTCTAAATACATGCCTGTCACAGTGCACATGGTTGCAATTTATAATCACATCTATCTTTAAACAAGAGTATTTTCAAATATAAATTTGAAAGTTTTTCTTCATATGTCTATATTTTCTCATTCCTTTACTATACATGAAAACAATTCAGTTGTTCAACATCCCACGCGGTTACTGGCTTCATGTTTAGGTTACTTCTCATTCTAGCGTCAGCACATAGAGGTGACGATAGAAATACGCCTGTGCTCACGAAAACAAGAATGGTGGTGTACCGTTTTTGTAAATGAGATTCAATATTGCACTTTGTACATTGTCGAACCTGCGATACCTCCCCTCTCCTGTATGGTAGTCAGACCGATTGCAGACTGGACCATCGTTGCTTCTGTGAATAAATATTTGTAACCAGAAATAGTAGAATGCAATATTCATAAGGGAAGAATTCTTCTTCATCCACCTGGCAAATACCACCCGTGGACAACTGATTTCTGGAGTTTAAGGGGAGGGGAGGAATCGATTTTCTTCCTCTAGGGTTAATCATGTCAATAAGACTGAATGTTAAAGTGGTCATGTAACAACAACAAAAAAAATGATACATGTCCGTCTACTGACAGGAATATCGAGGCTCCAGAGGAGAGAGAAATGAAGAAAGACAAGAATAGGAAATGAGAGAGAAAAATAAACAAGGAATTGATATATTGAGATAGAGACAGAAAAAGAGATTCATTGGAGAAGATACAAAGGTGGATACAAGGCAGAAATAAGAAGAAATGATACAGAAATAATAGTCACACGACACGTGTCGCTTGTCGCTTTGTGTGAACAATAAGAGCTTTGTACCGTGAAAACTTGAGAATATGCTGAATATGACAGAACAATACAGGATGAGACAAGAGTCAGGTTACATAGGTTATACATTCCAATGTAAAATGGCTAACGCTGTATTTAGAATTCTTGTTAAATAAATAAATAAAGGCAGATAGAAAGAGTGTGAAAAAGATATAAGTAGATAAGACATAAAGGGAGAAAGAAGGAAATAAACGAAGAGGGATGATATAGGAAAAAAGTAACGAGAGAGAGATAAAGATAAATGGAGAAAGAAAGAAGGTAGACAGAGATAATACGAAAATAAAAGATAGGAAGAGAGGGGGGTAAAGATAAAAGCAGAAACTTAGAGTATAGAAGGGCAGAAAGAATGAAAGATAGATATAGAGATAATACGGAAAGAAATGGAAGGAAGAGAGAAAGAGGCAGATAAGAAAGAAAGTAAAGATAAATAAAGAAAAAGAAAGACGAGATAAAACAAAAGGCGAAACAGAGAAATAAGGCACAAATAAGTAAACACAGAGAGCGAGAGAGAGAAGATAAAGACAGACGAATGATAGCCAGAAGATAAGACAGAAGAAGAAAAAGCGATAATTTATTTTCACAAGGGAACTAACAACAAGAGAAAAACAAACACACTAATTGTCTAAATTAAAGTATGCAATCTGTCATTAAGAAAAACACAAATTTCATCTTCTTCAGTTTCTTGTTACCAAGAATGCTAAATGGCTTTTGTTGGAAATGAAAACAAGGTCTTTTTTCCTCCGTTTCTTCGCTGGAACCCAAACACGATTGGCCAGGCAATTGCCTTCTCGAAGCAAGGAAGCTATAAAAGAGATGGCAACTAGCTCCGCAGGATTCTTCTGTCTCGCAGCCAGTGACCTCTAGCAGCAAAACAGGTAAGTGTTTTATCTAGCTGACTTGGTAGCTCGTGCAGATGACGCTCGGTCATTCGCCGTGTCTTCTGGTTTACGAAAGTGATCCCTGATGAGCTGATCTATATAGTACGTATATCAATCGATAATCCGGTCTAAAATAATTGAAAATTTTGTTTATTATTTTTCGTCAATATTTTAGGGGTATATGAATACAGTAAGATACAAACTGAAAGTTGATCAAGGCTTAACTCCACTTTATTCATGCACAAGATAATCGGGACTAGATCTACAGCGGGTTTCGAACCACCACGTAACTCCATCGGGAATCGAACCCGGGCCTCTTCGATTAACCATCACGCAATCGAGGAAGATTCGAACTCGATACTATCGATTTGTATGTGTATTATTATTTTACGTCGCTTTTCTGTGTGTTCGCGCTAATCGAGACGATTAGGTTGATACTGATAAAGGGACATTCACAAAGGAACACCCAAGCCTGGACTCGAATCTAGATCATTTCTAGTAAAGGATATGTGTTCCTGATAGAAATTCATGTTATGAACAACTACTTAAAGTACTTTGTTAGGGCACATGTATGCATATTTGGCCATTACCAGTGGCGTAGCATGGACATTTCGGGTGGGAACGCCAAGTCCGAAGGAAGAGTCGGCCCTTTCTTGCTTAATAATTTACTTATGGTATTAGTCGCCACGGGTATTATTTGCCTGAAGTAAGCTGGGTTTTCAATAAAACATCATCATTGCATGTTTTAGCTAGAAAATTAGATGCCTCACTATGCCACAGATGTTTTGAACTCTGGTGTTCTATACCTTTTTTTATATCTTTCTGCATGACGCAAGTCATTAAAAACCTACCTGAATCACAAGCGCCTCTGCACAACAGTAGACGTCATTGTTGTGGGCGATCCAACTACTGATTGATTTGGTTTATTTTACTTCGCTTTTCTACCACTTTTGGTTAATTGCGAATATGAATATGAGTGATGGTATTGATGAAGAGACACTGACAAAGAACACCAGTGCTCAGGCCGGGATTCGAACCAGGGACCTCTGTCGTCTTGGCGCACTGTGAAAAGCAGAGTTGATGATTCAAATATCGTACACTCTACTGACGTAACAGTGCCGATTAGTAATTCAAACCACTGTTTATTACATCTTGAGAATGCTGATAAACATTTTAAAATAATTTTCTCCAGAGACCATTCGATGTTAAGAGTTTTCAAATGAATGCTAAACATTTCCATTCACACAATATTAAGTAGTTAGATAATAACGAAAAAATACAATAAGAAAATAATAGTTTTGCGGGTTAAGTGGTAGAGCGGCCACAGGCTGAATTTCTATCACGAGGACTTCACCAACTTATTTGACAAAAACTGTGTTGATCTTTTAGTTTTTAATACACATCGCTGTTCGTGCGATAAATTATACAATGCAGTGACCATTAAGAAGCAGTATATTTGAGATTGGTAAAGTTACGTCAGTCAATATTGCGTATTGTAGCATCACACAGCACGAGTTGCATGAGCGCGAAGAGCGAAGAACCGGGTAGGAATTCTGCCGCTGTGGTCTGCTTCAGAAGGCAGGAAGGGTCACATGAACCAATCACGGTAGACCTCTCGTACGCCGGCGTAAGAGAGCCCATTTACGCGCGTGCTGTAGAAATGGAAGCTTTCCATCCATAAAGGCAGCAAGGAATATAGGAGTCCTGTACGCCGAACCTGCTCGGCGTCCGGCCGGGAAAGGCATTGAAAAGAGATGCTAGAACGAGTGTTGAGAGTGGAGCGTTGCAAGCGGATCGCGAAAAATAGCCATTATAATGCCATGAAGGTCAAACATATATGAAATTAGTCACGTTTTACTTTATAATCACAGCATTTAAGCATTTTTGAAATTTTAAATCTGGGAACGCCGGGCGTACGGGCGTACTATAACGCTACGCCACTGGCCATTACTACGTCAATGAGAAAACAGGGTGTAGGGATAGGACTAGAGTGATTGATAATACATTAACTCACTACAGGATGAGGCAAAAGTCAAGTTACATAGGAAAACAAACAGGTACATTACAAACATACACATGATTGATATGTAATGGTTACAGTCAGTGTGG